>NW_024424119.1:23583034-23748813 GCF_017311325.1 Ursus maritimus
CTTCCTGCTGAGCATAGAGCCCAGTGTGGGCTCAATCTCATGACCCTGATTCATGACCTGAGTTGAAACCGAGAGTTGGGCCCTTGACCAGTGGAGCCACCTAGGCGCCCCACGATATATATTATTTTTAAGTAGCATCAACTTGTATACTGCCATTTACGTTTTTTACTTAACATATCCTGGGTATCTTTCTCTGTTGGTGTATATTAGTCTATTACATCTTTTATAATAGCTACAGAACAGTGTATCGGAGGAGTAGACCACACTTTAGTATTTGAACCAAAAAACACCAGTCTGAGTTTATTGCTTGCTTAAGAGCTTTACTGGTCAATCACAGTCTGTCCAAGTAGAGCAGACTACTGATACTTACATGGTTTTGAGAAGTGTAAAGTTTAGGGATTAGTTTATTTTTTTTTTATTTTTATTTTTATTTTTTTATTTTTTTTTATTCGACAGAGATAGAGACAGCCAGCGAGAGAGGGAACACAAGCAGGGAGAGTGGGAGAGTGGGAGAGGAAGAAGCAGGCTCATAGCTGAGGAGCCTGATGTGGGGCTCGATCCCAGGACTATGGGATCACGCCCTGAGCCGAAGGCAGACGCTCAACCACTGTGACACCCAGGCGCCCCAGGGATTAGTTTATTTTTTGCAGCCATGGTGGGTTGGCATCAACAGTGGAAGCAAGATTAGTTGGGTAAAACAGTT
This sequence comes from Ursus maritimus, assembly GCF_017311325.1. Classification (NCBI taxonomy): domain Eukaryota; kingdom Metazoa; phylum Chordata; class Mammalia; order Carnivora; family Ursidae; genus Ursus; species Ursus maritimus. The sequence goes on from NW_024424119.1 coordinate 23,583,738, forward strand.
AATGATTGGTTGGTATTCAGAAGTGTGTTTGTTGAAGTGTGTTCCCTGTTGGCTGGCTTTCAGAAGCAAGGGGCTGTCACTGATAGGTTGGCTTGCAAAAATATAGTCACCAAGACAAGTTGTTGTTTTTATGTGGGTTTAAAATTGGTTCTTGTTCTATAGCTGTAGAACTGTCAGGTATTGATTAAGCAATTTAAAACTGTTTCTGGTGGCTATTTTATCATGGCTACAGAATAATGAATATTTTGCTACTAGTATATGAACTCCTTTTTAGGGGAGATCAAGGATTGTCCAGATCTTTACCAGTGTTGTTGATTCTTTTTAAAGATAAGGTTTGGGGACATCTGGGTTGGCTCAGTTGGTTAAGCGTCTGCCTTTGGCTCGGGTCATGATCCCAGGGTCCTGGGATTGAGCCTTGTGTTGGGCTCCCTGCTCAGTGGGGAATCTGCTTCTCACTTTCCCTTTGCTGCTCCCCCTACTTGTGTGTTCTCTCACATTCTCTCTCTCAAATAGATAAATAAAATCTTTAAAAAATAAAAAGAAGATAAGGTTTGATCTTTTTTTCCTTGAAAGTGAAGTCTGATTTTCAATTCCAGTGTCTGTAAGCATCTTCATCCCTTCATCCAAAGGGAGAGTCATTTTTCCAAACTTTATTGCGTTGAGTCCTTTTCCTACCTATTTGAAATGTTGCCTTTATTATTTTCTTAATAACTTAACTCCATTCTATATCATTGACCTGATTCATTTCCTCTTCTAATTATTACAGCTTTATAGGTTGTTTTTCTGTCCACTAGGGTAGCCCCCCCCATTACTGGTTTTTGTTAAAAACAGTGTTATTTTCATACATTTTCTCTTTTACGTGAACTTTATAATCACCTTGCCAAGTTCCACCATGTTCATTTGGTTAGTAGTGGCATCTATTGCTATTATAATGGTATGATTACACTGGTTATGCAAAGAACCCTAATGCTTTTAAAAGATAATTTTGTATTAGTCATCCCTTTTTTTAAAGCTTTCTGTAGGTTTGAAATTTTCCGTAATATGAAAGTAGGAATAGGAGTATAATAAACTCCTGTATACCCATTACTCAGCTTCCATAATTAACTCATAGTAAATCTTATTTTATATGTACATTATCCACTCCTGCCCATTATTTTATAATTGATTTCAGACATCATATCATTTGTGAATATTTCAGCATGCATTTCTAAAGTGTAAAGGCCCCCTTTTAAAAAGTAATCATAGTACTATTACAGTTGAAAAAGTTAGTAATCCCATAATATCCAGTCAACAAAACTCTTACATATCTTTATGTTTTAGCCACTGTCCTAATGCATTTTACAACCATTAACTCATTTAATCCTCAAACCACGCTGTTTAATAAGTACTATAAACCTTATTTTGCTGATGAGGAAACAGACACAAGTTAAGTATCTTCCTTGAGATAACAGCTCATGAGTGGCAGAGTTGGCGGTCAAACCCAGGCAGTCTAGCTTCTTGAGTGGATGTCCTTAACCCTTACTCTTCCATGCTGCCTCTTTTTTTTTTTTTTTTTAAAGTAGGCTAAGGGCCCTGAACTCATGACCCTGAGATCAAGACCTGAGCTGAAACCAAGAGTCAGACACTTAACTGACTGAGCCACCCAGGCTCCCCTTCCATGCTGCTTTTCATATTGTTGCATATCATATGTTCTTTATAAATTTTCATGCAACTAAGGATGCCTGGGTGGCTCATTTGCTTAAGCACCTTCATCGCAGGTCATGATCTCAGGGTCCTTGATCAGCAGGGAGTTTGCTTCTCCCTATCCCTCTGCTCCTCCCCTCCCCCTTCATGCGCTCTCTCCTTCTCTCTCTCAAATAAATAAAATCTTTAAAAATTTTTTCATGCAACTATACCTAGTTACTCTGCAAAGATTTCTTTTAATATATTTAGTAGTCTAGGAAGACATTCTGGGAGACCTAAACATTTGACTACACAGACAATATTAAATTTTATTGATTATTTCTATTTCTAGAAAGGACCATCTAGTTTCTTGCATAGAAATGTGATAGAGGAGGTTACATTTTCAACTTATTGTGGAATTCCCAACTTATTATGGAATTTTCACAGTCTTACCAGATATAGATTATATAACTATATAATAATAGTAAAGCTTTCTAAAGTACATACAAATTTTGGAGATGAGATTGATTAAATGGAAAAGATAGGAAATGTCTCCTAACTTAGCTCTTTTATCCTGTCCAACTCACCTTTTCAGTCTCATTTTTCTAAAATATATGTCTTGCTGTTATTTTTTAAAATTAAATACTATTCTCTGTAACTTCCTACTGTCACCTAAACAAAGCTTCAACCTGTCTTCATCCAGTCTTGTTTTATCTCCTGTAGTTACCACCAAGCATCCCACTAGCCGTACCCGACCATTCTATATCCTTAGTACTAGCTGTCACTCTTTGCACCTTGTACCTTCATGCTGTTTCCTCTGCTTTTATCTACCAGGCAACACCTAACCACAGTACCAGTACATAGTAGCACTCAGTAATGTTGAACAAATGAAGTCTTTCCTGTTTTTGCCCAGCAGACTAAATCACTTTTCGTTACATAGAACATATCATTAAGTGTTATACTATGATTTTTTCTTAGCTGGATTTTGGGGTGGGGTGTGTGTGTGAGATTATTTTCATCTATAGGTCCTCAGTATCCAGCCTGAAAATGGTTAATAAGATTCTGAATGAATAATGGGAAAATAGGCTTATTTACAATTTAAGTTTTAAGAAGTGATTTGGGATTTTTATTATTTTTATTACTTTGGTTCAAGATGGTTTATATTTATGTATTTTGTTGTTGTTGTGCTCCTACTGCTTCTTGGTCATTTGGAAACCAGCACATGATTTCTTACTTAATGACTTCTTAGTTGTAGTTTGAGAATATCCTAAATATTATCTTTTTGAGTCCCAATGAATATTCCAGAATTTTCCTGAGCTTGGATATTAGGAATCTTCAGGCACAGAAAATGTCTAAGGCAGACAATAGAAACTGATTCTTAGAGTGACCAAACGGCCCCCGCTTCGCTCCGTACCTTTTAAGCTTGTCTGTGGAGAGACCATTCTGTAAAGGAAGCAGTTGTGAACATCTGTATCTATTCTTCTAAGTACCAGGAATGCATGCCTGTGTAACTAGTTTAAACAGCTTTGCTTCCTTAAGATTTCAAAGCTAATCAGGTAGGGTTTTGTTTAGCCACGTTTTACTCATTCATGAATGCTGAGCTCTAGAATCAAAACAAATAGAAAAAATTTAAAAGTATATAATACAAAATGGGCCAAGGAGAGGCATCTAGATTTCCATACTTATTTTTGCTACTTCAGTGCTTTCAATATAAGAATTTTAATTCTCATTTAATTGCTGATTCTAAATTTAAGCTCAAGTTCAGTATTTCAATAGCACAGGTGATGTAACTTGTCCTGTTAAATAGTGAAAAAACCATTCAGTAATACAAATTTGGGCAAAATGTCATTGGCAATTGGCTCCTTGGTCTTTTTTTTTTTTTTTTTTTAAAGATTTTAAGAGAGAGGGAGAGTGAGAGCATGAGCAGGGGGAGGGGCAGAGGGAGAAGCAGACTCCCTGCTGAGCAGGGAGCCCTATGTGGGCACTCGATCCCAGGACCTAGAGATCATGACCCAAGCGGAAGTCAGACACCTAACCAACTGAGCCACCCAGGCACCCAGCTCCTTGGTTTTTTAATTAACTCTTAGTAATACAGCAATTGAAATTTTTGGACCCCACTTACAGCATTTTGGAAAGGTTTTACTCTATTTTTAAGTATCTCAGGTTGGCCTACTAATTTTAAAAGCAAATGCTAAGTTTTGCTGTAAATGTTTTCTAGGATTCTAGTTTTGTAGATAGAGCTGCAGGAAAGTGGGTTACCTAGGCACCTTGGCTTATCTTTCTTGTATTTGTATGCTAAGAATTTCTGGCCAAGATCCCTTAAGGCATTTGTAGGAAAGTTTTTATAAGAACTTGTTTTTGTGGGGCGCCTGGGTGGCGCAGTAGTTAAGCGGCTGCCTTCAGCTCAGGCGTGATCCCGGCGTTCTGGGATCGAGCCGCACATCGGGCTCCTCCGCTGGGAGCCTGCTTCTTCCTCTCCCACTCCCCCTGCTTGTGTTCCCTCTCTCACTGGCTGTCTCTGTCACATAAATAAAATAAAATCTTAAAAAAAAAAAAACAAAACACTTGTTTTTGTGGTATTTATAAATTGTAAAGCTTTCATATATATTATATATTGTTTGAGGTATTTTATTGTTGTGTTTCAAAGTACTGTGTTAATTTATTTTTAATTTCAATTGTTCATTGCAAGTACCTAAAAATAGTTATTTTTGCATATTGACATTGTATTCTGCAGCCTTCCTAAATTCATATATTTGCTCTAGGAGCTCTTTATATAGATTCTTTGGGATTTTCTTCATAGACAGTTGTGATCTGTGAATAGAGATGGTTTTAGTTCTGCATTTCTAATCTGTATGCCTTTTATTTCCTTTCTTTCGTTATTGCATAGACTAAGACCTCAGTACAGTGTTGAGTAAGAGTGATACGAGTAGACATCCTTGCCTTACTTTCCATCTCAGAGGGGCACACATTCAGTCTTTCACCATTAGGTGTGATGTTAGCTGTAGGATTTCGTAGATAACCTTTATCAGGTTAAAGAAATACCTTCATATTCCTCTGTTGCTGACAGTGTTTTATTTATTTATTTATTTATTTATTTATTTTATTTTTTTAAAGATTTTACTTATTTATGGGGGCGCCTGGGTGGCCCAGCTGTTAAGCGTCTGCCTTGGGCTCAGGGCGTGATCCCGGCGTTGTGGGATCGAGCCCCACATCAGGCTCCTCCGCTATGAGCCTGCCTCTTCCTCTCCCACTCCCCCTGCTTGTGTTCCCTCTCTCGCTGGCTGTCTCTATCTCTGTCGAATAAATAAATAAAAAAAATCTTAAAAAAAAAAAAAGATTTTACTTATTTATTTAACACAGATAGAGACGAAGGCAGACGCTTAACCGCTGTGCCACCCAGGCGCCCCAGTTGCTGACAGTGTTTTAAATCATGAATTGGATATTTACTTTTTCATATGCTTTGTCTGCACCTATTGAGATGATCCTGTGTTTTTTCTTGTTTAATCTGTTGAATTACATGTATTTTACACAGTGTAAAATGAATTGTGGTTTTAAAATGTTGAACCATGGGGCGCCTGGGTGGCTCAGTTGTTAAACATCTGCCTTCAGCTCAGGGCGTGATCCCAGAGTCCTGGGATCAAGCCCCACATCAGGCTCCTCAGCTGGGAGTCTGCTTCTTCCTCTCCCACTCCCCCTGCTTGGGTTCCCTCTCTCCCTGGCTGTCTCTCTCTGTGTCAAATAAATAAATAAAATCTTAAAAAAAAATAAAATGTTGAACCAGTCTTGAGTTTCTGTGATAAAACACACTTGGTCATGATTTATTATTCTTTTTAATACATTGTTGGATTACATTCGTAAATACTTTGTTGAGGTTTTTTATATCTTTGTTCATAAAGGATATTGGTTTGTAGTTTAATTTCTTAGAATGTGTCTGGTTTCTGTATCAGGGTATTGCTGGCCTCATAGGATGAATTGGAAATTATTTCCCGTTATTGCATTTCCTACAAGAGTTTATTTAAAATTAGTGTTACTGCTTCCTTAAATATTTGATAGAATTTGCTTTTAATGCTGTCTGGCTCAGGAGACTTCTTTGTGTAAAGACTTAAATAAAATTCAATTTTTAAAAAGATTTTATAAGTAATTTCTACACCCAGTGTGGGGCTTAAACCCACAGCCCCGAGATCAAGAGTCACATACTCCACCAACTGAGCCAGTCAAGTGCCCCAAAATTCAGTTTCTTAATAGATATAGGGCCATTCAGATTATGTGTTTCACCTTAAATACCTTTGGTACTTTGTGCTTTTTGAATTATTTGAATATGTCATAGAATTTGTTGAATTATGTGAGCGTAAAGTTTTATGATTTCCTCATCATTCTTTTAATATTGATAGGATTAGTAGTGCTGTCACCTGTTCTGGTCTTAATACTGGTATTTATACATTCTCTTTTTTATCGGTTTGGCTAGGGATTTATCAGTTTTCTTGACCTTTCAAAGATCTAGCTTCTGGTTCTATTAATGTCTCTCTGCTTGTTTTTACATTTTTCAGTTCTATTGAATTATGCTTTTATCTTAATTCAGTTTCATCTGCTGACTTTTGGTTTAATTTCTTAGTTTCCTAAATTTTGTTAAGCAAAAGTTTACACCATTGAATTGAGACCATTCATCTTTTTTTATTGAAGTGTAGTTGACATACAATATTATATTAGTTTCAGGTGTACAACATAGGGATTCAGCATTTATATATTTTACAAAGTGATCACCACAATAAATCCAGCTACCATCTGTTACTATACAAAAGTGTTATGGTATTATTAACTATATTCCCTATGTTGTACATTGTACCCCCATGTCTTATTTATTTTAAACTGGAGTTTGTTAACTTTTAATCCTTATCCCCTATGTTGTCTGCTGCCTCCCTCCCTCTGACACCAACCAGGTTGTTCTCTATACTTAAGAATCTGTTTCTGTCTCTATTTTGTTTATTTTTTTAGATTCCACAAATAAGTGAAATAATTCAATATTTGCCTTTCTCTGCCTGACTTATTTCACTTAGCATAATATCTTTTAGGTATCATCCGTGTTGTTGCAAATGGCAAGATTTCATTCCTTTTTTTTATAGTTGAGTAATACCTCATTATGTATGTACCATATCTTCTTTATCCATTCATCTATCTGTGGACCCTTAGGTTGCTTCTGTATCTTGGCTATTGTAAATAATGCTGCCGTGAACATGGGTGTGCATATACCTTTTTGAATTAGTGTTTTCTTTTTCCTCAGAAAAATTCCAAAAGTGGAATTGCTTGATCATATAGTAGTTCTATTTTTAATTTTTTGAGGGACCTTCATACTGTTTTCCATAGTGACTGTGCACCATATTGCATTCCACCAAGAGTGCAAGGGTTCCCTCTTCTCCACATTGATGTTGACCATCTGACAGGTATGAGGTGATAATCTCTTTGTGGTCTTGATTTGCATTTCCCTGATGATAAGTGATGTTGACTCTTTTCATGTGTCTGCTGGCCATCTGTATGTCTTTGGAGAATGTCTGTTCAGGTCCTCTGCCCATTTTTTAATTGGATTGTTTTTTTGATAATGAGTTGTGTGAGTTCTTTATATATTTTGGATATTACCTTCTTAATAGTTATACCATTTGCAAATATCTTCTCCCATTTGGTAGGTTGCCTATTTGTTTTGTTGGTTTCTTTCACTATGTAAAAGCTTTTTAGTTTGATTTAGCCCCATTTGCTTATTTTTGCTTTTGTTTCCCTTGCCTGAGGAGATAGATCCCCCCAAAATGTTGCTCAGACAGATGTCTAAGAGTTTACTGCCTTTGTTTTCTAGAACTTATAGGAGTTTCAGGTTTTCAGTCTTAAAAACGTTTAACTTTTTACAATCTTTCAGGTTTTTTTGTACATGGTATAAGAAAGTGGTAATTTAATTCTTTTACATGTAGTTGTCCGATTTTGCCAACACCATTTATTAAAAAGACTGTTCCCCATTGTAGTGTATTCTTGTCTTCTTTGTCGAAGATTCATTAACTGTATAAGTGTGAGTATTTCTTGGCTGTTCTATTCCACTGATCTGTGTGTCTGCCTTTGTGTTAGTACCATACTATTTTGATTACTATAGTTTTTTAGGGTAGTTTGAAGTGAAGGGAGTATGTGATGCTTCCAGATTTGTTCTTCTTTCTCAAGGTGGCTTAGGCTATTCAGGGTCTTTTGTGGTTTCATAGAAATTTTCAGATTATTTGTTTTAATTCTGTCAAAAGTGCCATTGGTACTTTGATAAGGATCGGGTTGAATCTGTAGATTGTTTTGGGAGTATGGACATTTTAAGTGTATGCTTCAGTGAGCACAGTATATATTTCCATTTGTGTTCTCTCTAGTTTCTTTAATCATTGTTTTTCTTATAGTTTTCAGAGTACAGGTCTTTCACCTCCTTGGTTAAATTTATTCCTAGGTATTTTATTCTTTTTGATACAGTTGTAAATAGGATTGTTTTCTTGGTTTCTTTTCTTTTTAAAAAATTTTTATTTAAATTCAATTAACATATAATGTATTATTGGCTTCAGAGCTAAAGGTCAGTGATTCATCAGTCTTATATAATGCCCAGTGCTTATTACATCACGTGCCCTCCTTAATGTCCATCACCCAGTTACCCCATCCCCCTCCCATCTCCCCTCCAGCAACCCTCAATTTGTTTCCTATGAGTAAGAGTCTCTTATGGTTTGTCTCTCTCTGATTTTGTCTTGTTTTATTTTTTTTCCTCTCTTCCCCTATGGTCCTCTGTTTTGTTTTATATATTCCACATATCAGCAAGATTGTATGATAATTGTCTTTCTCTGATTGGCTTATTTTGCTTAGCATAACACCCTCTAATTCCATCCATGTCATTGCAAATGGCAAGATTTATTTTTCTTTTTTCGATGGCTGAGTAGTATTCTATTATTTATATACATACACACACACACACACACACACACACACACACACACACACACACTACATCTTCCTTATCCATTCATCTGTCAGTGGACATCTGGGCTCTTTCCATAGTTTGGCTTTGTAGACATTGCTGCTATAAACATTGGGGTGCAGGTGCCCCTTGGGATCACTACATTTGTATCTTTGGTGTAAATACCCAGTAGTGAAGTTGCTGGGTCATAGGGTAGCTCTGTTTTCAACCTTTTGAGGAACCTCCATACTGTTTTCCAGAGTGGCTGCACCAGCTTGCATTCCCACCAACATTGTAAGAGGGTTCCCCTTTCTCTGCATCCTCACCAACATCTGTCATTTCCTGACTTGTTAATTTTAGCCATTCTGACTGGATGAGATGTTATCTCATTTTGGTTTTGATTTGTATTTCCCTGATGCAGAGTGATGTTGAGCATTTTTTCATGTGTCTGTTAGCCATTTGGATGTCTTCTTTGCAGAAATGTCTGTTCATGTCTTCTCCCCATTTCTTTATTGGATTATTTGTTCTTTGGTTGTTGAGTTTGATAAGTTCTTTATAGGTTTTGGATACTAGCCCTTTATCTGATATGTCATTTGCCAATATCTTCTCCCATTCTGTCAGTTGACTTTTGGTTTTGTTGACTGTTTCCTTTGCTGTGCAAAGGAATCTTGATGAAGTCCCAGTAGGTCATTTTTGCCTTTGTTTCCCTTGCCTTTGGAGACATGTGTAGCAAGAACTTGTTTTGGCCAAGGTCAAAGAGGTTGCTGCTAGTGTTCTCCTCAAGGATTTTGATGGATTCCTGTCTCACCTTTAGCTCTTCCATCATTTTGAATCTGTTTTTGTGTATGGTATAAGGAAGTGGTCCAGTTTCATTCTTCTGCATGTGGCTGCCCCAATTTTCCCAACACCATTTGTTGAAGAGACTGTCTTTTTTCCATAGGATATTCTTTCCTGCTTTGTCAAAGATTAGTTGACATAGAATTGAGTGTCCATTTCTGGGTTCTCTCTTCTGTTCCATTGGTCTGTGTGTCTGTTTTTGTGCCACAACTATTCTGTCTTGATGATTACGGCTTTGTAATAGAGCTTGAAGTCTGTGATTGTGATGCCACCAGCTTTGGTTTTCTTTTTCAACATTCCTTTGGCCATTCGGGGTCTTTTCTGGTTCCATACAAATTTTAGGATTATTTGTTCCAGCTCTGTGAAAAAAGTTGGTGGTATTTTGATAGGGATTAAATTGAATGTATAGATTGCTCTAGGTAGCATAGATATTTTGTTCTTCTAATCCATGAGCATGGAATGGTTTTCCGTTTTCTTGGTTTCTTTTCTAATAGTTCATTAGCATATAGAAATGTAACTGATTTGTGTATATTAATTTTACACTGGAACTTTACTGAATTCATTTATTCTAATAGTTTTTTGGTGGAGCCTTTAGGGTTTTCTATATATGGTATCATGTTATCTGCAAGTAATGACAAATTTACTTATTCTTTTCCGATTTGTATGCCCGGCCCTTCCTCCCTTCCTCCCTCCCTTCTTCCCTCCTTCCCTCCTTCTCTCTCCCTTTCTCTCTCTCTTTTTTTTTTTTTTTAAGATTTTATGTATTTGTCAGAGAGAACAAGCGGAGGTAGCAGCAGGCAGAGGAAGAAGCAGGCTCACCTCTGAACAAGGAGCCCAATGCGAAACTCCATGCCAGGACCCTGGGATTATGACCTGAGCTGAAGGCAGACACTTAACCAACTGAGCCACCCAGAAGTCTCTGTCTCTCTTCTTTTCCTTTTCCCTTTCCCTTTTTCCCTCCCATTTCCTTCCCTTCCTTTCCCTCCCCTCCCCCTCCCTTCTTCCCTCCTTTCCTTCTCTTGTCTGAGTCATGTGGATAGGACCTCCAATACTATGTTGAATAAAAGTGTCAGGAGTGGGCATTCTTTCCTTTTTCCTGATCCTAGGTGAAGAGTTTCCAGCTTTTCACCATTAACTATGATGTTGTCTGTGACTTTGTCACATATGGCCTCTATTATGTTGTGGTGTGTTTCCTCTGTACTCACTTTGTTGAGAGTCTTTATCATAAATGGATGTTGAATTTTATGAAATGCTTTTTCTGCATCTATTGAGATCCGTATCATTTTATCCTTCATTTTGTTAATGTGTATCATTGTTGCTTTATTTGCAGATGTGTAACCATCCTTGCATCCCTGGAATGAATCCCAGTTGATTATGGTGTATGACCCTTTTAATGTATTGTTGGATTTGGTTTGCTAATATTTTACTGTGGGTTTTTGCATCTATGTTCGTCAGGCATATTGACCTATAGTTGTTTTTTTTTTTTAAAGATTTTATTTATTTATTTGACAGAGATAGAGACAGCCAGCGAGAGAGGGAACACAAGCAAGGGGAGTGGGAGAGGAAGAAGCAGGCTCATAGCAGAGGAGCCTGATGTGGGGCTCGATCCCATAACGCCGGGATCACGCCCTGAGCCGAAGGCAGACGCTTAACCGCTGTGCCACCCAGGCGCCCCTATAGTTTTCTTTTTTTGTGCTTTGTCTGGTTTTGGTATCAGGATAATTCTGGCCTCGTAGAATGTATTTGGAAGCTTTCCTTCCTCTTTATTTTTTGGAACAGTTGGAAGAGAATAGGTATTAACTCTAAAATATTTGGTAGAATTTGCCTGTGAATCCATCTGGTCCCAGACTTTTATTTTTTGGTAGTTTTTATAACTGATGCAATTTCATTACTAATAATTGGTCTGTTCAGATTTTCGATTTCTTCCTGATTTAGTTTTGGAAGATTATGTATTTCTAGGAATTTATCCATGTCTTTTAGGTTAACCATTTTGTTGGCATATAATTATTCATAGTAGTCTCTTATGATCCTCTGTGTTTCTGTGGTATAGGTTATAACTTCCCTTTCATTTCTGAATTTGTTTGTGCCTTTTCTCTTTCTTTGATGAGTCTGGCTAGAGATTTATCAATCGTGTTTATCTTTTCAAAGAATAAGCCCTTAGTTTTATCGATCTATTGTTTTTGAGTCTCTATTTTACTTTTTTGCACTCTGATCTTTATTATTTCCTTCCTTTACTAACCTTGGGCTTTGTTTATTCTTCTATTACTAGTTCCTTTAGGTGGAAGGTTAGATTGTTTGAGATTTTTCTTGTTTCTTGAGATAGGCCTGTATTGCTATAAACTTCCTTCTTAGAATTGTTTCTGCTGTGTCAAATCCTAGTGGATTTGAAGTGGTATCTCATTGTGCTTTTGATATGCATTTCCCTGTGGCTAATGTTGTTGAGCATCTCTTCTTGTACTTACTGCCCATTTGTTTCTCTTTTTTGGAGAAATGTTTACTCACATACTTTGCCCGTTTTTCAGTTAAGTTACAGTTCCCCCTGCTCTTTGAATGTACAGTGTTCCTGTGAAAACTTTTAGAAGGGGGGACCTGGGTGACTCTGTCAGTTAAGTATTTGCCTTTAGCTCAGGTCATGATCCCAGGACTGGGATCGAGCCCTGCATCAGGCTCCCTGTTCAGCGGGGAGCCTGCTTCTCCCTCTCCCTCTCCCCCTGCTTGTACTCTGTCAAATAAATAAATAAAATCTTAAAAAATAACTTTTATAAGCCAAAATGGTATAAAGTGAAATACTTACTATTAATATATATGGTAAAAAAAAAATTTAAGTGTTCCTCGACCTAAAACATAACTTCTCTTAGGCTTTTCTGATACCTTAGGGCATATCTTGCTAACAGATATACAAAATAAATCCAGATAAAGCACAGTTGCTCACACACACGGTTCAAAGCTATGGTAGTGAGATGCTGAAGGACCTTGGCAGTGCTACATTTGTTGCTCACAGTGCACACTGCTTTTATAACAGCTTGCTGCAAATAACACTGAATTCTATTTTCACTTTGTGTGTGTGTGTGTGTGTGTGTGTGTGTTTTCACATAAGTGAAACGCTCTTCAGATTTTTTTTTTTTTCTGTTAGGGAAAATGGGTACTAATGTTCTCTTGTAAAAGAAAGTGGTGCGGTCTGAACTTTTGAAAAACAAAAGGATACGTGTATTCCTCTTTGTTTAGTTACAAGCATTTTTTTTTTTTTTTAAGATTTTTAAAGAGAGAGTCTGAGCCAGTGGGGTGGGGAGGGGCAGAGGAAGAGAGAGTCCCGAGCAGACTCCACGTTGAGTGTGGAGCCTGATATGGAGCTCAGTGCCATGAGCCTGAGATCATGACCTGAGCCAAAATCAAGAAACGGATGCTTAACTGACTATGCCACCCAGGTTACCCTAATTATAAACATTATTTACATATTCTGGATACATATCTCTTACCAGATAAATAATTTGAACATACTTTTTTCTCATTCTGTGGGTTGTTTTTTCATTTCTTTATGGTGAATGTCTTTTGATCCTTCTCATATTTCTATTGCATGTATGTTACAACTTTTTGTAGTTGTCCCACAGTCCTTGGATATTGTTTTTTTCAGTCTTTGTTCTCTTTGCTTTTCAGTTTTCATGAATTCTCTTGATACAACCTCTAGCTCAGAGATTCTTTCCTCAGCTGTGTCCTGTCTTTTTTTTTTTTTTTTAAGATTTTATTTATTTATTTATTTGACACACACAGAGAGAGAGATAACCAGTGAGAGAGGGAACACAAGCAGGGGGAGTGGGAGAGGAAGAAGCAGGCTCCCAGTGGAGGAGCCTGACCTGGGGCTCGATCCCAGAACGCCAGGATCATGCCCTGAGCCGAAGGCAGACGCCCAACAACTGGGCCACCCAGGCGCCCCTGTGTCCTGTCTTAATAAGCTCATCAAAGGCATTCTTCCTTTTTGTTACAGTTTTTTAATCTCTCGCATTTCTCTTTGGAGAGTATTTTATAGGAAAATGTATGATTATGGATAGGAGAAAGGTGTAAAATGCAGTATATTCAAATTTTTGAAAATAGGTTTTGTAAAGAAATAAACATGTATACAGCAAAAACCTGCTGGAACGAGCTGTATCAAAATGGTAGCATTTATTATTTCTGTGTGATAGTTAAGTGAGGTGAGTTATAAATAATCTTTGTTCTGTATTATGTACCATAAGCTTGTGTTAATTATTTTTTGTGATAAAAATAAAATGCAGTAATTAGTGTGACACACCTGTACCTATTACTGTTTTTCACTTATATGGGTTTAATTAAAAATTATATCGCTGTTGAGTTTTGGTGATTTAACATAAGGTCTTATAAATATTTGAAGATATGCTATAAGAACATGCAAATAATAGCTCTGACATTGGGGCTAACAGAATGTATATGAGCAGTTGTTAATCCTGAGTCTACTCTATAGAAAGCAGTTTTGTTTCACTGGGATATAATAAGGTGAATTATTAGGCAGATGAAAAACCTGTAGTCTGATTTATTAGCATTTCATTTTTTTTCTTTTCAGGCTCATATTAAATTTCCTATTGACTACCCATATTCTCCACCTACCTTCAGATTCTTGACCAAAATGTGGCACCCCAACATTTATGAGGTAAGAGATATATGTTGTGAATTTCTTTGAAGATTTACTTTTTAGATACAGTCCTTTAAAGTAACCTTTATATCTCCATATGCTGTAGTAGTTATGCTGTAGCCACAAGGGAATATTCATGGCTCCCCACTTTAGTTAGTAATTTGTAGTTTAATTGTTTAAAATTGAGGGTAGTTTTATAATACCAGTGTATATTATGTTTAAGGCTTTAAACTTGTTGCTTATTGCAAAGATTATAACGCCTTATGTGTTAAGACTTGCATTTCAAAAGTTTGGTATATAAAGTCATACAAATTAATTTGTGTACCTATCCTGTAGCATCACAGCAATGGTCACCTGTTGCTATGGTCAGAAATTGAGCTTTTTAGGGGAATTTATCCTACTACATTTGGACTGACCTACTTTTAGGAATTGCTGCAGAACAGTTGAGAACCTCTTGTAGAATAATCCAAGGTAAGGTTCTTCTACTGGACAAATTCACATGCCTGAGGGAATCATTTCTAGTTTTTTTTTTTTGATGAAATATACTTAGCTTTGGGCTAATCTGAAAGGATGCTAGAATGATGTGTTTTGTTTCTCAGGATAATTGTGTCAGGATCCTGTGAAATATCCTTAGAGTCCACTCCTTTACCATTCTGTAATATTTTTCATTGTAATAAGGCTCTGAGGTGGTTTCATTTTATTGAAGCTGTGGCCCAGCATAAGAGTGCTTTTTAAACTTTGCAGCACTAGTTATGTAGTCCCTTTTTTTTGGCCTGGTGGTTATTGGAAAGCTCCTTTGCTCCAGAAACAGAGCAGCGTAGTCTTTGAAATGCTTGTAGGCAGTAAGTGGAGAACTTACTCTAGAGTCCTGAATTTGGATCTCCATCTGTATAAATTAGCACACTGGAGCAGCTTTAGTGTTTTTCACAACTTGCTTTTTCTGTGAGGTGTTATTGTCGTCTTTTTTTTTTTTCTTTTCTTTCCTTTTCATTTATTTATTATTTATTTGAGAGAGCGAGAGTGTGTGTGGGTGGGTGGGGGAGTGGCAGAGGGAGAGAGAAGATCCCAAGCAGACTCCCAACTGAGTACGGAGTCCGACGCGGGGCTTGATCTCACAACCCTGAGATCATGACCTGAGCTGAAATCAGGAGTCAGTCACTTTAACTGACTGAGTCACCCAGGTGCCCCTCTTTTTTTTTTTTTTAAGAAGTGGGGAGGGACAGAGGTGGAGAGAGAGAGAATCTTAAGCAGACTCCATGCCCAGTGAGGAGCCCCACATGGGGCTCAGTCTGACAACCCTGAGATCTTGACCGAAATCAAAAGTCAGATGTTTAACTGACTGAGCCACCCAGGCACTCCTCTTTTCTTCTTTAAACAGGACAAACTGGCGCTCAAAACGTGATATGTAGTTACATTTCCAGAAATAAGCTCTCAGAATATTGTTTTGGTATCTTTAGTATTTGACATAATCACAATATGAATAAACAATGATGAATACTTTATATTAGTCTGTATAACTAATTTACCCATTGTAGGAGAGAGAAATAGAAGCAGTTTGCTGTTAATGTAAGTTCAAAGTGATTTCAGTATGCACAGAAATATTTTTGTGTTTCTGTCCATGTAATATATGTGTATGTGTGTGTGTGTGTGTGTATATACACATATATACACATATATACACACACACACACACATATTAGATAACAGGAGAGAAGTGAGAAGACACAAGCTTTTGTTTTGTTATTGAGAACTAATTTTCCTTAAAGCCATGTATTCACTTGTTTCCATCTCAAGTTATCTAATTCCCAAACCCCTCTCAAAAAAGAAACAAAAAACAAGGAAAAGGATTCAGAACTGTGAAGGAATAAATAGGTGAACTCCCCTTTCCACTGTTTTTTCACTATTAAGGTAGGCTATTTAGTTCTGTCTCTCTAAGATTAGCATTCGATTGGGGTGCCTGGGTGGCTCAGCTGTTTAAGCATCTGCCTTTGGCTCAGGGCATGATCCCAGAGTCCTGGGAGAGAGCCCTGCATCAGGCTCCTCTGCTGGGAGCCTGCTTCTTCCTCTCCCACTCCCCCTGCTTGTGTTCCCTCTCTCGCTGGCTGTCTCTGTCTCTCTCTGTCAAATAAATAAAGAAAGAAATCTTAAAAAAAAAAAAAAAAAAGATTTAGCATTTGATCATTATTTTTTAAAATATTTTTCTTATTCATAATAAAAATTTTGATGGTAAAGCATAAATATTTTACAAATATGCAGTTGTTTTCCATGCCATGAATGTTTTCTTTTAAAAAAAAAGGCGATTAAGTCATAGTTAGGAATTTAATTCGATGTAGTTATGGTGGTCATAAGAGACACTTCTGACATAAGTAAATTTATCTTTGCTACATTTAGAACTGGTGTCAGAATTGAACTCTTTTTTAAAGATTTATTTATTTTAGAGAGACAGAGAGCAAGTGCACACAAGTAGGAAGGGCAGAGTGAGAGGGAGAGAGAATCTCGAGCAGGGTCCACGCTGATCATGGAACCTGATGTGGGGCTTGATTTCACAACCCTGAGATCACGACCTGAGCCTAATCTAAGAGTTACCTTTAACCAACTGTGCTACCCAGGTGCCCCAGAATTGAGCTTTTTTTGAGGGCCTATGTTAGTATTTGTGATTCTAGAGAATAGGGCTCATGCTTCTTGGCCAAAGGGATATTCTTGGTGGTTGTTCTCTACTCACCCACCTGTGTTGTCCACCTAAGGTGGACTCATGGTGGACCTCAATGTCAAAATGCTCTTGTCATTGAAAAGTTTACTGCAGAGTTATTTAGAATAGAACTGTAGGGGAGGCGGGGCATTGAAACAACCCAATCAAAAAACAAAAGCAGACTACTCAAATGCCAGGGAAAGTTTTGGCTTGATGAAAGAGTTTTTGGTAGGGGCGCCTGGGTGGCTCAGTTGGTTAAGTGTCTGCCTTCGGCTTAGGTCATGATCCCAGGGTCTTGGCATATCCTGCGTCAAGATCTCTGCTCAGCAGGGAGCCTGCTTGTCCCTCTGTCTGCCGCTCCCCCTGCTTGTGCTCTCTCTCTGTCTCTCTCTAATAAAAAAATAAAATCTTTATTTAAAAAGAGTTTTTTTGATCTATTAACTTCATGGGCATTAAAAATAAATATTGTAGGGGCACTTGGGTGGCTCAGTTGGTTGAGTGTTTGACTCTTGATCTCAGCTCAGATCTTGATCTCAGGGTCTAAAGTTCAAATCCCTTGTTGGGCTGTACACTGGGCATGGAGCCTACTAAATGAATGAATGAATGAGTAAAAATAAATATTGTAAAGACTGTTATTGTTAAAGTATAGTTTATTATGTCAAGTTTTAAAAATCACAAGAGCTTGCTTACAGTTTTGTTAAATATATCCCTGGACACACTACTGTAGCCCCAAAAGTGGTAAATACTGCAGTGTTATCTGGGTGAATTTAATTATTTTAACATTTCCTTTATTGTTGACAAGTTTGTGAAATTTATAAACATCAAGGGGAAGCTTGGAAAACAAAAGAAATTTATTATTATTATTTTTTAAAGATTTTATTTATTTATTTATTTATTTGACAGAGACAGCCAGTGAGAGAGAGAACACAAGCAGGGGGCGTGGGAGAGGAAGAAGCAGGCTCCCAGCGGAGCATGGAGCCTGATGTGGGGCTCGATCCCAGGACCCTGGGACACCCCGAGCCAAAGGCAGACACTTAACGACTGAGCCACCCAGGTGCCCCCAAAAGAAATTTAATATGAACTTGTCATCAATCATTCTACTCCTAGTTGCTTTGTAATATGTTGAGTGAGCTCAAAAATAGTTTCCTGGTTACAGGTAACTGCATTTTCAAAGTAGACAACCAGCAAACTCCATTTCCCCACAGACCATGTATTAAAATGAGGTTTTCATACATACTGTAATTCACTCTGAATTTTATAGCTATGGCAACTCAGAATCTCCTTGTTCTTTATCATTTATTAAACAAATTTTGGGGGGGGGGGTGCCTGGGTGGCTCAGATGGTTGGGCATCTGCCTTTGGCCCAGGTCATGATCTCCAGGTCCTGGGATTGAGCCCCACATCGGGCTCCTGCCTGGCTCAGCAGGGAGTCTGCTTCTCCCTCTCCCTCTGCCTCTCCTCCTGCTTGTGTGCTCGTGCGCGCTCTCTCTCTCTCTCTCAAATGAATAAATAAAATCTTTAAAAAAATTTTTTTTAAGAAAATAAATAATTAAATAAATAGATAGATAGGTAGATAAGTTTTTTAAGGGGCGCCTGGGTGGCTCAGTCACTTAAGTGTCTGCCTTTGGCTCAGGTTGTGATCCCAGAGTCCTGGGATCGATCCCCACGTCGGGTTCTCTGCTAGGTGGAGAGCCTGCTTCTCCCTCTCCCTCTGCCTCCTGTTCTGCCTGCTTGTGCTCTTTCTATCTGTCAGATAAATAAATAAAAATCCTGAAAAAAATTATTATTTTTTAGAATAGATTGATTTTTTAGAGTAGTTTTAGGTTCACTGCAAAATTGAATGGAAAACACACAGTATTTGATGATCTTTAGGATATAGTATTTTTTTTTAAAGATTTTTATTTATCTATTTGACAGAGAGAGAGACAGCCAGCGAGAGAGGGAACACAAGCAGGGGGAGTGGGAGAGGAAGAAGCAGGCTCCCAGCAGAGCAGGGAGCCCGATGTGGGGCTCGATCCCAGGACCCTGGATCATGCCCTGAGCCGAAGGCAGATGTTTAACAACTGAGCCACCTAGGCGCCCTAGGATATAGTATTTTTAAGATCCTACTGTTTTAATAGGCTTTTCCTAAGACATGTTGTCTTAGCTTGGGCTGCCATAACAATATCATATAGGGGATGGCTTAAAGAAAAGAAATTTATTTTTTCACAGGTTAGGAAAGTAGAAGTCCAACATCAAGGTACCAGCACGGTTGGGTTCTGAAGACTCTTGTGGCTTATCTCTTTGACCTCACATGGCTTAAGTAGAGAGCGAGCTAGCCCTCTGGTATCTTGTATAAAGTTTTTTGCCAAAGTTCTCTGCAGAGAACCATAACTTTTTAGAATAATAAAATTTAGGCTTTGTGAGTGGTGAATGGCCTAATTACACATAGTTTATGATCTTTGTAATAATTTAAATGGATGATATGCCATTATCAGCTTTTCAGAAATTGAAAGAACTGCATATGACAAGAGTCCTCTACAGTAAAGCTGTAATCATAAATTATATTTTAATATTATACAGAGAAGACCAGGTAAAAGCAATAGTAATACTGTATTAGTCAGGGTTCTCCAGAGAGACAGAACCAATAGCATATGTAGAGACACATATTAGAGGAGGTTTATTATGCAAGTTAGCTCACATCGTTATAAACTCTGAGAAATTGCACAATCTCTGCAAGCTGTAGAACTGGGAAGGCTGAGATATAATTTGGACTGAATCCAAAGGCCCGGGAACTAGGGAGCTGCTGGTGCAAATCCTAGAGTACCAAGGCCCAAAAACCCAGAGTTGGCAGTGTTCCAGCTTAGGAGAATTTGTCCTTTGCCTTTTTGTTCTATTCAGGCCCTCATCAGATTGGATGCTGCTTGCCCCAGTAGGATCCCTATCCCCATTATGGTGGATATTCTTTACTTAGTCTACTGATAGAAATATTAATTTCTTCTGGAAACATCCTGACATAACACCCAGAGGTAATGTTTTACCAGCTGTCTGAGCATCCCTTAGCCCTGTCAAGTTGACATACAAAATAAACCATCCCAGATACCTATCTTTTTCAACCATTCCTCCCTTCCCATCCATGTATGGTCTTTCTGTGCTTTGTGTACACCACTATGTTCACAGCGGGTATAATTAGGAAGTACATTTGAACCCTTTAAATAGCAAGATGTTTTAAAATAAGGGTTTACTCCCTTCTTATTTGATAACGCTCTGTAAAATTGTTAGATAATGCAACAAATGATAGCTCACCTAGTTCTGCTCCATCTTCTTTGCTCATTTAATGTACATTTCTTTCTCTTAAATTATTAAATTTCCCTTTTTGGTGGAATTATCTAATAGAGCTGTGGTTTTTCTGTGATTTCTCTGGGAATTTACTTTGTCATTCCACCCAGGAATCAAGTAATGAAACCAAAGAAGTCCTATTAAAATTGATTACAAATAAAGTTGTAATATTATGTTCTCTGATGATTTTTCAGTGCTAGGATAAACTGCTTAAAGTTCATTATTCTTAAACTTACTTCATATAAAATTTAAATAAAAATTTAAAAATTCTAAAACGTTTAAAATTTTCATTAAAGTGAAAGCATTTTAATCTCTAGGTGTTATAAACATACTAAAAATGTTAAACCCACGTCTTGGGCGCCTGGGTGGCTCATTCAGTTAAGTGTCTGCTTTCGACTCAGGTCATGATCCAGGGGTTCTGGGATGGAGCCCCAAGTTGGGCTCCCTGCTTGTGGGGAGCCTACTTCTCCTTCTCCCTCTGCCCCTCTCCCTGCTTGTGCTCTCTGGCTCTATCTCTCTGTCAAATAAAGAAATAAAATCTTAAAAATGTGTGTGTGTATGATCTTTTAAAAAAATTAAAATGAAATATAAACCCACTTCTTAAATAATTTTAGACTTACGTTTCCAGAATAGTACAGAAAGTTCTCATATAACTTTTACTTAGGTTTCTCTAATGTTAACATCTTATACAAGAATAGTACATTCATCAAAACTAAGAAATTAACTTTGGTACAATACTGTTAAGTAAACTACAGACTTTATTTGCAGTAAAGTGTGGAATGGGGAAGTTAAAACATACATTACTTGTCCATAGCTGCTCTCTGTTCCTCTATAGAGGTGAGACAAATTCTATTTCTGTATTATGTTATTAAATCATTGAAGCATGCCTGAACTCTGTGGTTTTAATCTACATAAAGATGCTGAGTGCTTGTTAAAATTTTCTTATCAGTATTTATTATTATCACTTTTTAAAGTGTGCATTTGATGAACATTAAAAATTTACATAATTTTACTCAGTGGTCTTTAAAAATGGACCTGCATAAAACGTTTCTCTTTGAATTCATTTAAAGATTCTTCAGATGAACAGAATGCTTTCTTATGTGCTAATCAAAAGTGTGTAACCTAAAATATTTTGTTTGCTTTAGCTACTAAGATAATTTGACATAACTTTTCTTTTGTACCCAGTAAAATATATTTGTTTTTTAAATTGTTTCCATAATTAAAACAAGTCATCATTATTCGACTTGTAAAATATTCTTTATTTCTAAATCATTAAAGTTTTGTAGAATGTTCCTGTGTGACTTTCATCTTGGTTTATATGAATCAAATGAATAAGATAGAAAGTCAACCAGAAACCAGAGGATTTTGATTCTGATTTGGTGTTGAAATTTTACCTAGCAAATGCAATTTAATAATATACATTATTAAAAGTTCGAATTCTTCATTATGCTTTATTTGGATTTTTCATTTTTCCTTATAGTTTTTCTTCAAAAAAATTTAAATAAGGACACTAGTTTGCTCTGTGAGGGTATACAAACCTGAAGGATTTCAGTATAGGTACGTTAGCTATCATTTAGAACATCATAATATTTAGGCCACCAAATTTGTACTTCTGTAGAGCTGGGCTCTGGTTTGTAAATAGTCTTTGACAAGCAGGATTTAATGTATATTATGTAGCTATATTCGTGGATTTGCATATCTTATGCATTCTCTCTAACTTTAAGGTACAGGGAAGAGATTTCCCTAGGCAGTGATGTGCCCAAATTTGGTTGCATATCAGAATCCTGGGGAGAAGTTGTTAAAATACTGGAGATTTTAGTTTAAATGGATTTGGAGGGGGCCTCGGCCAGATAGCCTTCATTTTACATTTAGAACTGCCTTTCTGGGGGCACCTGGTTGGCACAGTCAATTAGGCATCTGCCTTCGGCTCAGGTCATGATCTCAGGGTCCTGAGATTGAGCCCCATGTCAGGCTCCCTGCTCAGCGGGGAGTCTGTTTCTCCCTCTGTCCCCCACACCTTCCCACCACCTCGTGTGCAAACGCTCTCAAATAAATAAAATCTTTTTTTTTTAATGATTTTATTTATTTATTTGACAGAGAGACAGTAACAGAGGGAACACAAGCAGGGGGAGTGGGAGAGGATGAAGCAGGCTCTCAGCAGAGGAGCCTGATGTGGGGCTCGATCCCAGGACTCTGGGATCACGCCCTGAACCGAAGGCAGACACTTAACGACTATGCCACCCAGGCGCCCCTCAAATAAATAAAATCTTAAAAAAGAGGAAAAGAACTGCCTTTCTGGAGACCTAGAACTTCCACCATGCTTTAAAAATAATAGCTATAATAAATAAAAATAATTTATGAGGTGAAATTCACATACATAAAATGAACCATTTAAAGTGAACATAGGGGCGCCTGGGTGGCACAGCGGTTAAGCGTCTGCCTTTGGCTCAGGGCATGATCCCAGGGTCCTGGGATCGAGCCCCACGTCAGGCTCCTCCGCTATGAGCCTGCTTCTTCCTCTCCCACTCCCCCTGCTTGTGTTCCCCCTCTCACTGGCTGTCTCTATCTCTGTCGAATAAATAAATAAAATCTTAAAAAAAAAAAAAGTGAACATAATTCAGTGGCCTTTAATACATGATCCCAGTGTTGTGCAACTATCATCTCTATTTGTAAAGTATTTCCATCACTCCTGCATAAAACACCTTACTCACAACACAGTTTCTCCCCATTCCCATTTTCCCCTAGTCCTAGTCTCTGACAACCATGCCCCCAGCTTTCTGTCTCTGTGTATTTATCTATTCTGGATATTTCTTATAAAGGGAAGCATACAATATGTGACCTTTTGTCTCTGGCTTTCACTTAGCCTAATGTTTTGGAAGTTCCTCCATGTTTATTGTGTATCAGTACTTCATTTTTTAAAAAAAGATTTTATTCATTCATTTGAGAGAGAACACAAGCTAGAGGAGAGGGAGAGAGAATCTGAAGCAGACTCCATGTTAAGCACAGAGCCGGATACAGGGCTCAATCTCACGACTGCCGGATCATAACCTGAGTCGAAACCACAAGTTGGCTGCTGAATCGACTGAGCCATGCAGGGACCCCAATACTTCATTTATCTTTATGGCTGGATGATACTCCATTGTATCCATCCATCTATTGATGGACATCTGAACTTTGTCCATCTTTTGGATGTGTGAGTAGTGCTGCTGTGACCATGTGTATATACGTACTTGCTTCAATACTTTTTTCAGTTCTCTTGCTTGTATACCTAGTAGAATTATGGGATCAAATGGTAATTCTGTTTTACTTTTTGAGGAATGACCAGATGGTCTACAGCAGATGAACCATTTCATATTCCCATCAGCAATGTATGAGGGTTTCTGTTTCTCCACATCCTCACTAATACTTATTTTTAATTTTTGTTTTAATTCTGGCCATCACAAGGGAATGTGAAGTGATATTTTACTGTCATTTTGATTTGCATTTCCCTACTGACTAATAATGTTGAGCATCCTTTCATGCTTATTGGCCATTTATGTATCATCTTTGGAGAAATGCTTGTTCAAGTCCTTTGCCCATTTTTTTAATTGGCTGGTTTGTCTTTTTGTCTTTGAGTTGCGGGAGTTCTATATAATTAAGAATATTAAACCCTTATCAAATATGTAACGTGGAGATATTTCCTTCATTATCTATAGGACTTTTTAAAATCATTTTCTTGATAGTGTCCTTTGCATAAAAGTTGTTCATTTCGGTGAAGTCTGGTTTATCTTTATTTGTTGCTCATGCTTTTGGTGTCCTACCTAAGAATATATTGCCATATCGAAGGTCATGAATATTTGCCCCTATGTTTTGTTTTGTTTTTAGAGAAGGAGAGGAGAGGGACAGACGGAGAGGACGAGAGAGAGAATCTTAAGCGGGCTCCAAGCCCAGTGGGAGCTCAACGCAGGGCTTGATCTCATAACCCTGAGATCATGACCTGAGCTGAAATCAAGAGTCACTTAACCAACTGAGCCACCCAGGCGCCCCGGTTTTGTTTTTAAAGAATTTTATGATTTTAGCTCTTAGATCTTTGTTCCATTTTGAGTTAATTTTGTATATGGTGTAAGGTACAAATCCAACTTCATTCTTGTTTTTGGAATTCCAGTTATCCTGCCATCATTTGTTGAAGAGACTATTATTTCCCCATAGAATGGACTTAGCATCCTTGTCAAAAATCATTTGGCCATAGATATATGGATTTATTTAGGGACTCTCAGTTCTAGTCTGTTGGTCTGTAGGTCTATCATTATGCCAGTCCTAAACTGTCTTGTTGACTTTAGCTTTATACTAAGTTTTGAAATCAGGAAGTGTGAGTTCTGACTTTACTCTTTTTTTTTTGAAGATTTTATTTATTTGAGAGAGAGAGAGAGTCTCTGTGCATGAGCCGGGAGAGGGGCAGAGCGACCAGCAGACTCTGCGCTGAGTGTAGAGCCCGATGTGGGTCCCAATACCAGGACCCTGAGATCAGATGCTTAACTGGCTGAGCCACCCAGGCTCCCCTTTACTCTTCTTTTTTAAGATTGTTTTTGCTGTTGTGGGTCCCTTAAATTCTGTATAAATTTTTGGATCATTTTCTCAATTTCTGGAAAAAGGGAAGTGAGGGATTTTATTAGGATTTCAATCTGTAGATCAAATAGGGGAATGTTGCTATGTTACTATTTAGTCTTTTTACTCACTAACAACAGGATGTTTTTCTCTTTACTTAGATCTTTAATTGAGCAGTGTTTTATAGTTTTCTGTGTACAAATCTTTCACCTCCTTGGTTAGATTTATTCCTCGGTATTTTATTCTTTCAGATGCCATTGTAAATGGAATTCTTTTCTTAATATCCTTTTTAAGTTACCCTGTTTAGGTTATTTCTGGTATAGAGAGGTGATTCTGATTTTTGAGTGTTGATCTTATATCCTACAACTTTGCTGAATTTGTTTATTTGCTTTAGTAGGTAGCTTGTGAATTCTTTGGAATTTTCTTTGTCATTTTTGAAAAAAATTGTACTTCTTCCTTTCCAGTTTGTATGCCTTTTATTCCTTTTTCTTGTTTAATGCTCTGGCTAGAACTTCCAGGACAGTATTAAATAGCAGTGGTAAAAATGGTTATCCTTGTCCTGTTCTTGATCTTAAGAAAAAAGATTTCACCATTTAGTGTAAGACTAGCTGTGTTGTTGTTTTCTTTTTAATTCCCTTTACAATATTAAAATACTTCCCTTCTATTTATAGTTTTTCGAGTGTTTTTATGAAAAAGTTTTGGATTTTGTCAAATGCTTGCATCAGTTGAGATGCCCATCTTTTAATGTTGTTTCTAAGTACAAATCTGTGTATGTCATTCCACTGCTTAGAAATTTTGTGTATGTAGTTATTAAACTCAGAACAAAGTAACATATTCCTCTGGTCTAATTTTTGTACTCTATTTTTCATTACAAGTGGGTTCTTCACTACTGTGGTAGGTAGAATAATGGTCCTTTGGAGAAGTCCACATCCCAATCCCTGGAACCTGTGATATGTTAGCTTATATGTAAAGAAAAATTAAAGTTGATAATCATTAGCTGACCTTAAAAATAAAGAGATTATTCTGGATTATCCAGGTGGCCCCGATGTAACCCAAAGAGTCCTTTTGAAGAGGTAGGCAGAAAATGAGAGTGTGAGATGTGACTATGGAAGAAAGGCCCAGAGAAATGCAACACTGCTTGCTTTGAGGATGGAGGAGGGGGGACCAAGAGCAAAGGAGTGTGGGTGGCCATTAGAAGCTTAGAAAGGACAAGGAAAGAGATTTTTTTCTGAGAGGCTTCAGAAAAGAGTTCATTGCTGCTGACACATTAAATTTAGCCTTGTGAGAGCAGTGTCAGGTTTTGACCTACAAAAGTATAAAACAATTTTTGTGATTTTTTTTTTTATGGCACCAATGCAAAACAAACACAACTACCCAAGCATATTCTGTTTATGATGTTGGTTTATTTCTCTGGGCTAACTCATG
Organism: Ursus maritimus; assembly: GCF_017311325.1. Lineage (NCBI taxonomy): Eukaryota > Metazoa > Chordata > Mammalia > Carnivora > Ursidae > Ursus > Ursus maritimus. Next base: position 23,609,849 of record NW_024424119.1, read on the forward strand.
TCTAAATTTCCTCTAGGTTGTTAAAATTGTACTTACTGTTCAAGACCCATCTCAAAGCTTTCTCAGACTCTAAGCCTGTAGTTCATCTTCCACACCATGTGGCAGGTGTCCTCTATCCAAATATACCCTAAGTTTCTCTCTCCTTGTTTCTGTTGTGCTTTTTTTACCTTCCTCATGGCATCTAACAAGTTTTAGAATTTAGTATTTGGTATTTTATTAAAATTTTATTCTCTTTTTAAAAATGTTCTGTTATCTTGATATGGTTGTGTATTTTGTGTGTATGTCTAAATTTGGGTTATATATGTAAGATTTTTATACTTTAGTTATATCTCTATTTAGAATTTTGAGTCTTTCATTTTAGACTGAGATTGGTGACTATATCTTATTCAGTCTTTTCTATTGAATAATGGTCTATGATGCATATAGTAGGCAATCCGTATGTGTTTGACTTAAGCTAAATGTACATATGGATTAGGTCCTGTAATTTAAATGTATGAACGAACCAAGGATGCCTGAGTGGCTCAGTCAGTTACGCATCTGCCTTCAGCTCAAGTTATGATCCCAGGGTCCTGGGTTGAAGCCTGTGTCAGGCTCCCTGCTCAGCGGGGAGTCTGCTTTTCCCTCTCCCTCTGCTCCCCACTCTGCTCCTGCTCATTTGTGTGCTCTCTCTCTCTCAAATAAATAAATAAAATCTTACCCAAAAAAGTAGGGAATTTTATCCACATCCTGAGGGAGTTATAGTTCGGTTGTTGGGAGACATGTTTTCAGTTTATGTGAACCATAATTATTGAAACCGTTGATGTTAAAGGTGATTTTAGCATCTCTCTGGACAGATTTTAAGCAAGGTCAAATTGTGGGGGGGGGGTCTTTTTATATACTTTAGGTTCACATGTGTCTGAAAATAAAGATATTTAGTTGTTTCTCAAGACTCTTGAATCTCAGTTCGTCATATTTGTCTGTTTTTGAAAGATTTTTTACAGAATGAGAAGAGAGCTAGAGCACATGAGCATGAACGGTGTGGGGGGAGGGGTAGGGTGAAGGGCAGTGTGGGGCTTGATTCCCAGTGTGGGGCTTGATTCCACAACCCCAAGATTATGACCTGAGCCAGAATCAAGAGTCAAACGCTCCACCGACTGAGCCACCCAGGTGCCCCTCTCTATTTTTAATTGAGTTTTTTTAGAAGCATGGTGCTACAAACGTAGTGCTTCTTTTTTAACTAAGAAATACATCTTGCAGATTGGTCAGAACTAATATTTATAATACAAAAACTGTTTAATAATTCTTCAGTGTTGGGGTGCCTGGGTGCCTCAGTTGATTGAGTGGTTGACTCTTGGTTTTGGTTCAGGACATGATCTCATGGTCGTGGGATTGAACCCCTCATTGGGCTCTGCGATCAGGGCAGAGTCTGCTTCAGATTCTCTTTCTCTCCCTCTAGCTCACTCTCTCTTTCTCTCACAAATAAATATATAAAGTCTTTTAAAAAAAAATCTTCAACATTGATTGCAAAGATGAAGAAAAAGCAGAATTGTTTTCTCCCCTAATGATGAGAGAACAAGTTTTCTAGGAATAAAAGAAACTTCAGCAGAAGTGATGTCCCTTTTTACATCATATTTTTGAGTATTTACTGAATGTGATGTTTGTGTCTCATAGAATGGAGACGTATGCATTTCGATTCTTCATCCGCCTGTAGATGACCCACAGAGTGGAGAACTGCCCTCTGAAAGGTGGAATCCTACTCAGAATGTCAGGTAAGGGTTTACGTAAGGAATAATCTGGCTTTTAGGTGGTTCTGAAGATTGGATATTATCTTTTAACAAATATAAAAGAATCCTTTCTGTACTTGGTTGTTTTGTCTTCTGCTAGAGCTTAAAGTAACACGTATGCATCATTTTGCAGAGTCATATTTACAGAGCAGTAATGGCATATGTCACTCATTTCTTTATGTTCCTCTTAGAAGATTTTTCTAGTCTGAATTCTTCCTTTTAAATTATTGTAAGTTCCATCCTGCATCTTTGGATCTCATGATTTCCATGTTTGGATTGGTTGCTTCCTTATTCTAGGATTCTTATTATATTTTGCAGAAAAATCTGTCTTTACAAACTCAATTGACTTCATGTACTTATTACTTTTAAAAGACCTTCCATTGTTATTTTTTGTTTGTTTTATATGTGTGTGAATGTTTCTTAATGATTTGAAGGGCTTGTGTATTTCTTTGATTCCCTTTGATTATCCTTTTTTTCTTCTCTAATTTTTATTTAAATTCTATTTAGTTAACTAACACACAGTGCAATGTTAAGATTATTCATCTGTTAATCAGTCTATAAATAGATGGATATTTAACCACTTGTTTGTTTGGAGTAGTGGTCTGTATGTTTCGGAGTTAGTCACCTAACCCTTAAAAGAATTTTGAAAAACTATGTACACTGTTGCATGTTTTTATAGGTTTTTGTTTGTTTGTTTGTTTTTTAATTTTATTTTGAGAAATCTCTACACCCAACGTGGGGCTTGAATTTACAACTCCAAAACAAAGAGTCGCATGCTCTACCAACTGAGCCAGCCAGGTGCCCCCACTGTTGCATGTTTTTAGGTGCAGGGTTCTTTTGGTGCCTCTCCCACTCCCCCTGCTTGTGTTCCCTCTCTCGCTGGCTGTCTCTATCTCTTTCGAATAAATAAATAAAATCTTAAAAAAAAATCATTATAAAAAAAATGAGGCAGAAATACAGCTTCAATTTCATATGTATACATAATGTATGAGTAATATACATTATATATTCTAATATATATAACATAAACAGACGTATTAGATGCAATGATTGAGACCGTATTTACATATGACAATGGAATAAAATTTTATATGGCAGTGAAACTAAATGCTTTTAATTCCTTCTAAGTTATTTGGCAAAAATCACAATGATCAATTGTCAGTCTTTAAAAAAACAAAACCGTTTTATTGTGATATAATTCCCATGCCCAACCATTCTCCCATTTTATGTGTACAATTCACTGTTCTTTAATGTAAGTAGAGTCGTACAAGTATCCCCACAATCAATTTTAGAATTTTTCTTTTCTTTTTTTTTAAGTAGGCTCTATGCCCAGTGTGGAGCCCAATGCAGGGCTTAAACTCACGACCCTGAGATCAAGACCTGAGCTGAGATCAAGAGTCGGACACCAAGCCGACTCAGCCACTGAGGTGCCCCGTGAACATTTTTATCACCTCTAAAGAAACTCATATCTGTTATCCTTCAACTCCCACCCCCACACTTCTACCTGCAACCCTAGGAAACCACCAGTCTACTTTTTGTCTCTATAGATTTACCTATTTGGATATTTTGCAGGAATAGTGTCATTCAGTATGTAGTATTTTTGTGATTGGCTTCTTTAACTTAGCATTTTTTTCAAGGTTCATCTTTGTTGTAGCATTAATCAGTACTTCATACCTTTTTATGGCTGAATAATAATTCCATTGAACGCTTATACCACACGTTGTTTATCCATTCATCATTCAGTGTCCCTTTGGGTTGTTTCCACTTTTTGGCTGTTATGAATCATGCTGCTATAAACATCATGTACAAGTTTTTACATATACACGTTTTTATTCCCTTGGATATATACCCAGGAATAGAATTGCTGGGTCATATGATAACTCAGTGTTCAACTTTTTGAGGAATTGCCAGAGTGTTTTCCAACATGGCTGCACTAAATAGTACGTTCCTACCAACAGTGAGAATTTGTTTCTCCACATCTTTGTTAACACTTGTAATTATCTGTGTTATTATAACCATCCTCGTGGGGGGACATGGTACTTCATTGTGGTTTTGTTATCGAGGTTTTCTCTTTTAAATGACTTTTAAAATTTTAGAACAGTTTTAGATTTTTGAAAATGTGAAGATAGTAAGATAGTTCTCTAGAATTCCATGCATGATACCAAGTTATATTTAAGAAGCATGTCTCCTTAGGCAACTGTGACAGTTTCAGACTTTCCTTGTTTTTCATGACCTTGACAATTTTGAGGAGTACTGATCAGTTATTGTAAAAATGTCCCCCGGTTGGGAATTTTCTGATGTCTTCCTGGTTATTAGAGTAGGGTTATGAGTACTGGATAGGAAGACCATGAAGGTAAAATATATTGTCATCACCTTGTATTAAGGGTACATAATATCAGCATGACTTACCACTGTTGATGTTAACATTCATCACCTGGCTGGGACTCGTTTTTAGGTTTCTCCCATGTAAAGTTCCTTGTTTTCCCCTTTCCATTCTGTACTCTTTTGATGGAAGTTATAGGTGCAGCCAACACATAAGGAATGGGAATTACACTTCCATGAGGCTGAGATATCTGTATAAATTATTTCAAAATCTTCTGCACAGGAGATTGATTAAAATCAATACCTAAATATGTATATATGTATGTATTTATACATTTATTTATTCAATCATTTTGTACATCTTTTTTCTTTAAAGAGGGAGAGAGAATCTTAAGGAGGCTCCATGCCCAGTACAGAGCCCCACACGGGGCTAAGTCTCACAACCCTGAGATCTGACCTGACCTGAAACCAAGAGTCAGATACTCAACTGACTGAGCCACCCCAGTGCCCCTTTGTTAGTCATTTTTAATGATCTGAAAAGCTAGTAACTTAACTAGGAACTCTACATTTGTTAAAAATGGAAAGTGGGAAGCTTCTTGACTTACATAAGGATTTCTTACTGGTTTCTACCAAGTTAGTTACTTCTCACCTTCTGGGAAGTGTATACCAAAGAGTCTGTTCAAGCATATCAGATTACTGTTGATCATGTGTTAATTATGCTGATTACTCATTCCTTTAGGTACCTTGTTCAATATAGTATACTTAGAAAGAATTGAGAAAATAAATATATTTTGGATTTCTATACATCTAGCCCATATATTTTTTAAATCAGAAAAAAGTGTCTCCCTTTTTTAATTCAAATAAGTGTGTTGATATACCTCACCTTGACAACCATCTTGCTTATGAATTCTAATTCTCAGATAGATCAGGCATAGAACTTTGCCAAAATTTATTATGTCTATGAAATTAGGAATCACCACATATTCCCCATACTTTATGCTTTACTTTAATGGGACTCTCCCTCAGAGATAATGCATTTCTTAATAATAATGAGAGGTGGAATTAGTAAGTTCCTTTTAATGAAAATGTAATTCCAGCAGCCCCTATCTATACATGTCTGAATTTATTGTACTCCATCACATACCAAAATACTTTTTTAAAACATCATTCTACACTTTTAACAGGATTATTTATGAGAAAGGAAAAACTATTGGCTTTATGTGTAAATTTCTCTTTCTTTTATACACTTTACATTTTATTACATCTGGGCAATGCATCCTAGGAATATTTGGGATGTGTGGAAGGTATGCATGCCTTTTGTAAAGAGCAATTGTGAAAAGGGATGCTGGAAAGGAGACCTGATCTGATACTTTATATACCCCCAGGTGCACGAATATATCAAAGACCACTTCTTTTGCACAGGATCTTTTATGATCATTAGCAAAATTCATATATTTCTACTTTTTCATCCCTCATATTCCTTATACAACACAGTTATAGCTGGTTATTTGTACCTTTAACCTATATTTATCCTATTACTTGATTTTTCAGCCTCAACCTGTATTTTTTTTTTTAAAGATTTTATTTATTTATTTGACAGAGATAGAGACAGCCAGCGAGAGAGGGAACACAAGCAGGGGGAGTGGGAGAGGAAGAAGCAGGCTCATAGCGGAGGAGCCTGATGCGGGGCTCGATCCCACAACGCCGGGATTACGCCCTGAGCCGAAGGCAGACACTTAACCGCTGTGCCACCCAGGCGCCCCTAAAAAATTTCCTTCTTGAAATGTTCCGATTTTGTGTTTTTGTGTATTTTAATCTGAGACTCTCATTCCTGCCATGTGTTTTCAGGGATATATCAGCCAGCAGTAGCTCCAGGATTGCATGGAGGAAGTATTAAATTTGTTAGTTGCTTTAGAGGCATAGAGAAAAACTGTAATATATGACCCATGAAACTGTCTCATTTTCAGGGTGCCTGTTTAGTTTCTGCCTTTGGCTCGGGCCGTGATCCTGGGGTCCTGGGATGGAGCCCTGCATCAGGCTTCCTGCTCAGTGTGGAGTCTGTTTCTCCCTCTTCCTCTCCTTTTGCACGTGCACTCAAATAAAATTTTTTTTTGAAAATCTTAAAAAAAAAAAAACGGTCATATTTTCCCACTCATGACAGATTTCTTTGCCGTGATGTCCTCTTTAAATTCCTCTCCCATCTTGAAGATACATAATAAGGACTGAATTTTAACTGGGTCATCTGGTGTTATGGGTCCATCTTTTGAAATGGCATAAATGAGAGATTAAAAGGACCTGGGTTAACTGGAAGAGTCAGGCATTGGGCTTCACTTCTCTGTAGTTGCCAATCGGTTTTCATCAAATAAGGCTATGCCTGTAAAACCTAAGAATCTCAGTCAGTCATTCTGTTTCTCTTCCTGTGTATGTGTATGTTTTAAGAGTCAAAGTAAGTTTAGGCTTTTAAGAATGAACCCTTTCTACCTCACACTGCCTGGAGATATGTGTATAATATTGAAGAAAAATGCCAATCTTTAATCCTGCAAAATGCCAAACTTTGCCTGCTTAGTTTCCGGGCAGACTCATAAGCCAGGTCTTATTTGTTGTGCTAGGGCCAGTTTTTATGCTCTCCCTCCTAAAGTTGTACTTGTGGTGACATAGTAGCTAACAAAGAGAGGTCAAAAACTGGGGTGGGTGTGGGGTGGAGGGGCACCTGGCTGGTTCAGTTTAATAGAGCATGTGACTCTTGATCTCCGGGTTATGAGTTCTAGCCTCACATTGGGTGTAGAGCTTACTTTAAAAATGGGAGGCCAGACCCAACTCATTGACCATTGTCTGTATGTTGAAAAGGGACAGATACAGTATTACTCATTGGGTCATAGATGTCCAATTCTGATTTTTTTTTTTTACGATTTTGTTTTACTTATTTGATAGACAGTAAGAGAGCACAAGCAGGGGAAGTGGCAGAGGGAGAGGGAGAAGTAGGCCCCCCAGTGAGCAGGAAGCCCAGCGCAGGGCTCCATCCCAGAACCCTGGGATCACGACCTGAGACAAAGGCAGAAGCTTAACTAACTGAGCCACCAGGTGCCCTAATTCTGATTTCTTATCTCCCTTAAATACTACTTTAGTTTTGATGTTTTTAAAACCTGTCTGGGCTCTATGAACTTCACAACTTGCTAGTTTGCTCTTTGATTGCGTGTGTGTGTGTGTGTGTGTGTGTGTGTGTGTGTGTGATTAATTGGTCTTCATTTTCTTTTGGTGTCTTTATTATTTACAAACTTATTTTTATGCAAAAGAGGATAGCCACATCTCTTTGACAAAGATTGTGAAACAACCAAAAAGATCAGAACTATGAACCAAAAAAAAAAAAAAAAAAAAAAGAATTTGAAGACTATATAAAGTGGAGAGCTTTTGACTGTCCTTTTGTCTGCACCTCTCTCCTCTGAGAGTTTTTTTTATTTTGGTCTAGATTCCCTATTTTGAAAACTTCTACCATAGTCCCTTGCCCTGGCAAGGGTGGAGGGAGCACATTTATTTGTTAGAGTATCTCTAAATCCAGGAATGGTGGTGGTCCTGGGAATTGTGCAATAATTGAAAACACTTCAGAACCGATTTTCATTTTTATCCCAAATTGTTACTGGATTTAGGTCTGCTTTAACACGTTAAACCCTTACACTGCTTCGACAACCAGACCTGTCTGTTCCTCCAAACATGCAGTAGAGAAGGGCATAGAATTTTTCTTTGTAGGAAGTGAGTCTGGGGATGGGTCCTCAAAAGTCTGTTTTTGCTAATCCAATAAATTTATGTCTAAACACCACACAATTGTCTAAATGGACAAGTGCAACTCCATATTACTGCTAAAAACCAAAGCTTCATGTGGAACTCTGAATTTACATAGTAGTGTAAATTGTAGTGTTTTTCTGGACCCTTTCCCATTTGTTTATGATCTGAAGGAAACCAGTCCCTTCAGTGGACATGAGTGACCTCTTCATTGTGTTTATTAATTTGATAGTTTTGTTATTTGGTCTTTCATTCACCTATTGTTAACCCTCTCTACTTTCTTTTTTTCTTCTGAAAAAAATACAGTAAATGAATAAGGATTTTCGAACGCTTAAACTAACAGAAGATGGCAACAAAAAAATGTAACCATTTGAGTAGTTGCACGATTCAGTTCCGTGTTACTCATTCTATTAGTATTGTCATAGGAGTTCATTTTTTCCTTTCTATAAAAATAGGATTAAGGAGTGCCTGGCTGACTTAGAAGAGCATGCAACTCTTGATCTTGGGGTCTTGAGTTTAAGCCCCATGATGGGTGTAAAGATTATTTTTAAAAAATTAACTTAAAAAAATAGGGTTAATAATACTTACCTTGCAGAGTTGTCTACAACATGCTCCAGGGTATAATGCCTGTGTTAAATTACTTTGGTACAAATGCTAGACAGTTTAAATTATGTATGACATTACTCCCAGACCTTTTCCAGTAATGATACATAGATAAAAATGAAATTATTGTATTTGTAGATCACAGTGTAGTAAACTGAAGGGGCTCCTTTGACCAGAAGTAGTTGCAGAGGCTCAGGTTATCCCAGGTCCCACCTACCCAACTACCTACAGGAATCAATAGGTAATTTACTTGTAACCCATCCACAGCATACTGGTTGGGAAAGTTTAAATATGGTGTTGTATATGAATTACATCAGGAATCTTTGTTAGAGAAAAAAGTCTTAATTCTGCTTTGCGTTCCATTGGCCTTGTTATTAGGCAGACTCTTAACCACTTGGTGATAAAGATGGCCACCTGCTCCAGACTTTCCTTATTCTCACAGTTGTCAATTCAATCAAGAATAAAAAGTAATTGCCTTTCTATTAGATGAGGACATCATAATTTCTACCAGGGTTCTGACTGGCCCATCTTGGGTTACATGCATACCCCCAAAACCAGCATCATGACTAGATGGATGGAATCTTTTGGCCAGCACTGGTGATACATCTGCTGATGTGGTTAGGTAGGTTGTGTGTACGAAGGTGTGGCATGATATTGGGGAAGATTAACCCCACCAGAACCAACAGAATGGATTTCCCATTAAAAAAAAAAAAATCCTGCTGTCCAGAGGAAGGGAAGAAGTGAAATGAAAACATACTGGGTTAGCTACTTCCACAGTCTAGTATAGTGCCTAACACTTTTTCTGAAAGCGTCATGGATTTCAGTGTAGAAGTACATGGTATCAGAAGTGAGTTCTTGATGAGCACTGGGTGTTGTATGCAACTGATGAATTATTGAACTCTACATCTGAAACTAACGATGTAGTATATGTTGGCTAATTGAATATAAATTTGAAAAAAAAAGTTCTTAGGAATGGATAATTCACCATTTTATTTTTTTAAAAGATTTTATTTACTTGACAGAGCGAGAGCGCACAAGCAGGGGTAACATCAGAGGGAGAGGGAGAAGCAGGCTCCCCGCTAAGCGGGGAGCCCGATGCGGGGCTTGATCCCAGGACCCTGGGACCATGACCTGAGCTGAAGTCAGACGCCCAACGATCTGAGCCACCCAGGCACCTTGATAATTCACTGTTTTAAAAATTGTATTTCCTATTGTAGTATTTTAATAGTTGTCCAGTATGGTAGCCACTAACTGCATGTAGCTGTTTAAATTAAAATTAAATGTAAAAATTAGTTCTTCAGTAGCACAAGCTACCTTTCAGAGTGCTCACTGGCTACATGTGGCTGGTGGTTATCATATTGGATAATACAGATTATTTACATAATCACAGAAAGTTGTATTCAGTGCTGATCTAGACCAATAAAAGTATTTTTTCCTCTTTATACCACACTTTGTCCTATCCTATTTATCTAACAGGTTTTATATATGTTTTCTTCTGAGGCAGTTCTTTGTAATTTTCTACACACAGGTTTTGCTTCTAGGATGTTATGTCAGTCCATTTCCCATCATTGGCAGTGATGAGTTTCTTTTAATCTTTATTTTATAATGTAATTACTGAAGAAATCCAGGAGAATCTTGGTGGGGAGGGGCAAGGAGTTATTCTTAACCTAATAGAAAGGTGTGTGTGTGTGAGAGAGAGAGAGAGAGAGAGAGAGAGAGAGAGAGAGATGGATTTTAACTAGATGGGAAAGTTGTCTGTGAAAGCGCCTTTGTCATAATCTTGTATAATCACATAACAGAAACTCTCTACCCTTTTTAGGAAAAGGTATCATCAAATCAAACATCTAATTGCCTGGCTCCCTCCCTTTATTTTTTGCTTGGGGCAGGAGCAAAAGGCTATTTTGCAACAACACAATCTATAACCTCGCAACAATGAGAAAAGGTAGAGAAATTTAATTTTTCTCCCCATTTTTTCCTTACATACATGCACATGCACAGAGCTTTTAGGGAAAAGAAGCTTGGTAATAATTTGAAACCTTTTTGGAACCTGTTCTGGTTATTTTTCCAACAGAAAAATGTGTGGTTAAGCTGTTTTTTATATGGAGACGAAAATTGCCTGTTTTATCTCCCACAATACTTACAAACCTTGGGAGAGAAGGGATGGCATCTAACTTGCTCACTGTTGTACACCCAACATCACAGTTGGTGCCTCTGGCACACACTAAGTACTTAAGTAAATATTTTTGAATAAAGATTTCCATCATTCAGAGACTAGTTCTTCCTTGTCTGGGCTATTGTTTTCCTCCATTTTCCTGCTTTTAAGTGTCTTTCTTCCCTCAGAAGTATGGGAAATAAATACATTTGTATGTAATACCATTTTTCAGATCCTCTTTAGCAGCCATGATAAGAAGTGGATGTGTGGAGCAGGATCATTTTTACCATCTCCCCAAAAAGCTAATTTTGTTTTCTTTTGCTTTTTCCTATTGTACTTAATTTGTTGTTTTCAAAATTTGTAATTTGAAAAGCTTTTGAGCTTCCACTTTCTGCAGATTGGAACATGTAGCCATTTGAGAGCATGCCCTGTACAGAGTTTATTCTGTGCCCTGCAACATGACCTTTATGTTCGGCTCACAGATTTCCTTTATTTTGTCTCCTAGTTAGCAGCTTTATTCTAGCCTAACCAGCTGAGTATTGAAAATAAAATTTTATATTCTATTTCTATTCCCCTAAGGTCTCATATTGTATTAAATTTAAAAGCATAGTATTTTTGGATCCTGTAAATATGAATATCGGTTGCTGACCCTTTCCCCCCCTCCTGTTTCTAGGACTATCCTGTTAAGTGTAATCTCATTGCTCAATGAGCCCAACACCTTCTCCCCAGCCAATGTGGATGCTTCGGTTATGTTCAGGAAATGGAGGGACAGTAAAGGAAAAGACAAAGAATATGCTGAAATCATTAGGTAAGGTGTTTTGTTTTCCCTTCGGTTTGATTACTTCAGGTCTTCATACAGAACTAAAGTATATCCTAGAACCATGGCTTTAAATCAGACTTAAAATATCCACTCCATTTCTCTCAATTAGATTTATTGTTTGGGAAGAGCTTTCTGCCTGAGCCTAATGAGTTTGTTTGGCTTTTGAGAATGCACACACTAGAAGCAGCCAAAACTTCCAGGTTCTGAACCAGTGAAGCTCGCAGCTTTGCCTCTGAATCATTTCAGAACTTTCAGTATGTCCATTAAGTGTAGCAAACACCCAGAGTATTCTGGACATTGTTTTTAAAAATTTTAATGAAGCCATATAGTTTATTGGCCCTGTTGACCACAGCAGCAAGTATCTTCTAGGTATCATCATTATCAGCCACATTAGTATATTGTTTAACAGAGCCCTTCTAGCTTCCTCTCCTTGGGAGAGTTGGAATCCACCCATAGCTCTGTCACCCCTCAGATGACCTTTTACCAGTTAATTTTTTGGGTCTTTGGTTTTTCTATCTGTATAAAAGAGGAAAAAGTAGAAGGTATTGGGGCTGAACCATTCATCTCTCGATCATACCCTGAGTAGGACTTAAGGTCTTCTTAATAGTACCTAGGAATTGATACTTGAATTGCAATAAATTCACTTCCTCTTAGTACTGTTATGTTTTTATATCCTTAAAATAGAGCTCCAAGGACAGTTCCAGCACATTCTGCACATAGTTTAGTAAGCACTACAGTTTATACAAATAGAGTCCCTCTTTGTAACTCTAGTGAGCACGATGTCATGTGATATACAAAAAAAAAAAGGAAAACTGCATAGAAATATAGCTGAATAATATATAGATGAGCAGTTTTCAAAGCTTTCTGCCCACTAGAATCATCTTTAAACCCCCCTTCCATATCCATAGTCATTTAGTGAGATTGTAAGGGTAAAATCTGGGCATCTGTATTTCGTTTTTACCAGCCACCTAGCTGACTGATGTATACCAAAGACTGAAGATAATTAGTATAAATAGTAAGGACCTAGACATTGGGAGGAGTTGGAGTAGGTTGAAGATTGAAAGATGGGCGTGCTTCATAAAATAGTCAGGGTTAAAGCCTGAGCCTGATGTTCAAGGAAAGATAGGATTTAGTAAGTGAAGAATTCGTATTCTGTTTCTTAATTTATGGGTTTATCTCATTCTTTAATTCTTTCCACATTTATTATGCACCAGCTTCATGTCAGGTACTGTTAGGTCATGAAGGCAGTCTTTTCTCCTTGAGGAGTTCACACTTTACTTAGCAAGAATTTGTAAACAAATGACCATATAATAAGATGAGTGCAAATACATACTTTATGAGCATAAACAAGATACAGTGGAAGGAATATGTAATGCTGTGGAGTTCCTAGGAGAGGTAATACCTCATAACCATGACTTTTTCAAGTAGTAAGGGAAAGGAGAAAGCCCCTTCAGGGAGGAAACAAGCTTGCTAAAACACAGGTAGCTAACAGCATGGCATGATGAGAGAACTGTAAGCAGCTTTACGTTGCTCGAATGTAAATTCTCATTTCAGAAGAAATGGGAAAATCAGAGAGCCATCAGATCTTAAAAGACATTTGAAGCCACGATAAAAGGCTTTTGTCCTTAATCTTAGGAGTGGTGGGGTATCACTTGAAGATTTTAGGAAGGGAAGGGAAAATGGTATGAGTTCTGAAAGAATCCTAGTTGACCAAAGGAGGCTGAGATAGGGAGGAGAAGCCAAGATGAATAAACAGAGGCAGTGGCAGTAAGAAAACAGATTTGAAAATAGTTGGGGCTTTGGAGTGAGGTTTATGATTTTAGGAAGTAATACTCTTAGAAGAAAAATGGGAGAAGCTGGCCATAGAGGTTGAAAATGACAACTGCAGACTTGCTGCTGAGTTAGGGTTCCTATTGAAACAGGGTGGAGACATCCCAAAGGCTTATTGAACGGTGTAGGCCTCAGAAGGTAGGGGCTGGAGCCTGATGGTTTTTGAGAGCTGTCAGCGTGAAAGGGAATGGTGGTAAAAACCATGGGAATGACTAAGATGGCCCAGGGAGAGACAGAGAGGGGAGAGATTCAAGCCAGGATGCATCAGCAACACCAGGATGTCAGGCTGGGCCAAGTAAGGCAGACAGCAAGATCTGTGGAGAACCATGTTATTAGAGGCAGCAAAAGAAGATGAGGGGGGCAGTTTGTTGTTTTATGGTCAGTTTTCATACTTGTTGAAGGAAACTTCACCCTTCCACCCATCCAGTCAGTCATTTTTTTGCACAGCTGTATGTGCCAGGCTGTATTCTAGGCATTAGGGAACTAGAAGAAAGACAAGTTCTCCAGTGAAGTTCACATCGGGGGGCGAAGGGGACGGGGAAGAAAAGTTAACAAATGGGCAAGATCATAAAAAGAAAAATGATTAGATAGTGGTTAAGTAGCATAATGTGCAGGAGTGACTAGGTGGCTGCTTTAACTTGGGTTGTCAGAACAAGCTACTTCTAAGTTCAGATCTGAGTGACATAAGCAGCCAACCATGTGTAAAATCAGGAGAAGAAAAACCGATCCACACGGAAAAATAAGTGTTGTTCAAGGTACTAAAAAAGAAAAAGGACCAGGATGGCCTATATATTTTGGGTGACAAGAATGAAGTGGGAGGCAGGTGTGTCATGCGACATTGGAACCCTGCACAGGCTATTTGGAACCTACTCTAAGTGTAAATGGCAGGATTATTGAATTAAGAAGAGTTGTTGGGACTGCACTGAGTTTGGTGTGAGACGAGGCAGGGGAAATACAATGGCTGAGGTCATTTCTGGCTAACCAGCATCCAAGAGCCACTGCTTTTAAATACCCATCAAGGGTCATTGTTAAGTGTTCTTCCCAACAGTACCTGATGGATTGAGAACCTTTGGTGTAGTATCTGTCAGATTCTTTTAGGCAGGCACTGAAATTCAGAAACCGGAGTCATAAGGAATCTTTTTTTTTTTTTTAAATAAGGGATCTTGGTTATTAAGAAAGGCCGGTTGTAAACCCATCTTCAAAGCAGAGACTTACATTAACCATCTCTCTTCAGGAAACAGGTTTCAGCCACTAAAGCCGAAGCAGAAAAGGATGGAGTGAAGGTCCCCACGACCCTGGCGGAATACTGCATCAAAACTAAAGTGCCTTCCAACGACAACAGCTCAGATTTGCTTTATGACGACTTGTACGACGACGACATCGATGATGAAGACGAGGAGGAGGAAGATGCCGACTGCTATGATGATGATGATTCTGGGAACGAGGAGTCGTGACGTGCTCCTTCAGTGCCCCGTACTGCCCTGCCGTCTCAGGCCAAAGGGAGGGGAGCAAGTGGGGACCTAGCAGTGGCCCCTCAGCAAAAACCTATCACCGGGGGTGGGAAAAACAAACACGGCTCCTGCTGACTCCCCTTATGGATCTCAGTTTGCTCCTTTTTATGGACCTCTTAATGGAGAGAAAGTAATCCTCCACAGAATGTCTGAATTCTTGCATTCTTTACCCTTCCATCACTGTATTGATTTTTTTTTTCTTCTTCTTCTTCTTTAAACCCAAACTCTCGCCTCACTTCGTCTCTACAGAGTGTTCACAGCAAAACACATTTGGTCAGTTTTTAGATTCTTGAAGAATAGTCTTTCATCAAGACGTTTGATGTGTTTAAAGCTGGGAACCCATTGGAAGTTCACAAGTGCTGCATATGCTGAGTAGCAAAAGAAAATGGAAAAAAAAATATAAAAACCCCACAAAACAAACTTAAAAAAAAAAATTGCCAAGGTTTAGCTGCTCATTTAGTGTGTGTGCATTCGATCAGCCCCATGGTGGTGAATTTTGTTTCCTTTCCCTTCTTAAGGCTGGGATACAATGGGCGTCAGGGACTTTGTGCTAAGCCTGATGAAATGTGTTCCTAAGGGCACAGAGCCCCTTCAGCCTCCAGGAAATCATCCTAACACAGGGGGGCCTCAGCTACTCTGAGGAGAGAGATCAGATTTTGTTTTTTGAAATCGATTGGGATCTAAAGCCTGAAATAAATATTCATACTTTACATAGAACTGAGCACTTGATTGCTATTTATTTTAAAAGACAGAGTTGATACCCTCCCCACTCCGAGGGAGCGGGGAGAGAGTGGAGATTAGTGTGTGTGTGTGTGGAGTCTTAGTGATGGGAACAAGGAGTTTAAAATCACTATGCCAATTTTGGTTGATGCTGCTGGGGGAAAAAAGTCAAAACTACTGGTGACCACTGTTGGGTGAGAAAAACATCTGTTTTATGTGAACATGGCCTTTCCCTCAAAGATTTTTTTTAAAAATCCTCATGGTGAGAGTGTAAGTAGCCAGTTTTAATTACTCAGTATTACTCCTAGGTGCATGTGTTAAGATTTTGGTTTTCATTGAGCTGCTTATGCCGATAGTGATAGCTGTGGATAGGAGACATGAGTGACCAGTTCCCGCTTTCCTCGTGGATGTGACCTGGACTTTTCTCTCCTTTCAAGTACTCTGGCTGTGGAGGGCAAGCACAAGTTGTGCATGGAGCTTGCCCTGGGCTGCTTTGACTCTTTTGGCAGGGCCGAGGGAATTGGCTGCAGGCAGTGTCTGGGCAACGGCTAGATCTTCCAACTGTGCAGTGGCTGCAGCTTTGACTTCCCCGGTCTCAATCACGTGTTACTTCAATCAATATTGAGATCCATCAGCCTTCACCAACCAGGGACTTCAGAACTTGGCGGTGATTTTTCTTTCTTTTGGGAGTGGGCCAGTTCATAGGAGGGCAGTGTTCTTTCAGTGGGGAAAATCATTATAATGTAATAGTAGTACAGACTTCGGAAGGAAAATCTGAGCAGAGACTGGTTACAATCCTCCTCCAGATCCGTGTGTACCGGTGTCAACTTCCTTTCTTCAGATCACAGCTCAGAAAGAACCAAAGGGTTGATGAGGGACGGGGGTAGGATGGATCCTAGAACAGAGTAGGTGATGCTTACTTCCTTAGCTCCTCCTTCCTTTCTGATCTCAGGGTTTTCATTCGCTCTTCAAACTCCAAACATTTGCTAATGCCCAGACCTCTCTGGCCTCCTAAAGTTTGATTTGGTATTAAGTGGGAAAGTTAAATGCAAAGGTTCATATGGGACAGTGTTGAACCTGGTCCCAGAAGCTCTGTCCAATCCCCATGGGGCTAGGACTACTTGCACCCCTGAATCTAGTGATTCCAGTCAGATTCCGAGAACAGAGCAGCTCTTTGTGACAAAACACTGGCCGCAAATTCTCATAGAAGGATGTTGGAACTAGCTTTTTACACCCCACGCTTCTTAAGTAATGCTTCCAGATAACCTGCATATCTTCTGAAGCCCAAAGTCTCTCCTAATGCTGATTACCCCCTATCACCCCCACACACGTTTACAGCCAGTAGGTTGGTCTTCTCTCTTGGAGCCCTAAGATTAAGGCTTTTCTTTCTTCCCCATGCCGCGAAAGCATTTCTCTGCCAGGGCAGGCCGAGCACCTTGGCATTGCGGAAGGTGCTGTGCTGCTCCGCCCTGTCCCATTAGGCCCTGTTGGCCTCTGTTGCACGTTGACTCAGGGAGCCAGAGAGCCAGGTAGAGGTCATACCTCTCAGCCCTTTGGGGTGTTACTATTGAGGGCTGGGTTTGCCTCTGATAAGAGTACAATCAGTTCCAGAAAAGACTGGCATGTGTTGATTGGCTAGCAGGTAGACATTCTGATAACTCAGACTGACCTGTAAAACCCAGATGCTGGTTCCAGAGCTCTGTCCTGAGAACACATCCTGTGGCAAAAGAAAACTTGAGCATGTAATTTTTTTTCTTTTTGGGAGTAGAGGTCTCAGGCTCGGGCCAGAATCTTTGTAAGTACAGTTGTGCTGTTATTTGGTGTTCACATGAATTCAGAATCCTGAGTTTTTTAGATTCCTTTTGATTCTAGTGGAGGCCTCACTGGATGCTCTTCAGGTCTGTGTGTTTTGAGGCTGGGTGGAGAAAGTAATATCATGATTCCGTTGTTGCTTCTCAAAGTCTTCCCGCTCTATTTCATATCATTCCAGAGTTCTTTTCTATTAGCCAGACTTTTTTGTGGTCCCCTCTTTCCTCTTCCCTGGAAATTACTTGCTTCTTTATTTGCTGGTTTCCTTATGTTTGGGACATATACAGTAAGAGATTGTAGGGGAAAGTGTGTAGTTCTCCACTGAAAGTTAACTCCCCACCCCTCCCATTCTGATAAAAATGGTTTACATTTACAAAAAGATTCAGATGCAATTTTCAACTATTCTGAAACCAGCAGGACACACCTGACTTTAATAGTTTTCTTAGCTGAAATTGTAGATGTTTTTCTTCAGTTTAACTTATGAGAAAAGATTATCTGATGCATTTTTGTGTTGAACTTCCCCTTTAGTGGTTTATTTTGTCTTTTTCTGCCCATCTGTCTACTAATAAAATGTGAAATAAAATATACCTGTATTGCTACTTCCCCATGGGATGACCCTCTTCTTTCTTTGTGTTAAAGAAAATGAAAAGGTGGTCTCAGTACTTCCACTGTTCCCTCACAGATTATGCCCATGACTCAGCTGAAAAAAATAAACAAAAACCAAAACCAGGGGCGCCTGGGTGGCTCAGTTGGCTAAGCGTCTGCCTTCGGCTAAGCGTCTGCCTTCGGCTCAGCGTGCTGGGATCGAGCCCCACATCGGGGTCAGGCTTCCTGCTCAGCAGGAAGCGTGCTTCTCTCCCTCCTCCACGCTCCTGCTCTCTCGCTGCCTGTCTCTCTCTCTCTCAAATAAATAACCAAATCTTAAAAAAAAAAAAAAAAAAAAAACAAAACCAAATCTCACTGACCTGCCTTTTAGGATATTTTGCTCAACTCACCTCTTCACGGAATATACATTCCCCGTCCTTACTAGCTTTTACGAAAGGTTATTAAAGACACAGCCATTTGTTAAGCTTAATTCTTAAGTAGGGCACAATCTGCAGGTACAAGCAGGTCGCTGAAGGGATGAGGGTGCTCCACTGCCCTCCCTAGGTAAGCATATTGTTTTCATCGTCATTTGTCTTTTGAACTTCCTGTTGCTTAATAAGCAGGGATCAGGCAAGAGATATAAAAAGTCCCTATTTAGTTTCACTTGTGAACACTTACCTTTTTTCTGGCTGGGATCTCAAGCTGTGGGTCACCAGCAGCACGTGCCCCATCTGATAAAATGACCACTGATTTTAGAGACCAAAAGCAGAAAAGGTGAAGTGAAGCCTGACCCCAGGCCCGTTCGGGCACACCGACTTGGCCAGTATTTGATGTCCCACTCCGGTCGCTTATTTAGCCCAGTGTGAAGGGGTTACTTAGGAGTGAGAGGCTCTAATGCCTCGGGCAACACCTGGAGGTCAGAGCACAGCTGTGCTGCAGACTCCCAGGGCGATCCACTCCTGCCATGCGCGGCTGGGGGACGGCCCTGAGTCCTCCCTGACTGGTGGCCTGGGAGCAGAGGAAGTAGCGCGAGAATCCTGGCCCAGGCGAATGGTTGCTTGGGACTTTCCAGAGCACCTATTTAGCCCAGGACCCACTTACCCACTTCATACCACCATGACTTGCTAGTCTTCTCTTCTACCCCATCCCTTGACTAACAAGATTCTGTTTGGTTGATGAAGAACAAAGGACAGAGATGGGGAGGTGTTCAAATTTCCTCTCTCTCAGGCCACGAGAAACATATCCTCGTTCTTACCTTTCAGATTTTGTCGGCTGATGTTCGGAAAAGAAATGACCCTGCCCTGGTATTCCTGTTGACCGGGCCCTGTAAGAGATTGCCTCGGCAAAGTGAACTTTGCTAACCCCTGCCCGTGCCCTGTCAGCCTCCTCGTTCCCCTTCCCACTCCCTGGATGCGGACCGGGGCAGAAGGAGGAATGCCCAGTTAAGCCCTCACAACCTGTTGTCAGAAGACTAATCACGGGAGTTCTCCTTCAGCTCTACCGTGAGGTCCAGGGTGCCCGGAACAGAAGACAGCCTCTGCCCTGAGCTACCCTTTAGTCACACCACACAGAGACCGTGCATGCTCTCAGAACTTTATTAGGTGGAGATTGGGCAAAAGAGAAAACCCCTGAAACAGTCGCCCGCCTGGTTCAGGACAACTGGCATAGAGGAGCCTTTGCTTGGAGACGTGCTCTCACTGAGGTGAAGGCATATCTTTGATTTTTTTTTTTTTTCTAAAGGGAGCAGACTGACTGAACACCTCTGAGCACAACTTCAGACGGTTTTAAAAAATGGTCAGCCAGAGAAAGGCAAGTCTCTTGGGGACAAGACCAGGAGCAGAAGCCTCTGGTCTGTATGAAGACAAACAGGTGCCACTTTCATGTTGGGCAGGAAGGATATCTCTGCTATTCCCAGATCAAGATTTGGTAGGAGAGGAACAGGACAAATGACAAAAGGACCAGTTTCTCAAAAGGAGGGGGCTAAAGTAATTACACAGGGAAGGCAACTCAAATAATGGCTTACAAGGGAGCGAGATAAGTCGTGATTCTTCATTGGTACCTGACCCCAGTCCCCAAACCGCCTTAAAGCAGCCCTTCCAGACACTGCTCCCAGCTGCCCACGGGCTGGGAGGCTACACCGAAGGCCTGAAGGCAGAAGTGGGAAAAGGGCTTATTTGCTACAGCGAGAAGGGGCTCGAGTCGGGACTGCAGACCTGGCGAAGAGTAGCAGCTGTACCCCCACACCCCCAAGACTTCTATCACATTTACAAATACATACATAAATACATTACATACAATAGCGAGTCTGGGAGGCAGGCTCCCCACAGAGGCTCGGCTGACACAGTTACACGTCTCAGGAATTCTAGGAAAGGGCGCTGGGCTCCCAGAAATGGGCTCCGTGTGTTCTCTCCTGCCCAGGGTAAGCCCCACCAGAGCCCACCCCTCTTCAAAGGTTCAGTTTGTCCAGTAGGGAGAGTTGCCGTAGGCGGGCTTGGAGGCTTGCGACTTGGGCTGCAGGGAGCTGGGCTGGCTGCGCTGACCCGAGCCACTCTGAGGAGGAGGAGGAGAAGAGAAGGCTGTAAGGGCTGGAGCAGGACCCCCAGTCCAGGGCAGGGTGGCTGCCTCCACCACTGGGCTCACCTGGGCATCCTGTGGCAGGTGGTGGTGTAGCAGCTGTGAGTGAGGCTGCTGGTGGGCGGGGAGGATGTGCAAGAACGGTGGGGGCGCGTAACCGGGGGCCGCTCCGGCGGCCAGGGGCCCGGTGGAACCCAAGGCCGAGGGCAGGCTGAATGGTGGGGGAGTCCCTGCATGAAATCCCTGCTTGTCAAAAGTCTGCAGGGGAAAGAGACCATAGTAAGGGGCCAGCGTGGGCAGTACCTCCCACTGGCCGACCCATCCACCCGAATCCTTCCTCACCTGAGTCTTATTGTAGACGGAACCGGTCATGTCAGGTAGGCCGGTAGTACTTGAAGACACGGACACTCCTAGGAGGGAAAGCAGTTGTTCCCACGGCCACTGGGCCCAGCTCCAGCCTCCCCCACCTCCAGGGGCACTCTGGGGTAGCCTTGCCTGAGAAAAAGTAGAAGACCACTACTCTGGGCCTCAATCCTGGAAAGGAGGGGTAGACGCTACCTTTGCCAGGCCCAGAACCTGCAGACTTGTTTTGTGCCTGCGATGATCCACCATAGCCACCCTTGGTGTAGTCTCCCGCTGCTGTCCCCTGGGTCAGGTCATCATAACCTAGCATGGCGGGGGTACAAGAGGCACGTGTGAGCTAGGCAAGCCTGTCCCGTCCGCATTGCTCTGAGCTGGGAGCACCCCTCACCTGCGCTGTAGCTATGCTGGCCATAACCACTGGCCTGCTGGAAAGGGGCGGTGGGGGTGCTGAGGTTCACACCATGCTGCTTGGCTGAGGCCGGAGGGACCTGGTGGGGCAAGCAGGAGAGGCATTAGTGGAAGAAGAGGGCAGAGGGGAGCAGGTCAAGTATCCCCCGCCTTAGCCCCAGGCAGCATAACCACAAAGGACCTGTGTTCAGTAGCGTGACACAAGCTAGCTATAAAAACACACAGGAAAGTAGCTTCGGCCCCTGCCTCAAACATTCTTCAAGGCCAGGTGAGACTGTGTAGGGTCATTTCCCTCCCTCCCTGCTTCTGGTCCCCAGAACTAGAGTAACACCCCCCACAACACTCACAAACATCGTGGGCCCATACTGGAAGGCACTAGGCACGCCTGTGTAGTAGGGGAGGCCGGTGTAGCTGTAGCCGGGGGGCAGCGCGGGATTCAGAAAGGGCTGCTGGGCTGTGTGGTGGGCCTGGGACTGGCTCTGCTGCGGCTGAGCCAGTGTGGTGGGGGGCGCAGGGGATGCGGAGTCACCTCGGCCAAACTTTGTGACATCACCTAGGAGAAGAGGGAGGAACGCTGACTCGAATCACTGCCCCCACACCCTCCTTATCCAACCAGAAAAAAAGCCAGACTGGCTCCTGCAAACAGGAACAGGTCTGGCTGCTGGCTCAACAGGAAGCTAGCAGGCCTGTCTCAGCCCTTCCACTTCTGTTTCCAGATTCCTGGGATGACATGCAGACCAGTCCCACGCCCCACTCCCCCACCCCACTCCTCGCCCCCTGAACAGACTAACCTGAATACGGGTTATTAGCTAGGCTCCCATCTCGGCTCGCAAGGGCTGTGGGCGTGGCAAAGGGAATTCCATAGTAATCCTAGGAGAGACCAGGGAGGCTCAATCAGCAGAAGGACCTGACCCCAGTCCCAGGAGAGCAGGCCCCGCAGGTAGCCCAGGTGATGCCACACTCCCCTGGCAGGCTGAACTGTAGGGACACATGCATACCTCCAGAGGGTGGCACTCGAATTCAAAGTAAATGGTGCCCATCGGAGTTGTGCAACGTGGCGGCCACACAGTGTGCCGACGCACTGACAAGTCCATCAGTCTTCGCCAGGCAGAGCCACTGGCAGCCCAATCTCATGGGTAATTTATGGCCCAGATGGATGCTGGTAAATGCCACCGGCCAAACCAACTCTACTGGCTTTCCCTATGTGACAGATTCTAAGGAGCAGCTAGGAAAGCTGACTGGATTACAGTACCCTGAAAAAGAACCAGCAGGAGAGGGGGTGCCTGAGGGTTTAACAGACGTCAGAGCAGCAATGCCAGGGAGGCACAGGTCCAAGAGGAGCCCAGGAAAGGTCCCGAATTGGCCCCTCAACACCCACACTGTCATGGCAATACTGAGGAGCCACGACAATGTGGACACCAAGAACACAAAACAGTGGGAGCTCTGTAGGGAAGGGGAGGCCTGAGCTGGCCCGTACTCACCACCCAGGGCTTTGCCAGTACTAGACATATGGCCCCCTGGCTTCTGGGCCTCCCAGGAAGCCTTCCTGCTTTCTTCGTGGGCAGCGATGCCTGGTCACAGCCAGACAGGAGCCAGCCTGGCTAGGAATGGCACCTCTACCCTCCTTCAGCCTCATGTCCACTTAACCTCCAAGAAATCCATTAGCTTCCTCAGCCCCGAACCCCAGGAGGAGGCAGGACCAGGAAGTCATAGAGGTAGTAAGAACACAACCGGGGACAGGCCTAGAGCAAGACCAGAAGGGGGAGCCCTTCCACAGAAAAACAAGAAAAACCAAAGGCGGGAACTAGGTACAAAAGTACCAGATGCTAATAAATGAACAATGGGAAAAAGAGCACCATGTGTCTCAAAAGGTGGGCTCAGAGGTGATTTCTTCTAAGGCACAAAACTGATACAAAGACTACGAAGCAGGATGACTCCCAGGGTGGGGATCCCACTGAGTACCTCCTGGGGGCCCCCACCAGGACCCCCTCTGACACTCCATCTGATGCCTGGGGCTCTTAGATAAGGTGGGTGCAAGCTTTCCTCATGAGAGTCAGAGGGCCAGGGCCACTTCCAGGTTCCTCTGCAAAGTCCGAAGGCTCAGGCCATTCCTCAGAGACCCTAAGTTCTGTTGACCACCCTAGAAATCTGCCATCATATCTTCAACATTCCCTCTAGGTCCTTCGGGGACACGGGCAGCAGCAGTTTGCACCCAGGGGAAGAGCTGCCTAGCCACCCACCTCTGCCTCTGGAAATACTTCGCAGGTAGAGAAGCATTCTCCTGAGAGACAAGAGCTTCAGCCAGCAGGCCCGGGAGGTGGAAGGGAAACCTGCAGCTCCGTGAGCTCTCTGTGGGCAAGCAGAGCAAGGGGCAGCCAACGGGAAAGAGCCTGAGGAAGGACACCTCACTGGGGGGGAAACCTCTCCCTCAGGGAATAGGAAAGATCACATCGAGCAAGGGTGTTCAAACAGCTCTCTACTTTCCAACAATGTGACAGATGCCCTAGGCTCCTGAAAATTATCAGGAGTCTGGGAAAGGCCAGACCAAAGAAGGCGTGGCGGGGCAGCAGCCCGCAGGCCTGTCAGGCAAGGGAGCACACCTCCTTCAGCACCCTCCCCACTACAGGCCTGTTCACCGAGGCCAGGCACCTCAGCCTGGGAGCAAAGGTTGGATGAAAGCAGGAGCAACCCTGGCCTCACTCAGAGTGAGGCTGCAGAACCAGGGACACCCTGGGGCCAGCATGCTTGCAAACAGTTATGGCAGGTCAGATTCAAAAGGGCCCTTAAAGAGTGTCAGCTCCAGCGGGTCACTCAGCTGGGGACAGAGAAGCCATGCTGCCATCACAAGCATCACTGATGGCCACTTCAGAGGCCAAAGACACAATGGCACTTCAAAGAAGATGACTTCTAAAAAAAAAAAAAACTCTAGAGGCAGTCAAGCATCCCCACATCTTGTGTCATATGGTTTTTCTTTTTCAAAATGGCGGGGGCGGGTGGTAAATGAAGAGAAGGACCCACATGTAGTAGGGGGCACTGCCTCCTGGGACCTCAGGTCCCAGTGGTCTCCAAGTTCCCAAGTGGTAAGCACAGGACACTCCTGCCCAGCTACAGTGACCTGATGCACAACCCCCGAATGCCAGCAGCTTTCTCAGCAGGGCGGCAATGAAGGCCTAGGGAAGAGGGACAAATCCCCCCAGCCCCCCTCACAGCCCACTCACCATTGGCAGACGTGACTGTAGCATCTGGAGCTCATCATAGCCATAGATCTGCAAGAGGACCATAAAGGGTGTTAGGGACCATGTACCATCCCCTGGGAAGCCCAGGCCCATGTGGGGGCCTGAACAAGGCTGGGGAGATAGGACATGGGGACTCACATCACCTGCTGTGGGAAGACACCTTGATGGAGTCCAGATGAGGGAGAAATTCCAGGGAAGGAGCAGCAGCCCAAGGCCCACCTCACCAGGTCCTGCCAGGTGTGACCCCCTAAGGCCACAGGAGCAGGGCAGCCAGGACCTATACGACCATACACTCACCGGATAGGCGGGAAGCAGTCCTCCAGGGCCCACGAGGTACTGGTTGTGCAGCAGGGGAGGTACTCCCTGGGGCAGGTTAGGGGGTGCTTTGCCTATAAAAGCAAAAATCAAATGAATGAAGATGCCACCACAAAGAGTGAGATGCCTCAGCTACTGTGGGGGAGGGGGCGCCGAACTCACGGTCACAGTGCTGCCCCATATGGGGCCACCCCCAAGAGTGAAGAGCAGCAACTGAGAAACACAGAAGGCTGTGCCAGGAAGTGGGGGAGACAAAGCACGTGACACCATATTCAGCCTCTTTCCACATCAGAGGGTTCCATGCCCAGACAGAAACACCACCCCTCACCCAATCCCATCACACTGCACTGAGCAAACCTGAATATAAGGAACTCTGCCTCCTTAGAACAGAATGAAGGGTGGGTGGTGCCAGCAGAGGGGGACAGGCTGGGTCAACGGCAGCTTTCAGCAGTTTCTACCAAACCACACTCTGCTTGGTCTACACAGACTGCCCAAGTCTGGCTGATGGACAATCAGTCATACTAAGCGGCCAGAAGGAGCCCAAGAGAGCTGTTCCCCTGGTCCATCCACGTCACCAGGCCATCTCAGCTCCAGGAAGGAGTGAGGACAGAAAAGACAGGGGACCTACAAGCACAAAGGCTACCAGGAATCCTGCCCAGGGGAAGCCCACCCCAGAAAACTGGTCTCACCCATCCCCACATCATCGCTGGAAGGACTGGGACTCAAGAAGTCAGTGGAACAAAGAGGACAAGGGAGCAATGACAGGGCTGGAGGGAGACCAGGATGTTCGTATGCTTGTAGCTACCCAGCATGCCCTGCAGCCACCTCTAGGCATCCTCCGTGGGAAGCCAAGCATCACCTTCTAGGGGCGGGGGATAGACAGTGAAGGTCTGGGGAGCACACACCTGAGGTCACCAAGGGCGTGGCCCTGGTGCTGCTGCTGGGGGCGCTCACAGTGGTCCCACCCAGGCAGAGGCTGTTCACTGTGTTCATGCTGCTCGGCAGGCTGAGCCCTGAGGACGTGGCACCCGAGGCAGAGGTCGCTGCCGTTGAAAAGGTGGCTGAGGACGGGAGGGAAGGGGTGCTCTCCGCACTGGCATGCTGGCAAAACAAAAAAGCGAGGACGCATGGATCTGGTGGCAAAACACAAGAGTGCAAGAGAACGTGTCTGGCATTTGGGTCTGCGCTCTGAAGACCGGTCTGAGGGGCTGTGTGCTCAGTGCTCACTGTGCCACCCCGCAGCTAGACAAGGCCATCGGGACACAACTCACGAGCTGAGCATCAAGCAACTAAAGCTGAGCTTTACGGACCAACACCCTCCTAAAAATCGTTGCTCAACCTTTGCTATCTGAAATTAGGTACAGACACCCCACATAAACTTCAGGTCACCTATGAACACAGACCATCATAATGTGAGGTGAGAACCCACCTCACAGAAAAGCAAAGTCTCAGGAGAGTCAATCACGGCATCACAGGCAGCCCAGCCCAAGTCAGAGCCTTCTGGGGCAGCCATCTTCTACTGGGCTTCCTAACTATTCTGAATTGGAAGTCACAGGGGCCCAAGAGAGGCCTTTGCTCCAGAACCTGGGGACACCACGCAGGCCACCAGGACCTACCTAGAAGGGCACGGCCTGCGTCTCTGCCTGTTCGACAGGATCCACATAGGAAGGAAGGGTGAAACCCAACAAAAGCTCTAAAGTGTTCCAGGAAGCCTGCCCAGCTGCTCGATTCCAGCTAGGAACAAGGTACCAGAAAGGGCTTCAAGGGCTGAGGGGCGGGTTGAAGAGGCACACCTGGTTGGGCAAAACAAGGCTGAGAACAGCCTTCAAACCACAGCATGTACAGAACAAAGTAGTAGTCTGGAAACTCCTGGAGGAGAAGCCTCAGGAACAGGAAGCCCCAGGAGAAGGGGGGACAACCGTGCACCCTGTCTTCCATTACACAGATGGTGCTATGTAGGTCCCAGTCTCACAGGCTGCCCTACCCAACTGAGCACTGACCTTAGGGTCGTGACATCCAGGACAAGGGGAAGATAGCCAAAATCATGGTCTCCTGGGGCAGCCTAGACTGACGGAAGCTGGGTGAGAAGAGCCCCAGGGGCAGGAGGAGGCTAGACCAACCTGTCCCAGCACCCACTCCACATTCTTCCGCACAGAGCCAGGCTGAACACCTGCTACAGAATCAGGAACAGCTCTGACCACTGTGCCTACGTTTCACTGGTCATAGATCTTTTCAACTCCTTTTACCACAGGACAAAAAATTACTGTTTCCTAGTCTGGGGAGAGGGGGAATCCACAAGAGCAGCTTACTAGAAAATGAAAGGAACTCCAGTCATCCAGCAAGCCTTTCCTACCTCCAAATGAACCTGACAGGGCTCCTGTCCCTGCTCCTCACCTCCCCTCCCCATGAGGGGCTGGCCTAACTGGCCTTTACTCCATTTTAAACAGCTCACACAGTGGCCCCAAAGGGGCGCTTTTCCTCAGAAACGGCCGGGAAAACCACAGCTGCACCAACCCTTCCACAGAGACACAAAGGGCAGGAGAAAACATGGAGAGTTCCTTCATAAACTTCAAGGGGGAAAGACCTACTTATGACAGAGTACGAAAAGACTGACGTACCTGACCATACAAAAGTCCAAAATAAAATGACACACCTGAAAAAAGTATCTGCACCTCCCATCACAAAGGGCTACTTTCTAGTCTCCTGAATATGGACTGCCTAGAAAGAGACACCAAGGACCTGACAGAAAAATGAACGACATGAAGAATTCACTGAAAAGGAAATTTAATGGCTTTCCAATATATAAGAAAAGATGTTCAATCTCATTCAATTGCACGCTGTACTGACAGGTCGTTTTTCAATTAACACATGGGAAACATAAAAATATTTAAAAGTAACACAATTTCAGGAGGTGGTAGGGAAACAGCACATCTCCTTCGTTGTCAGTGGGAGGTAAACAGGTTAGAATCACTGTGCAGAGCAATTCGGCAATTTGTATAAAACATCAAATGCCCGGAGATTCAACCTCCAGGACTGCCCTGCAGACACAGCAGCACACAGGAAGCGACAAAGGTAGAAAGTTATCGAATGTAACGCTGTTTATAGTCTTCAAGACAGAAAACGGCCCTACAGCTCCATCAGTGAAAGAGGGATTTAGTAACGTGATGCAGCAGAGCTACGGGAAAAGAAGACAGTCTACATTTCAACACAGAAACAGCTCAGAAACGCTGATAAATGGGGGGAAATGCTGAAGGACTCTATCTAGGGAACACTCCCAAATATGTTACGGGGAAAAAAAAAAAAAAGGGCAAGAGGCAGAGGGAAAGTGACTGTGTATGCATTTCCTATTTTATGGGTTAAAAAAACAAAAACAAAAACAAAACACTCCAGTGGATAAGGAAATAGTAGGAAGAGGGGGAGAACCAAGCAGACATGACACAGAAACACACGTCAGCATGTATCTCTTCCTACTTTTCATTACTGAATCTTTTAACTATATGAGCAAAGCTGCAATTCTGGCACATGACAAAGCGTGGGACTCCCTGGATGAAGCCATTCTGGCTGTGGCGGTTTAGAGTTTCTTGCTAAGACACAGAGACCGGCGAACCCACGTGAGCAAGAACACTGGCTCCAACGCAACAGGGGGCCAGCTCTCCAGGGCTCGTGATGGCGCCCAGCCACAGCTCCCACCGGCCAAACAGCAGGCAAAGACAGGGGCTAGTCACTTACTCCAAGGGCAGAGGTGTCCACGCTGCACTCTGCTGTAAAGATGGTGATCTATGTGTTTTATGACAAGGAATTATGTGCAAGATTTCACTAGGAAAACTCGAATTTGAAAACCACAATGTTAGCCACATCCTGATAGAAGGAGAGAGCTGACCCTTGGCCATCACTCCTCCATTCTGTAGCAAATGAATTCTTCTTCAGATGACACAAATTTCCCAAATTTCTAATCCCTCCTCTATTGATCTGTACCCCAACCTTCCTTCCCTGCTTGGGGATCCATCTCCTGTTATCTGTTCTCGGTTCCTGTCTGCCTACCCTTATGCTCAGGGTCCCCCAGCCTGAGTGAAGCACCCCACTACCACCCTGCCTCTTCACCATCTCACCACCTTTCATTCCTCTACCACAAGCTACACACACCCACCACTGAAACTGTGCCCTCAACTCTGCGCTCTGAGAAGCCACCCTTCAGGGGCGCCTGGGTGGCTCAGTCATTAAGCGTCTGCCTTCGGCTCAGGGCGTGATCCCGGCATTATGGGATCGAGCCCCACATCAGGCTCCTCTGCTGGGAGCCAGCTTCTTCCTCTCCCACTCCCCCTGCTTGTGTTCCCTCTCTCACTGGCTGTCTCTCTCTCTGTCAAATAAATAAATAAAATCTTAAAAGAAAAAAAAATGAGAAGCCACACTTCAGTAACTGTCACCCAGGGTTAATCTTTGGCACATCAGGACCCTGGCCAACTGGCATCCCACTCGTACTTCCATGCTTGCCTCTCCACACTCCAGGCTTCCCTCTTCACTACTGACCTTCCCAAAGTCTGCCTCTGAGCTGAGGAGGATGGCCTGAGAGGGCACAAAGGAGGATTGCACAGAATACCTCACGCCACAAGGAGGAAAGTCCCCATGAGCACCAACACACTGGAATGCAGTTACACTGACTGGGCTAAGAGCCAGGGCTGTGAGTCTCAGAGAAAGAGAGATGCACAGGTGCATGTGGCAAAAGACAGCTAGTCCTCACACAAGCTCTTCCTTTTCCCTCCCAACATTCGCTCTATAATGAGAGAGAGAGGTTACTCCCCAAAGTAACAGAAAGTAACCTACAACAGTGCTCTTGATGCAACTTGACTTTTGGTAGAGCACAAGCCGAAGTTAGCGATAAGCCTACTTTGCTCTGAAAAGCTTGCAAACACCTCAACATGACCAACCCCAGAGTATGTTCAAGAGGCTCCTCTAACCAACAGGGAGCTCAGTAAATGCTTAGGAACAAATCCAGACCCAAGAGCCCTGATGATCACAGATCAACTCTGGAGAAGCAATTCCTCCACAAAGTACAGTTTAGGAAGCAAGACGTCCTCCATGGTGCCTAGGAAAATCAACAGCTCAAACCGCACACCTAGAGATAATACACCTGAGCTGTTCGAGATTATCTTAGACATTCAAAACCCACAAACCAAAGCCCCACCTGCACAGGACTAAGCTCCGAGCCCTCTGAGCAAGGTGGGGGATGACGGGGGAGAGAGGACACTTACCGTGTGTGATGTGCTGGAGGACAGTGCTGCATGTGCAGAGGAGAGGCTGCTCTGATGGCTGGAGAGTGAACTAGAAGACAAAACAGAGGACCATGCGTCCACCCCACTGAGTCATCCCACAGGAGCGGCCCATGTGTCCAGGTGGGCTAAATATAACTTTGCCCAGGGCGCCTGGGTGGCACAGCGGTTAGGCGTCTGCCTTCAGCTCAGGGAGTGATCCCGGCGTTGTGGGATCGAGCCCCACATCAGGCTCCTCCGCTATGAGCCTGCTTCTTCCTCTCCCACTCCCCCTGCTTGTGTTCCCTCTCTCGCTGGCTGTCTCTATCTCTGTCAAATAAATAAATAAAATCTTAAAAAAAAAAAAAATATATATATATATATATATATATATATTTGCCCCATCCCTCCAAGGGGAGCCCTGGCTTCACACCCATTATTCATCATCACACTGGGGCCCAGACCAGGTGTTGAGATGTTTAGAAATGATCTAAAGGGGCATTCACCATGAGGATCTGGGATATCATGGCCTGGGAAACCTCCAGAGCCAGCTTCAGCCAACTAAAATCATTTGCTCTTTAGACTGTAAAAAGTAAGAACAGGACTGCACTAAGAACGCTGCCAGCCATGGAGACCCCATTCAATCTGTGTGCAAGGGAAGAAGTTCCTATGTTCAAACCCCTCCTCCCGCCCCATGCCATAGCCAGAGCCTGACCTCCCATCAAATCCAAAATTCAAAATCAAAGGCCTTTCTTCCTGCCTAAGGGGGGAAGAGGTATACTCTACTCTGAAGATACACGATAAGGACCAAAGAAAATCCATTCTCCTACACCCTGTTCTAATCATTCACTCTCTGAAGCCAGGACAAGAGCAAGTGAAAGACCTGCTCAAATATCAAACCTCATTCTCACTTCACATCGCAATGACTCAAGCCCAGAGCCGAGAGGAGAGGCCTGGCTCAGGG
Source organism: Ursus maritimus (assembly GCF_017311325.1). Classification (NCBI taxonomy): domain Eukaryota; kingdom Metazoa; phylum Chordata; class Mammalia; order Carnivora; family Ursidae; genus Ursus; species Ursus maritimus. The sequence continues at coordinate 23,640,847 of NW_024424119.1, forward strand.
CACACTCCTGAGGGGTCCAAGAGTAGCAGGAGCGACTCCCTGGCCCCACCCCATTCCCGGGGTCCCGGGACTCTGCGATAGCAGGGGCATTACAAGTAGGCCAGGGTTACACATCCAGTACTTATGAGACCACGCGCAGCCCAAACGTCCACACTGATGCATTACTGCTGAAGACCAGGCCGTCAGGGCTGGGGGCAATGAGAGGGTTTTGTTCATGGCCACTGGCTGCTGTCTATAAGGGTTCAGGACTTCGCCCCAGTGTGCCTCTCACTTTAGGCCCGTATTTTCTCCATACCTGCTAAGCTGAGAGAGGGGGCTGCTGGCCAGGTCACCAGGCTGGGACATGGAGGGCAAAGTGGCAGTGTGCTGGGGTGCAGAGGGCAGAAGCGCGGTGCAGGAAGTGCTGCTGGGCAGGGAGCCCGCAGATGGGAGGGCGGAGGGAGGGTCTGCTGTCTTTGGAGCTGGAACAGATGAAGCTGCTGTAAGAAACAGATCAGTTTAGCTCCAGAACCAATCGTAAGTATCTGAATATGCTCAGTGTCCTGTGACACATCAGGATCGGTTTGAGAAACGTACATAAAGTTACATTCCCCGGGGAAAATGCCCAAGCATTTTCTGTCAGTTACAACTAATAAAAATGACACGTGAAGGTCAGACAAACAGGACTTGGCCAAGAGCAGGAAATGATAGCTTTAGAACCAACCCTGAACTGTCCTATAATGGAGACGTACTTCTAACTAAAGGCACCCAACCCCGAGCTGCACCAGAAAGGGCAAGAGGCTCTGAGATTGATACACAGGATCAGAATGTGAGGCAAATTTATCTCAAAAGGCACAACGAGGGATGGTACAAATCTGGTAGGCAAGACCGTCAAAGGGTTTAGGTCTTTGCTTCTATCAAACCAGTATTAAATCAGGCTGACCTGGGAAAACTCACAGCCAATTCAGGGCAAATGGGGGTTGAGAGCCCAGGGTATATACATTGTGGAGTGTTACAGATGCCTAAAAGCCACCGTCAACACCCACTTTCATGTGCACGGTGAGCATTTCCTTAATCAAAACCCTCAGAGCACATAAAGGAGGCTATTAGGCTTCCAGAAGAACATAAATATGATAAGTCCTAGCTGTAGAAAAGACTCAGTTTTAATTCTATCCACACATATAACTCAGATATGTGCTTGGATATAAAGCATCATTGTCTTTTCCAGTTAGGAAGGAAGAATAACCTTTACCCACCCGCACGACTCCCTGGTAACCCAATGGAAAACAGCTAGTCTCTACAAAGAAGGACGATTTGAAAACAAACAGGTAGCAACAGGGTCAACACACAACTTGGCCCATTCTTAGAGGAGTCCTTACAGTCTAGAGGCTTATTTTTTACTGACGAGTCTATTCCAAACATGATACCTGTTTTGTTACAGATACCGGAAGAAAACACCACAGATGCCCCTGACCCAAAACTCAGACCCCATAACTGACCTCCCTAGGTCTTGGGTCACAGTGATTAACAAGTTCCTAAGAAGCCTCTCAAAGAACGGGGGGGCGGGGGGCGGGGACGTGGGGAGCAGACACAGATGGAGATAAAATGCACACTATGTTATCTAGACATTTCATATCTCACTATATCATTTAAAATCCCCAAATAGGGGTGCCTGGCTGGCTCAGCTGGTTTAGCGCCTGACTCTTGATTTCAGCTCAGGTCATGATTTCAGGGTTGTGATATCCAGGCCTGCACTGGGCTCCAAGCTGGGTGTGACACCTGCTTTAGACTCTCCCCCTTCCTCTGTCCCTCCCCAACCTCTAAAGAAATTAATTAAAATCTCCAAACAATCGGGACGCCTGGCTGGCTCAGTTGGTAGAGCGAGTGACTCCTCAGGGTTGTGGGTTCAAGCTTCACTTTGGGTGTAGAGATAACTGAAAACAAAAAAAAAATCTCCAAATACTCTAGGATACCTCTATGTGTTCTCAATCTCACGCCATCAGGAAAGAAACTTGCCACCAAGGCTTGTGGAAGGAGAATGTTCCCTGACATGAGAAATTCTCAGAGCTACCAAAATACCTCCAAACAGCTCCAGCAGCCCAGCAGTATCAAAACCAATTCTGAGTAAAACACATGTGTCACTTTAATTCCAACTGAGGCCTCCTCTTGGACTGATGAAATTCCACGTCCACACTACCAAAAACCCTGGAGCCCCGGAAAGTCTGGACACCTGGGTGCCTCAACTGGTTAAGCATGTGCCTTCGGCTCAGGTCATAATCCCAGGGTCCTGGGATGGAGTCCCCGCATAGGGGGGCCCTGCTCAGCGGGGAGCCTGCTTCTCCCTCTGCCTCTCCCTTTGCTTATTTGTGGTCTCTCTCTCTCAAATAAATAAATAACCTTAAAAAAAAAAAGTAAATTCCTTCCAGCTTCACCCAATAGTGACACCCATTTGCCTTCTGAATAATGAATGAAAGTCATCATTAACCATCACAGATAACCAAGCCAAGAACAAAGGAAAGAAACAACTAACAGGGACTCACGTGCACCAACTCCAGGGATCACTGAGCTTACTAGAATCGGGGGCAGGGGGTCCCTCATCTTTTCCCCACACGTTCATAGTGAGGAGCACGTGCGCTCTCTTCTGCGCAACAGTCCACGAGATCCTGAAGGCAATGAGCAGCTGCCTGAACTAGCACCCCAAATTTTTGCTTTAGACTCCTTCACGGTACTGGAGAGCTCTATGACGGTACCGGAACCTGTACCTCTAAGCAAAGCATCTTTTAAATCCACACCACACTCTACACCTGGGGTGCAGTCAACTAGAACTGAGTAGGATGAGGCCATCACCTCCTCCTTGCTGTACTTACGACATTTCTCATAATACCATCAGCTACAATCTACTCACACGGGCATCTCTAGCTGAGCTTGTAAACCCTGCCAAAGAAAGGATGCCAATGTGATGGATCAGTAAGTAACTTCAGAAAAAATGCAAAAGGACTATTTTTGCAGAATTAGTCGCCGGCCCCTTGTTTTCCCCATCATGTTAGCTATACTCTTTTTCTGTTTGATTCCCACCAGCCAAAACAAGAACAGTTTGTTTATATACTTACTGTCTACTGTCTGCTGACTTCGACCACCACCATGTCCATTCTATAAGGAAAGGATAAGAAAGTAAGTAAAACCACAAAAATCAAAAGACAACTTAGCTGAGTTTCTATTGGAATTTAGCCAGAAACATAAGAAGTATAGATCAGTCAAGAAACGATGGCCTGTTTTATCTTGTTTCTTAATAAAAAAAAGAGGTAATAACAACATATTCTTAGTAAATCCCCAAGAGCTGACATTTTTGAAAACCAGACTGGGTATTCAGGGAACTAACAAGGACACAACATAAGACTCAAATCACAGGAAGCAATGAAACAGTCCTAAAAATTATTAAGTAGCGCAAAAAACTTAGGAACTCACTATACTGCAATCACCACACCTTTCTGTATCATGCACATTCTGTCTCCTGAGTACCACTCATGCATGAAAAAAAATGTTTCCAAATGAAATGGAAAATGGTTCTCAGAGAGAAAGAGATGTTACTTTGTAACCTAGCTTTTCTGACTGGGTAGGGAAAGAGCTAGTTAGCAGAGTGTGGTAGTAACCAAATAGAGCAGAATCTGGAAACAACTAGTCGGCATTATTTCCTGGAACCAAGACACATAGAAGGAGGCACCGTCACAAGGAAACTTTCCACAGACTGAGCAAGGGAAACAGGCAGAGTGAATGACAGTGGAGCCTATAAGACTCAGACACTATCCCTGGATGAGAAAAGGAAGCTGACTGAGATTTCTGTCTTATAAATGTCAAAACTACTAAAGAATGGGGCACCTGGGTGGCTCTGTCAGTTAAGCGTCTGCCTTAGGCTCAGGTCATGACCCCAGGGTCCCGGGATGGAGCCCCTCATCCGGCTCCCTGCTCAGTGGGGAGCCTGCTTCTCCCTCTCCTCCCCGCTCGTGCTCTATCTCTGTCTCTCTCTCTCAAATAATAAAATAAATCTTAAAAAAACAAAACCAAAAAAAAAAAAACCACTAAAGAAAAAGACAAACCTTATAGATGTTGCCTCTGTATTAACCCAAATCCAATACAATTTCTGTTCAAGAAATGTTATTTACAACGTGTTCTCCTTAAAACAATTTGAAGTTATTTACAAGAAATGTAGACTATAAAAGATCAGAACTTTGAGGGGGAGAAAAACAAAAATGAGTAAAAAGACTGAGGTCAGGTAAAAGGAATCACAATACACCCTACCAATATATACAGATAGGTAGAGAACAATCAAAATGTTACTCTCTGCCTCCCTCTAAACTAGGGTTCACTACACACTAAATGCATGGACATAACATTGAGCACGTACATCCAAAACAGCACAGACGGTGACACACAAAGAAGTGTTCTCAAAACTACACCAAACAGAAATAAAAAAGGGTAACAGAAAAAGAGCAGCCACCAAACCTTAGGAATATTTTATTCCACTTTGAAAATCACTTTTAAAAAACAATGGACAAACTGATACAACATGGGAACTACATTATCTGTGGTGGGGGTAATTCTAGGCAGAAGAATGGTGGGAGCAAAAGTAAAGAAATACCAAATGGTCAGGAGAGATAAGAAATCTGCAGAGTCTCAGTTCAACTAGCCAGGCAAGGAATGAGGTGAGTAATGACATGAGCAAGCAACAGACCAGGTGAAATCAGGGTTGGAACTGAAAACGTGAGCAGATGACATACACTTAAGCTTGGACAGCACATCGTGTGATTTGTTTCAGAAACTATAGCCCAGTACTGTACAAGGAAGCATTCTGCAATAGAAGGAATATTCTATACAGACATGTGTGTGTTCCTATACTGTAGCCACTATAGATATTGAATTGTTTTTTGTGTTTTTTTTTTGTTTTGTTTTTTAAGATTTTATTTATTTGACAGAGAGAGAGATTGCACAAGCAGGGAGAACAGCAGGCAGAGGGAGGGAGAGAAGCAGGCTCCCCACTGAGCAGGGAGCCCAATACAGGACTCGATCCCAGGACCCTGACTGAGCCACCAAGGTGCCGCAATGTTGAGCATTTAAAATGTGGTATGTCTGAGGAACTAAAACTGTAATTGTTTATTTAATTTAAATTAACTACTACAGAATTTTACCATATATGGTGACTAGAATTTAAATTAAAAATTGAAATAATTTTTAAAGAAAAGTAGCTCTCACTAGTAACGCTTGAACATCTCTGCCTTTCAGGAAACTAGAATATTACAAATAAGACTATAAGTCCGTCTTGTCTCCAGCCACCCCCGCCCCAAAACCCCATGCAAAGCACTATGGACAATTTGGGATGTATCCTTATGCTATCTGAGTCCATTCACACACTCTTGTGTATGGGTGCTTGAAATGCAGATTTCAGGGGCGCCTGGGTGGCGCAGTTGTTAAGCGTCTGCCTTCGGCTCAGGGCGTGATCCTGGCGTTTCAGGATCGAGCCCCACATCAGGCTCCTCCACTAGGAGCCTGCTTCTTCCTCTCCCACTCCCCCTGCTTGTGTTCCCTCTCTCGCTGGCTGTCTCTGTCTAATAAATAAATAATCTTTAAAAAAAAAAAATGCAGATTTCACACCACAGCCCACTATTAGTAAACTCAACAAACTATAAGCATCTTATTCAGAAGGTTAGCCAATTTCTAGGGGGTGCCATGCTGGCTCAGTCGGTAGAGCATTCGACTGTCGATCTTGGGGTCGTGAGTTTGATCTCCATGTTAGGTGGAGAGATTACTTAAAAAATAAAATCTTGGGGCACCTATGTGGCTCAGTTGGTTAAGCACCTGCCTGCTCAGGTCATTATCCCGGGGTCCTGGGGATCAAGCCCCTCAGGCTCCATGTTCAGTAAGGCGCCTGCTTCTCCCTCTCCCTGCCGCTCCGCCTATTTGTGTGCGCGCGCTCTCTCTCTGTGTCAAATAATTAAAATCTTTAAAAAAATAAAATAAAATAAAATCTTAAAAAAGGTTAGCCAATTTCTAAAAGAAAATCTCATCTAAAACCCTCAATTTCCCAAACTAAACAATGACCCTCCAGCTAGGACTTCCTACAAGAAGAAACCTGAAAGACCACTTACCGTGATGGTTCCCGGAGCTGACTCGGATGGACTCACAGAGCTTTGGTATGCAATTCTGTTATGCACAGAACTCTGGTCATAGGAGGAAGACGTTGTTACTGGACTAGTGGAGCTCAGTGATGAGCTGGTCAGACTGGAGGAGGTAATGACTGAAGTTGTATACGTGGAGTTCTGTACTGCACTGGTCATTGGTAGAGAGGTATTCAAAGAATCACTAGAAAAAATAAAAAGATTTGGACATAAATTTGTGTCACTTTACATGGGTTCATCAAGTACTATTTCATTACTTTACTGCCATACTATAAATTAAATAAACATGTCTGTACCTACAAATTTATACTACTGCATTCTTTGACTGTATTAAGGATGCATATTCAAAACATCCCTCCCTGCCCAATCAGACCCACCTAATTTAAATGACAGGCAGAGGAAGATCTTTAAGAATCCTTAAGAATCTGTAAGGAATCCAAAAGTCTGAAACCAATTTTTTTAAAGATTTTTTAAAATTTTTTAAATATTTTTTATATTTTTACATATTTGTTTGTTTGAGAGCGAGAGAAAGAGAAGAGCACGACCAGCCAGAGGGAGAGAGAGAAGCAGGCTCCCCACTACGCAGACAGCCTGATGTGGGGCTCAATGCCAGGACCCTAGGATCATGACCTGAGCTGAAGGCAAACACTTAACTGACTGAGCCACCCAGGCTCCCCCTGAAAACATTTTTAAAAAGAGCAAATGCCAGCTTTCAGCTCTGGGGAGCAGAGAAATTAATAAAATCTAAAATCTGGGCTTCTCTACTTAGGAACCATTTCACTGAAGGAAAATACATGCTGGCAAAGCTGTACAAAAACTGCATCCCTCACAGGTTACTGGTAGGAATGTTAAATGTTGGGGCGCCTGGGTAGCGCAGTGGTTAAGCGTCTGCCTTCGGCTCAGGGCGTGATCCCAGCATTCTGGGTTCGAGCCCCACATCAGGCTCCTCCACTAAGAGCCTGCTTCTTCCTCTCCCACTCCCCCTCCTTGTGTTCCCCCTCTCTCGCTGGCTCTCTCTCTCTCTCTCTCTGTCAAATAAAAAAATAAATCTTAAAAAAAAAAAAAAAAGGAATGTTAAATGTTGCAGCCGCTATGAAAAAAGTTTGCTGGTTCCTCAAATGTTAATATAAGGGTTAGCAAAGAACCAGCAATTACTAGGTCTATAACCAGAAGAACTGAAAGGACACAAAATTTGAAAATGAATATTCACAGCACCATGATTCGTAATACCCAAAAAGTGGAAACAATCCAAATGTCCATCCACTAATGAACGGATAAACAAAATGTGACATAGCTGCACAATGAAACACTATTGGGAAATAAAATGCATACAAGCTACAACATGGATGAACCTTGAAAACACCATGCCAAGTAAAAGAAGACAGACACAAAAGGCCACATACTGCCTGATTCTGCTTTATGAAATATCAGAACAGGCAAATCCAGAGACAGAGGATTAGTTGCCAGAGGATGAAGGGAGGGGGAAATTGGGAGTGACTGCTAACAGGAACAGGGTTTTTATTTAGGATGATGGAAGAAAAGTTCTGGAATTAGATACTAGTCATGGGTGCACAAACCCCCCACCACAGGGTATACTGTCTCCAGCAGGTGATTTCTTAGGCTCTGTTTTGTTTTACTTTGCCAACAAGGGACTTAATTCAGTCAAAGCCAGAGAAATAAGAAGATGTGTACCTTAAAGACTTTGAATACAAGCTGATGGGAATCTGGTTACTATTTTCACTGCTTGCAGTTGATCCAAATTCAGAGAGAGAAGGTTCTGATCCAAATTCCAAGGCGCCAAACTGAACATTTAATCCTGTGACATCTGCTGAACCAGGCATTTCCACTGCAGAAGCTGGGATCTGAAAAAGCAGAGCCATCATGTCAGGAACAAAGATCAGAGAGTCCAAGTCCCAGAGGCCATAACAGAGCCAAACAAGTACTGGCTTTCCAGAGCACTACTGGAGGAACAAGGAGCAAGATGCCCAAAAGAAGGAAAAAGCCATAGGATATCTCAAAAACAAAGAGAAGAGAAAAACGAGAAGTTAACAGCAGAATGGTCAGTGCCACGCACTGCTTCTTAGAGCAAAAGCCAAAGAAGGGGGGCGGGCGGGCCGGTGGTGGGTGAGTGAAGGGAGGAGAGCAGGCCACTGATGAAAGCACTATCTAGCCAAAAAACCACTTACTCTCTACCTACGAGACACAGGCAAATACACAAGACCAGCAGATTCTCTGAGCCAGGTCCTGTAATCTGAATGAACAGTCTCTGTCTCCAACACAAAACCATTCCCTCTAATACTAGCCCAGCCACTCAGAAATGGCCAATTCCTCATTAAGAAGTAAGCTGTATGCTTGAAAAAAAATACGTCGTCACCATTTCTGAGACTTACTAACCCAACCCTTGAGCTAAATGTTAAAATACATCCACCACTGGGCCTATGAGTTCTGGACAACACACCTTAGAAGCTGGAGGTATCCGCCGCTTCGGTAGTTTGATGTGTTTAGGCTGTGGCTGGTGGGTAGACACAGCAATGTTTTCTACAGTCATGCTGGGCAGCTGCAGAAGTTTGTTCACAATGGAGGTACTGTCTCTGGGTGTTGACTCTCGCAGTTTCACTTGGGAAGGAAAGGACTCCAACCCAGGAGGAGGAACAGCAACGGCCTGAGTGTGGTGCTGCTGTCGCTGGCTCAATTGACTAAGAACCGGGGATGGTTCAGGCTGAGATTTGAAGTCTATGAAATATGTAAAGGGAGAGGGAAAGTAAGCAACAATCAATTATTTAGGAACGTGGGCTTAGAGCTCCCTCTCCCACCATGACTAAGAGTGAAAGATTGTAGTCACCACTTCTTTCTCCCAAAAACCTTCTACCTGAGTCCCCTAAGTTGGGGTGTGTGTGTGTGTGTGTGTGTGTGATGTATCGCAACAGGCATATGATAAATGGAAAAGGATGCCTGAATGGGTGTGCAGATAATTTCTTATGCAGACAGGAGATGCAGTTTACATTAAGACACATGGAGTGGGTAAAAAGAGCATGGAGTTGCCACACATTTGGCCTTTAGCTAAGAGAGAATTATATTTTTGTTGCTTTATAGATTTTAACAAAACTGTTAAATTATTATGTTTTTCAGTAACTAACGTGATATTACAAAATCCAAGAGGTAAAAAAATGTGTATAACTATAAATCACCCTTTCAACCCTATCCCCAGATTCACTCCACAGAGGCAGACATTGTACCCAGTTTCTTAAATATCTTCAGAGATACCGTTTCAAAACACATACACAGACACACACAGACACACACACACGTGTACGCACAATACATATATATATGTATTATATATATTATATATATATAGCTTCCTCACAAACCATTTGGTTTTCAAAAACTGTTACATATCAACATATGAAGAGCTACTTCATTTTTATGCCCAAATAGTAGTTCAGTGTACATTAGGCATCGATTTTTAAAACTAGTATTATATTAACAGACTTTTAGGTTTTCCAGTACCTAGCTTAGAAAAACAATGCTGCAATGAATGTATTTTTATGTAAGACATTTTGCTCAAGTGCAAATATACCTGTGGGATCAACAACTAAAACCGAGTTACTGGTTCAAAGAGCAACTCTATTTTAAATTTTGACAAACACTTTAAAATTCTTTCAATAAATAGAACACACACTTTTTAATATGCTGTGATACCAACAACTTTTATCCTTCCTAATTTGAATGATGGAAAATGGCATAAAAGGTGCAAATTAAAATGATATAAATTCAATGAGGCATCATTTCATATACTCCAGTATTCTTTGCCTATGATCTCTGACAATACCGCTTTGACCATTTTTTTTTTTACTTTGTTTAGTCTCCTTTATTTTTAGTTACGCTTTGTTATAAAGGAAGTTAGCCTTTTGTCTACAGGATTTTCAAATCACATAGAAGTTGGCAATTTTTTCTGGCAAAGAGCCAGGTAGTAAATATTTTAGGCTTTGAAGGCCATCTGTTAGTAACTACTCAACTCTCCCTTTGTAGACTGAAAGCAGTTATAAGACAATACATAATGAATGGTCATGGCTGTGTTCCAATAGAACAGTACTTATGAACACAGGTGACAGATCCAGTTGAAGGTTTGCCAACCCATGACTTAGTATATTTCCACCTTAGATGAATCTATTTTTTTACTTTATGTTAGAGGCATGTATAAAAAAGACAGGATTTATAAAGAATATGGGAATAGCATGTACAAATCTAAAACTCTTATCACCCACTGCAGTGGGTCTGCAGAAAAAGGTTAACATAGGACTATAGCTGGCATCAGAAATGCCACCTTGCTAATGGCTCTTGGCCAGTGCCTGCAACACGATTTTAATATGTTCTAGGCAAAGGTTGCCAAGCACTCATATCAGATAAAAGTGACTCTCTGTGCCTTTACTGTTTGTACAATGTGGATTATGGTGAACACTTGCTTTCCTACTGGGAATCTGGAATTTTGGTATGTCCTAAGCAGAGGGTACCCCAACAAAAAACTTTGAGTATTAAGGCTCTAATAAATTTCCTTGGTAGACATTACTCCAAACTTGGGTATAGTCTCAGATACTTCCTTAACAACGAACTACTTCTTTCAGGAGAGAAACACGATTCCATGTCTTCTAATAAGCCCTAAACATAAACGTGCCTAGGAAACCAACCCAATGGTTAATAACCCTCCGCTATTCCTTAATACAGTGTAGCATGTGTGTGTTTGTGGGAAATGGGTGTTTTAATGTCACAAAATCTATGGGAATATAGTTTAGAAAACATCCAATTTACATACGGTGTCTTTATTATTATAATAAACCACTGACAGTAAGGCTGGTACAACTCATGATAGATACATATAAATATTAGAGTGAGAAAGCTACCCAGAAGGTATGATTTAAAATTCCACATCCCAACTCTGTGCCCACCATATTATAACAGAGCTTAGAAAATTCTGTCCAGGCATTTAATGAAAGCGTTATTTCCTTATATCTGTATGGCTTTACCATGCTTTTACACATCTCTTCAAGATATGTACTACTACCACTATCACTACTGATAATAATAACAAATAAAGGCAGGTATTTGCTATCTGATTTAAATCACAAACACAACAGAAATTCTACTAAAAAGAAACATCTCTGGACAAAGTCCACATTAGTGTTCACAAGTCAATACACTCTGCTACTGTTTAGCATGTCCTCACTAGGGGCAAATCACCACAGAAAATGTATACTTACCAAAATGACTAAGGACTGAGGACTGGGAAGTTGAGGGCTTGAGGTCCCAAGAAGAAGTGGTTGTGGGGGGACTCGTACTGTTCTGCTGTGAACTTGGGGTAGTGGTAAACTGGCCCAAACTCGGAGCTTTCAACTGATCCAAAATCTGGGAGCTGGTGATGTTTGCCATTTTGGAAGGTGCAAGCTCTCCAAATCCTGAACCAAGGACGGATGACTTTAAAAGGAAAAAAAAGCAAAAACCCTCAGCAATACAAACCTCTACTCCAAACATTAAACACATCAAGTATTTTCACAAGAACTTTAAAAACGATAACCTAGAACATCTGAATCAATAAGACTCACATGAGTAAATACTACGTGAAAATATTACCATACAACAAATCTGATTAAATCCAGCAATCCTTCTGGATTCAGATATAAGAAGTTAAAGGGAAGGGGAATATTTTCCCTGGGATTAAAACATTGCTTTCTTTTTGGGGCACCTGAGGGGCTCAGTTGGTTAGGCCACTGCCTTCAGCTCAGGTCATGATCCTGGGGTCCTGGGGTCCTGGGTTTGAGCCCTGTGCTGTTGGGCTCCTTGCTCAGTGGGGACTCTTGTTTCTCCCTCTCCTTCTCCCTCTGCTCCCCACCCCCAACTCATGCTCTTTCTCTTTCTCTCTCAAATAAAATCTTTTTAAAGAATAAAGATTTTTAAAATTTATCTGACAGAGAGAGAGAGAGAGAGAGCACAAGTAGGGGAAACAGCAGGCAGAGGAAAGAGGAGAAGCAGGCTCCTTGCTGAGCAGGGAGCCCCATGCGGGGCTCGATCCCAGGACCTCGGGATTGTGACCTGAACCTAAGGCAGCTGCTTAAACAACTGAGCCACCCAGGTGCCCCATCAAATAAATAAAATTTAAAAAACAAAAAGACATTGCTTTCTTTTTAAAAGTGATGTCACAAGTTCACAGACAAAATACCACTGTTTTTTAAACTAAAGATAAATACCATGAATTAAATGACAAAGATAAGCCTGAGAAATAAAAATACATTATGGAACAACAGTAATCACGTTTATAAGTTTGATCACGAAACGGTTCAGCCATGTCATCCTGCAAAATTAAATGCAGGTTGCAGCACTTACTTAAAAAGTTAATATTCTAAAATCAGACAATGAATTACACATGAGGTATCTGTGTATTGAGCAGATACCCTGGACACTGCTGCATTTATTTCAAGTTGTTTTAATGACTAAAAACACCAAATATGCTCCTTAAGTAAGTATACAAAAGAAAATGTTACACCTCCTCCATCTATCCTGTCAGGTCAGATACCAAGAGCCAAAGAGAATGATACATGTAAAAAAATGAAACTGAACCACTTTCTAACCACCATTCACAAAAATAAACTCAGAATGGATTAAAGACCTAAATGTGAAACCTGAAACCATAAAAGTCCTAGAAGAGAGCTTAGGCAGTAATTTCTTTCACATTGGCTATAGCTACATTTTTCTAGATATGTCTCCTAAGGCAAGGGAAGCAAAAGCAAAAATAAAGTATTGCGACATCAAAATTTAAAGAAAACAGGACCCAAGGAAAATGAAAGCCTAGGACTAGTGAACACAGTGGCAGATCAACTGCATTTTTACATACCAAGACCCCTCAGTTTCTGAAAAGGTACTTATTAAAACAAAACAAAACAAACAAAAAACACCTTTTTGAGGAAGCGTGGGTGGCTCAGTTGGTTAAGCGTCTGCCTTTAGCTCAGGTCATGATCCCGGAGTCCCAAGACTGAGTCCCACATCGGGCTCCAGCTCAGTGGGGAGTCTGCTTCTCCCTCTGACCCTCCCCCATCTGGTGCTCTCTCTAATAAATAAATAAAATCTAAAAAAACACCAAAAAACAAAACAAAAAACCCCCACACTTTTTGAAACCATTTAAAAGGTCAAAAACAGAAATATGACTTGCATTCTCTTAAGAAATCAGATATAGAAAGCTGAAATAATAATGTTAACAATATCCAAAGGCATGGAGTATTCCAGTTGTTTCAAGGAAATTCAAATTCTCCAATCTGAGCAAAACATTAGGCAGTAAGCAGTCATTGCACATCAATCACAGAATCTGCTAACATTAATTATCACTACTCCAGAATCCTTCCTCATGCTGTCCAAAACACCTGTTTTATGTTGCTACGAATCCAACAAAACCCAGTTCAAGCCCCCTTGTTCAGTAAAGGCTTCCAGGAAAATGCTTCTATTCTTTCGATCTCTATCCAGCCATCAGCTAATATTATTAAATGCATTTTCTGTGTGCCTTGCAACACAATGGAATCACTGAATCAAGGACTAGCGCTTTGCTTCAGGTTAACACTTAGCACAGGACTTCTCAATTTCACCTACAATCAATGGGGGCTTTAACAACATGTGTATTGATACACAAATAGGCATGCACTCACATATACACAAACATACACAAGTGCCCAACTTGCAACCTCAAGATTCTGACTTATTTGGTCTATGTGGATTCCAGCATTATTTTTATTATTATTACTATTATTGTTATTTACTCAAGTTCCCCACTGATTATAAAAGTACAGTAGGTTGAGCACCACTGCTGTAATATGCTAAACAATACCTGTTTCAGTTTCTCAAGGTGTTGTTCAATATGAAAAGCAAACACCTGAAGGCACTGTTAAAAAAAAACAAACAAACAAAAAACCCCCCCTCATGTCCTACCTATGTGCTGAGTGTCCTGGCTAAGATTCCAGCAGGTCAGCCTAGACATTACATCGGCATACCAGAAGCAGATGGAAAGGCAAAAGAGGAAAGGACAGGAATGGTTCAATCAAAACTTGAGGGTACTGGGGCGCCTGGCTGGCTCTGTCAGTCGAACATGCGGCTCTTGATCTCAGGGTTGTAAGTTCGAGCCCCACACTGGGTGTAGAGATTACTTAAAAAAAATTAAATTAAAAAAACCACCACAATAACAAGAACAAAACAAACAAAACAAAACCCCAAAAACCTTGAGGGTACTATTAGACCCTCTCAAAATAGAGGCAGCACCATGCCTTGGGCTGTCCTCCTTCAAGCACTGACACCCTCTCATACATAATCATCAATGACACTAAAAATGCCAAGTTCCCAAGCCAGTTATACATGACGTGATGTGTCTCTGTGGAGTAGAAGACAGCAATGAAAAGTTTATACGTTTAGTTCTCCATTTTACTAGGGTTCAGCAAATGATTTATGAATCGAGTAGGGGAAAAAGATAATACCATAAGAAATTCTGTTTCTCAACCACAGATTTCAGGTAAACTCAGCAAATGAACCAAAATAATTACCACTAGTGAAAGCTGTGGATCTATGTATGGAGGTATTCCAAGCCCCCCCAAAACCCCCCACTGCCAACTGAGAACTGCCTACAGTTAGGGCCTTCAGTTCACCATTCTGAAGCTACATTCTTTGACATTCTATGCTCTAAGATTTTATTCCCATCAGCCTATCTTCATATCCCTTTCTATCAGTTCCTGGAGTCCTTTCTGATAGGCGCTAAATTCTCACGGGAAGTTAAAGCCAGATATGCAAGCAGTAGATGCCCCTGTTTTCATGAAAACACATCCATATTGTAAGGGCCTCCAATAGTGTGGCATGTTAAGAAAAAGTATACTTTTACAAATAACAAAACAAATAAAAATGCAAAAAATACAAGCACCTAGGCAGACTTGGAGAAATTGTTTTAGCATGATTTTAGCAAGCCAATTCTGACAAACATTTGCATTTAACTGAATTGGAAAACAAATGAAAATTTTAATGTTGTTAAGTACAGACTTTCAAACAAAATTGAAGAAAAAATTATTAATAAGAAGGATGCCTGAGTGATCAGAACTTAAGATTTCAACTAACCATAAAGAAGTATTTTTTTATCTTTGTCCAGAAAACTCAGAGTAGCTGAATTCCACACGGAATCATCAGATATGTGCTTGGAAATTATCACATCATTGTTTTCTGGACTGAGATATACTGCAGATATGTTTATATTTTGAAAATAATTAGAAAGCATGTGTCATTTTAGAATACATTTGCTTACGGGTACATTCCTTCAAATCCCATACTAAAATAAAAGTGAGTTACCAGACTCTGAGGAGAATAGGAGTTGACAGCAGTGGAGCTGCCAGTCCCTGGTGCCATCTGATTGTTGTGCTGAGAATTTGTGAAGACAAGGGCTTGACCAAAGCCCTGCTGTTGGGAAGTTTCAAAGGAGCTGACTTCTGAGGCTTGATTGGGAGGAACAGGCTTCTGGAGCAAGGCTACCAGATCAATGCTAAGCAGACAAAAAGCAAATGAGGAACGAGTCAAAAGCGAACCTTATCAACAATGAACTTGAGAAGTGAATCAATATAGAGTAAATTCATGTTAAAAATTATCTAAGTGAGGAAAATCTTTGGAAACTGGAGTTTAAAAGAGCCAAGGACAGCATTAATAAAAAAATAAAAATAAAAATAAATAAAGCATATGAAGCCACAGAGACTAAAGCAGGGCTTGGCAGAGAAGAGAAATGAGAGGGTGCATCAAGACAGTTCCACAGAAATAGCACAATAACAACTGATTTGGAAACCTGGAGCAAATGAGTACACAATTTTCTGAAGTTTGGCTCATTTTCTGTAAAATAT
Organism: Ursus maritimus; assembly: GCF_017311325.1. NCBI lineage: Eukaryota > Metazoa > Chordata > Mammalia > Carnivora > Ursidae > Ursus > Ursus maritimus. The sequence goes on from NW_024424119.1 coordinate 23,656,898, forward strand.
TTTGCCCCCTTCATTACTCAGAACCAATGTTTCTTAAATTTGCTTCAAGGAGAGTGAATTCCTATTTTGGGGGAAGAAACACAGCCATGGTAGACAATTCAAGCACTTTCCCATTTATCATAAATATCCCTGTGAGTTCTGCATTCTAAGCTATAATATATTTAAGTTTATAAAAATCTCCAATAATTTTCACTCTTAAATATTCAGGAAGGGACTCCTGGGTGGCTCAGTCAGTTAAGCATCAGCCTTTGGCTCAGGTGGGATCGTGCCCGTATCAAGTCTGCTTCTCCCTCTCCCTCTGCCTGCTGCTCCCCCTGCTTGTGTTCTGTCAAATGAATTTAAAAAAAAATATTCAGGGAAAAAACATGCAATATATAAAATATGCACAAAATACTCTCTTAACCACAACTCTTTTATGTCCCCAGAAGAATAGGTATTCCACCCTGAGAATCATGGCCTGAAAACCTAAAAGCATGAGGAAGAAATGACCTTCTAGATCTATACTACCTGACACGTGAGTGAGCTACTAACTCTTCTCCACGGAACCTGCAAGGTGCTCAGGATTAGCTAACATGGTAATCTGCTTCATTAAACCCTCTCAAAGACCAGTTTCCAGTCAGTTCTCCTGTCTGAAATGCTCGCCATGCAGGTGAGGCAGACTCTGGGAGGTCAAATAATTCACGGCCCAGTAATATCTAAAGAGCAAAGTTCCTAGGCCTGAGTTCCTCTCCTTATGTACTACTCACTCTTGATTTCCCATAACCAGGTTGAAGTCCCAGACTAGTATTTTGGATCCCGAGGTAATGTTCTAACTTATGATATCCTAATTCCAGGGATATAAATCCAGGGTATTTTACATATAACCCACCTCAAAAGTTACATTATCACAAAAAGCACAGCACGTTCTATTCTAAAAGACTGATATGGTGTTTGCCTAAAAACAGGGCAGCACTGTCTTCTGAAAAATAACCATTAAAGTCTACTTCTCCTACACATATATATATATATATGATTTTTTTTTTTTTTTTTTTTTTTTTTTTTTTTTTTTAAATGCCTTCCCGTGCCCAATTGTGACCTCTGGTCCTATGCTTTCCTCCTGTTTCAGTGAGGAGGAAAGGGGGCTTCATAGTTTTTTTTAAATGAAAATGATCCTATGAAATTAAGTAATGAATACAATAAGGAAGTTATATCCATTTAATAAGAAATTCTGAGCAATTCACAAAACCTTTGTTCATTTTTATTTCCCTATAATGAAGTCTTATAACCATCTCATTTAGCAGGAAACAAAGCGTGTCAGGTTCAAAATTTCCTTCAATTCTCAGGGGTCATACATAGAAAGGCTTTAATCCTCCTAGATCATTACATTTTGAAACAATAATCAAAGGGTTTTTTTAGTTATTATAGAAACTAGGATGTAAATAAAATGCTTTTCAAGAATTCAGTTCTGTATATACTGTTTCTATTTTTCAGAAAATTCCTTCCTTTTCTGTAATCTAGGAGACTAGATTAAAACTAGGAGAGCCCATATAAAATGCGAAGTTGTATTAGCCTCAGAAGATCTAAATAAACGGTATTATACATAGAAACCAAAGGATATTTTATATTCAGTTCATCTGTCAAAAAACAATATATTTACAAAAGTGAAAACGAACAACCATTAAGTAAGTTTAACATTATTAAATAAGCTTAATATTATTTAGCCAACCTGGATGGCTCAGTCGGTGGAGCCTGAAACTCTTGATCCTGGGGTTGTGAGTCTGAGCTCCACATTGGGAAGAGATTACTTAAAAAAATCTTTTAAAATTGTTTTAAATTAAATAGGTTTAACATAATCTCTATCAGAAATGATAACAAATCACAAATACAACTGCTATTTTAATTCATCAGAGGATACAATAATTAGAAAATGATGGACACTGTCAGCTCACAGGGAAGGTTAGGGATAAAACAAAGTCTTAGAAGGAAAAAGGGTAAAAACAGAAAGAGATTCAAGCAAAGGAAAAAAATAGAGATCTAAGACCCAAAACAAATCTCCTGAGCAAGAAATTTAAATTATGCTTTGAAGAACAAACAAAAGGTGACAAAAGTTGTTTACCTTTGCCCAGGTGTGACATGATTCTCTGCTGGAACAGCTGAGGCAGTGAAGACCTTCGTTTCAGAAAGCTGTTCAGGAAGGAATTAAAAAAATATTTTGCTTTTTTTATTTATAGAATGTAAAACCAAAAATGTATCAAATTCCTGACAATTTTTAGTCACCAGTACTCCTGTTATACCTCACCCAAAAAAATAGTCTAAAAGAAAGGAAATACATTAAGTGATCATGACAAGTAATATTCTTCAGGTGAAGGTAATTTTAGATTGGAAAACCCATAAAAAGGATTTCAAAACAGCGGAACAACGAAGTTAAGTCAGACCAGGGTTCAAGTCCTAGTCACACTACTCTATTTGACATTACATAAAATGAGAATACCAGTAAAACCACCACAAATGTCAAAAGTTTGGAAGGGCAAAAAACCTGACATTTTCTTTCCCCCAAAACAGATGGCTTTAGTGTTTTCTTTACTAGTAATCTGTATTTCTTTTTTATTATTATGTCATAGGTTTCCCTGTTTTTATATAAAAACAACTTTGTTGAGGTTATATCACATTCAATAGTCTGCAAATGTTCAAACCGAATAATTGAAGTTTTGTCATAGGAATATCCCCATGAAATCATCACAAAATCAAGACAATGAACATATTTATCCCAAAAGTTTGCTCCTGTCCATATGTAATCAATCTTTCCTACCACTTACCTTAGTCCCCAAGCAACCACCAATGTTTTTTCTGTCACTACAGATTAATGTTGTAATTTCTAGAATTTTAAGTGGAATTTTAAAATACACAATCTTTTCTGGTCTTTTTTTCAGTGGATACAATTATTTTAGATTTATATGTATTGTCTAAATGGCCTTTTAAGTTTTAAGGTGCCCAGGATAAGATTTTTTGAAATCTCAACTCACATTATTGAAATGTAGGCTCTTTTCACATTTTCAAAGCAGAGTATGAGAGCTTTTACAGGCTGAAAAATGTTGATCTAATGAAATAACATGAGAAACTGCAGAAAATCCTTTCCAAAGACTGATTTAATACTTATAAACTCTAATGGTCTCAGAACTCTGAAACATCATATAAAAATCAGGTTGCCTCACATATTAATAATATTCTGGCAGGGGCAGAGCAGATAGTAGGTGTTCATTTTCTATAAAAACAAAAAGTGCCGAAAAGATTACTGTTTCAACAAGAAGGGCTTACACTGCGCTCTATTCCAAGGTAGTATCTTAAAGAGTCCCCAAGGAATCCATTTTTGCCTTAACTCTATTTAATATGTAAGATTCTATAAGACACAGAGAAAAGCAATAAAGGAGTAACTGTGAAAAGGAATGATACAGTAGGGGCACCTGGGTGGCTCAGTTGTTAAGCGTCTGCCTTTGGCTCAGGGCCTGATCCCAGGGTCCTGGGATCGAGCTCCGCATCAGGCTCCCTGCCCCACTGGGAGCCTGCTTCTTCCTCTCCCACTCCCCCTGCTTGTGTTCCCTCTCACCCTGGCTGTCTCTCTCTCTGTCAAATAAATAAATAAAATCTTTAAAAAAAAAAAGAAAAGAAAAGGAATGATAAGTAGATCCAAAGCCACAAAAATATTAATCAGTTCAAAGTAAATGAGAACATTAATCACTGACATCCTATTTAACCCTGGTAGAATACAGAAAATTAAATGGTTTCATCCTTCTCTATTGTCTAAATAAAGGAGAGGGGCACCTGTTGGCTCAGTCAGTAAAGCGTGTGACTCGGTTTCAGGGTCGTGAGTTCAAGCCTCATGTTGGATGTAGAAGCTACTTAAAAATAAAATCTTAAAAAAAAAAAGTATGTAAAAAGTAAGCATTCTCAGATTTCAAAAGACACAAGCCATATTTCAAAATCTGTGAAAAGAAAAAAATCAGAAGAACATACATAAAAATTATTTAAAGTGGCTGCTCCTCAGGGCAGCCTGGCTGGCTCAGTCAGTAGAGCATGCAACTCTTTGACTTGGGGTCGTAGGTTCAAGCCCTATGTTGAATGCAAAAATTACTTAGAGGGAAAAAAAGGAGTGGGGAGGGAAGGGTTAATAGTTATTGCTGTTTTTGTAGTTTGTTTTTTTTTTAAAGATTTACTTATTTATTTGAGAGAGAGAAAGTGAGTGTGTGGTGGGGGGAATCTCAAGCAGACACCCTGCTGAATGTGGAGACCAACTCAGGGCTCAATCTCACCACCCTGAGATCATGACCTGAGCCAAAACCAAGAGTCTAACACTTAATGGACTGAGCCACCCAGACAACCCAACAGTTATTGTTCTAAGCTCTACAAGGAATTTTCGATTTGCACCTTAGATTACTCATGTTTCAAACACCATTATTTTATATCAACTCAGAAAAGTTTTAAATTTTTTTTGATAATTTCTGAGAAAAGACATCCAAATTTCCTATGCTAATTCTTTTCACTAATTACTAATTATACTGTGATATAATATGGGCTCTCCAGCAGAATATTAATCTCTATGTGTGTACATTTGAACTGCTTGTTAGCAGCATTCATTGAAAGACCTCATCTGACCCACAGAACAACTAACAGAAAGTTAGGCAGGACAACGGTTACGATACTCGTTATGCTGATAGTAAGGAAAGGGCTCAGTAAGGGAAGAACCATCACTTGAAGTCAACAGGTCAGCTCAGCTAGAATTTGAACACAGGCCTTTTTCATTCTTTTTTTTTTAAGACTTTGATTTTATTTTTATTTATTTGAGAGGGAGAATGAGAAGGAGAGAGAGAGAGACAGCAAGCAAAAGCACAAGAGAGGGGGAGGGAGCAGACCCCCAGTTGAGCAGGGAGCCCAATGCAGAGGACGATCCCAGGACGCTAGGATCATGACATGAGTCGAAGCCACTTAACCGACTGAGCGCCCAAGCGCCCCATGGCCTTTTGCATTCTGAATCCCCTGCTGATTTTCTCACCTGCCTGCTCACCCAGACAGGAGCCAAAGAGATCTAAAGCTTCTAGCACTGGAAATTTTTTCTCTCCCAACAAACCCTTAGCAAAAATTCTAGTAACAAAAAACATTTAAAAGTTGGACAGCTCTGTTTGAAATAAGGTAAAGTGCCCACAGGCGGCTCACTCTGTCTTCTTTCATCACTGGTACCCATTCCTCCACTGATTCAAGTAACCACCCATCTAGTCCAGCATCCTCGTATAACCAGTACCACAGAGCCTGGTGACATCATACCCCAAGGAGTTATGGTTAGTATACGGCAGAAGTGAATATATACCTTATATCTTAATCAAACGAGCATCTCTATTATAGTCTTCCTTCCTCATACTCTATCCATTTTGCTCACTAACAAACCAGACATAATACTGCTTCACAGCAGGACAGGGGTGGCATAACTTAGTTCTTTTTTTTTTTTTTTAATATTTTATTTATTTATGTGACAGAGAGACAGCCAGCAAGAGAGGGAACACAGCAGGGGAGTGGGAGAAGAAGCAGGCTCCCAGCGGAGGAGCCCGATGTGGGACTCGATCCCGGAACGCCGGGATCACGCCCTAAGCCAAAGGCAGACGCTTAACGACTGTGCTACCCAGGCGCCCCCATAACTTAGTTCTTTAAAAATATACTTGTAGGGGCTCCTGGATGGCTCAGTCTGTTAAGCATCTGACTTCGGCTCAGTTTATGAACCCAGGGTCCTGGGAGTCTGCTTGTCCCTCTCCCTCTGCCCCCTCCCTGCTCGCTCTCTCTAAATAAATAAACAAAATCTTTAAAATATATATACTTATAAAATAATAATAAATAAAAATATACTTGTTAAAACAAAATGGTAAAGGGGGGGAACTCAAGAAAAAAAATTTTCAAAGTCTGGGGCACTTTATGTGATATTAAAGGTCAATACTTGGGGCACCTGGCTGGCTCAGTTGGTAGAGTATACAACTCTTGGGTCTTGGGGTCGTGAGTTTGAGCCCCATACTGGATGTAGAGATTACTTAAAAATAAATTTAAAACCCATCATTTAAATAAATAAATAATAAAGGTCGATACTTATAACCTCTTTATTCTCTCCCGCACAATGTCAGCTCTCTATCATGTACATATACATGCTCTGGAGCTTGAGAGTCAAACAGAAAAATGGTATAAAATATGGTACAAGGCTACTAGTTCAGTTACATTTTAAGTCTTTTTTTTAATCAAAGAATATCTTATGCTAAGCCCAGAGTTATAGATCAATGCTATCAGAGCTAGTATAGTACACTCAAAATGTCTATGGAATAAAATGAATATAAAAAGAGCTAGTCTAATCTTAAGAAAAAGGGGTTGGGCCTAGAACCAGAATCACTTATTCAGGTTAATTTCAGCTGTGACCCAAACACTATCTCCACTAATAAAAATGTTATAAAAAATAAACAGGTCAGGGCAATATCATCAGTTGGTTATCAGAACAAACAAGGGGCACCTGGGTGGCTTAGTCGGTTAAGCATCTAACTTCAGCTCAGGTCATGATCCCGGGGTCCTGGGATGGAGTCCCACATCGGGCCCCCTGCTTAGCAGGGGGCCTGCTTTTCCCTTTCCCTCTATCCCTCCCTCTGCTTGAGCTCTCGCTCGCTAGCTTGCTCAAATAAATGAAATCTTTAAAAATTTAAAGAACTTAAAAAATTTTTTAAAAGAACAAACAAAACAAAAGATAAGCTAAAAAATTATTTCAGTCCTGTTTTACAACTGGTCATTTTTAAGTGGATGCTTTAAAACTAAATTTCTTAAAAATCACAAAACATCAACTTCCTTCTGAGAAACATTTGTTGAAAAACATGATAACCATAGATATCTGAAAAGGAGCCATGAACAACTATAACATGTCTCCAGCGTTCTTCAGGAAATGCATGCCCCTATCAGAAACCAAAAGGAAGACAGATCTAATCTGATGTTGAATACTTACATCCTCAGTCCAGTCATCTGTTGTCCACTCTTCCACAGAATTCTTCCAGGCTCCTGTTGACAATAATCATAGTTTACATCACAAAGCCAAATACTATCTTACTCCAAATAATTCTGTTGTATACTGCACAAGATGTGTCATGTATCTCATCAGTAACTTAGTTCACAATCCGAGAAATATGAAGCTCCTGATCTACTCTCAATGTCATGTTGTCAAATACCAACTTAGCTAGGTACTATCCACAAACTCAAAGCAATTTCTCAAACTGATTTTGCATCAGTATAGATCATATTCAAGTAATTCTGCCACACGTAAGAAAGGACGAACACAGCACAAGTACACACAGTGAGATCCTTACGATACATAAAATTTAAAACAGAACAAAATTCATTATGAGGCTGGTCTGCCTTGGCCCCTAATTTCAAGTAGATTACTGAATTACTGAATTTACAGAAGCATCCTTTTTATAAGCTATTTGTTCTATTCTATGGTTTCCTAATAGATCTCCAGCAAAGGTTAGTCCTGCTCACATAAAGTATGGTGCTATAATTTCTGATTAGGTCCAGAGGATCTGCTCAAACAATTGTTACAGAACAAACATTATCAAATAATTTAGTGCTTTAAAAAGAAAGCATTTGTGGGGGCACCTGCGTGGCTCAGTCGGTGTCTGCCTTCGGCTCAGGTCATGATCCCGGAGTCCTGGGATCAAGCCCCAAGTCAGGCCCCCTGCTGAGCAGAGAGAGTCTGCTACTCCCTCTCCCCCAGTCCCTCCCCCTGCTCCTTCTCTCTCTCTCTCAAATAAAATCTTTTTAAAAAAAAATTTTTTTAAAAAGCATTTGTGTCCAGAAATGCTGACTTTAGTATTCAGAGATCCTGTATAAGTAAGACCCATTATTTTAAACTATACATGCAAATACATACCCAGAGAAAATGGTTTTGAAAGAAAATATACCAAGATATCAACTATAACTACCCCCAGGAAGTGAAACTGTGAATGTTTTTGTTCCTTCCAACAGGAAGAAATGAGCTGAGCATCTGACTTACAATGAGGTCTGTGTGTGGAGAGGACAAAAGGAAGAGAAACGAGGGAACACTCTTGAGAAAAAAGACAGGTAACCAGATCTAATCTCCTTGGAATCAGGTCAATAACCTAATAACCAGCTGCCTCATAAATAAATAATGGTATTACCTAGGAAAAGAGTCCTTCTCTATGGAATGCTTTTGTTTGGATGTCCCTAGTTTAGGACTGGTTATGGCAAACATATAATTGATGAATTTATGCAGTATGGCTCCCTATAAAATATCACCTAAGATACGCTATTACATGGGAGATTTTTCAAACATGAAAATATTCCCTGCTATGAGAAACCTACACCCGTCACTGATAAACTTCATCTATTATTGTGGATCATAGGGCATATATATTATAGGAAGGAAGGACGTGGACACAGGCACTCCTTGTTCTTCTGCGCCTCTCAATTGCATGTATCCGTGAAATAACTATAAAGATTCACAGAGAAAGATCTGAACTGACAATCTGATCCTTTGTACATGTTCACTCATCATACCTTGTAATGGTTTCCATAATTTTTCCATGAAGGTCATAAAACAAGTATGAATTTACGTGGTCCCAAAACCTCTCTCTGAGTTAAAATATGTTCTTAAAACTAGAAAAAAGTTCTAGTCTAAGTGAAAAAAACAAAAGGTGCAATTAGTCCCAGACAGAAATCAGTACCGAAAACTTGTTCTCTAAGACCTCTGCACAGCCTTCTTAGAGTCACCCTATACACAAAGCTAAATAAATCTAAAGCAAGCCATCTACCTACTCTCCACTCTTATATTCCTTCTGCAGTGTGACTTTCTTCTAGGTACTAATAATACATCATCTCCAATCTTTGAATATATCTCCTTCGAGACTTCTCTAAGTAAATGTATAGTTTTTTAAAAGGACACAATTAGATTAATTTAAAGGATGGCCAGTACACAGTGTTTTCTTGGTGCCACCTCCATGCAACCTACCATATGCTCACGTTGTCGAATTCATCATAGGAGACAGTATTCTCAAGCTTAACAGATTTTACGAAAAGCTGAGGCTCCACCTAAGCAGTTTTAGGAACATTCTAATCAAGAAACAGAAAACAGGGGCACCTAGCTATAAGGGTCGGTAGAGCATGGGATTCCTGATCTTGGGGTTCTAAGGTAAAGCCCCACATTGGGTGTAGAGATTACTTAAAAATAAAATCTTTAAAAAAAAAAAATCTTAAAAGTTGGAATATAGTTGGAAAGATACATATAAAGAAGGGATATTCCAAAGGAGAAAAATAAAGATGAGGCGTTAAAAAACCCTCTATATAAAATATTAAAAACATCCTAAAGTTTACAACATACGTTCTTTTCCAAAAAATTTTAAGTTGTGGTAAAATACTCATAAAATTTACTATTGTGATCATTTTAAATGTAGTCAACGGTACTAAGTTAAAGCACGCCTTCATATACATGATGTAGAGATTGGTCTAACACTTAAGAGACGGGGTATTTTGAAAATAATTAAAACACAAATTTAGACATGGAAAATATAGTCAGAATCGGAGTACATTCAATAATTGGCAGAAGACCATGTATATAGTTACAAGTAGAAGGGGGTATGTCAGGCAACAGAGGAGATAGCCCCTTATCAGAAATCAGGGCCAACTATTGCAGTAACCCATCTTAAATACACAGAATATAAAAATTATGAGACATTACATATAGATGAATACAGGTTCAAGTCCTAATCCTATTTAAAATATTAAAATTTTACAGTAACACTTTGGTCCCCATTATAGACCTACAAACCTACACCTCAAACTATGGGAAAATGTCAGTAACATGAACTTATTTTCAGCTTAAAACAATAAATTTGAGGTGCATGCTTTATGTTCAATTTAACTTGATGTTAGCCCTCTATTAAGAGCACATATAAGGCAGCCACACAGGAAAAAGGAAAATGATGAGGTAAAAATCTATACTGCCTTGAAGGCCAATCTGTAAAACACTTCCATAATCAAAAGCTGTTATTTAATCAAGTAGCTCCAAAAATATAGTTTTTACGATTTTCACCTGATGTTTTCTTAGCTAGCCTTGATTAAAACGGAAGATATTGTAAGCATTTTAGAAGTTTCTTTTTTTTTTTTTTAAACTAAGCTCTGTGCCCAACATGCGGCTTGAACTCATGACCCCAAAATCAAAAGTCGCATGCTCTGCAGACTGAGCCAGCTAGGCACCCCCATTTTAAAAGATTCGTAACTAAGGGAAGTTTTTAAATTAAAACAACCATACCTTTAAGTCCATAAGAATTTCTGTTTGGCAGATCCTGAGCTACATTATGAACATCTGATGCCAGCTCTGCAGATCAATGTACAAAGGAAGGTCTTAACATATTAAAATAATGAAGGTATTCATCAAAAGAGAAACTGGTCAGCAACTTAAACAGAGCAAGTAAAGCGTCAAAGCTAAGTCTATGCTGTGCATCAGAGAAGAAAACTTACTGCAATCCATACTCTGACAGCCCACTGTGACTCAACTATAAATCCCATTAGCCAGATGGCCTTTGAACATTCACTTGCATCAACTACCCTTGTTCAGATTCCCATGTTCATCAAACTCACTTCCCGCTTGTTATGAGCATTCCAATGTTTAACAAGTTGTTTATCGTATGTTTAAATTTAATAAATTAGCATTCTGACTAGCCCTCGGTCTATTTTGGTTAACGGAGGTTAATGCTTCTAAGGAATGGATTATCTGGTCAAAAATCAGGTTTCTGAGCCTATAATTATGGCTGAGGGCTAGAGTTGGACCTCTGTGTTTTCAACAAGACAATGCCACTCTATGAGGCCCCTAGAGAAATAGCCAGGCTCTATCAACGGAATCCCTTAACTCTGTTCTGCATTAAACACGTCTGCTTATTTTTTAGAAAGGAATTGACTACTCTAAATGAGAATCAGGGGAAAGAGAGACAAGACAGAAGGGAAAAGAGCAGGAGGCAGAATGAGAGAAAAGAAAAGTAACAGTTAATCAACTAATTCAACATTGTTTCAATAGCTGATTTCAAAATCAGTAAAGGTTATGAATAAAGCTGCTTTACATTCTGCGCAGGTTTTTGTGTGGCTATGTTTTCATCCCTCTTCAATAAAAAAACAAGTGTTGGGATCATAAGACTGTGTCGTGAATGTATGCTTTCACACCAGGAATGTACGAGTTCCAGTTATTCTGCCACCTTCACCAACACTTGGTATTGTCAGTTTCCATCTATATCCTTTTTTTTTTTTTAAGTAACCTCTACACCCAACATGAGGCTTGAACCTACAACCCCAAGATCAAGAGTCACGTGCTCTACTGACTGAGCCAGTCAGGTGCCCCTCTAAAGCCATTTTTATGAATGAAAAGTGGTAACCTATTACGGTTTTAATTTGTATTTCTCCTATGACCAACGATAATGAGCATATTTTTATCTTCCTCTTTGAAGTATCTGTTCAAATCTTTTGCTTATTTTTTATTAACTTTTTATTTTGAAATAACTACAGATTCACAAGAAGTTATCCACCATCCTAATGATTACATGCCCTATAATTATAGTACAACAATAAAAAAACTGGAATAGATACAAAGTATGTATAGTTCTAGGTTATCTTTTTATTTTGGTAAAATACACTTAAACACACTTTTTTGTGTGTGTGCAAAAAACCATGTTATCCCTTAAGTGTAAAACTCATTACCAGTAAGTATATGCACAATGTTATACAAACCAACACCACTACCCATTTCCACAACTTTTTCATTTTTTGTTCATTTTTAATTGCTCATTTATTTTATTGGGATTGGGTTACTTATGAGTTGTAAGAATTCTTCATATATTCTGTATACAAATCCCTTTTTGAATGGGGGTTTGGGGGTGTCTGGCTGGCTCAGTTGGTTGAGCATGTGACTCTTGATCTCTGGGTTGCAAGTTCAAGCCCCATGCTGGGTGGAGAGATTACTTAAAAATAAATTAAAAATGGGAGTTTTACAAATATTTCCTCCTAAATTATGCCTTGTCCTTTCATCTTAATTTTATTCTTAAGAACCAAGTTTTTCTTATATAATTCATGCTTATTGTGCCTGTATAAGAAATCTTGACTAACCCAAGGTGGCCTAAGATTTGCCCGTGTTTTCTTTAGAAGCTGTCCTTTCAGGTTTCATATTTAGAACTATTACCTACTTGATGTTATTTTTTTTGTGCAGGACAGTATAATATATACCACTGAACTGCCTTGAAACTGTTGTCCTAAATCAATTAATTAGCCATATATCTGTGGGTTTATTTCCTGATCTGCTATCACATAATTGATCAGTCTCAATGCTTTTACCAAATCCACAGATTATTGTAGCTTTAGAGTAACTTTTCAAGGGGCGCCTGGGTGGCTCAGTTCATCAGGGTCATGAGATCAACCCCTGTGTTGTGCTCCATGCTGGGTGAGGAGCCTACTTAAGATTCTCTCCCTTTCTCTCCCAAAAAGATTCCCTCTCTCCCTCTTCTCCTCTTCCCCCCTCAAATAAATAAATAAAGTAACTTTTGAAATCAAGAGTATGATCTAAACTTTGCTATTCTTTTTCAAAATTTTTTGGGTTATGCCAGTGCCTATATTTTTCTGTAAAAACTTTTTTTAAAAAACATCTTATTTATTTCCAGAGAGAGAGCACGCAGGTGAGCACAAGCAGGGGAGGAGCAGAAGAGAGAGAAGCAGGCTCCCCACTAAGCAAGGAGCCTGATGTGGGACTCCATCCCAGGACCCTGGGATCATGCCCTGAGCTGAAGGCAGATGCTTAATCGACTGAGCCACGCAGGTGTCTCTTCTATAAAAACTTTATTTATTTATTTTACTATTTTATTATTATTATTTTTTAAGATTTTATTTGACAGAGAGAGAGACAGCCAGCGAGAGAGGGAACACAAGCAGGGGGAGTGGGAGAGGAAGAAGCAGGCTCTCAGCAGAGGAGCCTGATGTGGGGCTGGATCCCAGAACGCCAGGATCAGGCCCTGAGCCGAAGGCAGACGCTTAACAACTGTGCCACGCAGGCGCCCCCTTCTATAAAAACTTTAAAATCAAGTTGTCAATTTACACAACAAAAATCTGCTAGGATTTTTTCTTAAAGAATTTATTTATTTATTTGAGAGAGTGAGTGCACGCACAAGTGGGAGAGGGGCAGAGAGAGGCAGACTCCCCACTGGGCAGAGAGCCCAATGTGGGACTCGATCCCAAGACTCTGGGATCATGACCTGAGCCTAAGGCAGATGCTCAACCAACTGAGCCACCCAGGCGCCTGCTAGGATTTTGATTAAACTTGTACTACACCTTGGGGCGCCTGGATGGCTCAGTCCTTGGGCGTCTGCCTTCGGCTCAGGGCGTGATCCCAGCGTCTGGGATCGAGCCCCACATCAGGCTCCTCTGCTGGGATCCTGCTTCTTCCTCTCCCACTCCCCCTGCTTGTGTTCCCTCTCTCGCTGGCTGTCTTTCTCTCTGTCAAATAAATAAATAAAACCTTTAAAAAAATTTTTTTGTACTACACCTAAACACCAATTTGAGAAAAAATAACTTTTTTATAATATACTGAGTGATGAAGTTAATACACACGGAGTATATCTCTCTCCTTTTTGAGTCTTGGTATTTCTCATCAAGATGCATAATTTTCAACATACAAATACTGCACACACTTTGATTTAATATAAGTATTTCATGTCTTTTTCATACTACAAATGGTACTTTTTTCCCTATTTCTCATTTGCAATTGTTCATTGTTAGTACAAAAACACAGTCTTGATTTTAGGGGTGGTCACACAAGTATATGTATTTGTTTGACTTCACCTACTTGTACCCCTTAAAAAGGATAAATACTATCGTCTATAAAATATATCTCAATAAACCTGACATTTTAAAAAAACCTGCAAGAAAAATTTTCACAAGGTGGACTACCATGAATTAGTATGTCCAAAAAGAGCGTCAGTAAAAACTAAGTTTCACAACAGTGAGAGTTGAAACATATGAAAATGGTATATCCTCCCATTTATTTCTTCTTGAAACTTTTGACTACATATTTTAAATATAAGATTTTACATTTTGTATTTTCATAGGTAGCAGTCTTTTTTTTTTTTTAAAGATTTTATTTATTTATTTGACAGAGATAGAGACAGCCAGCGAGAGAGGGAACACAAGCAGGAGGAGTGGGAGAGGAAGAAGCAGGCTCATAGCGGAGGAGCCTGATGTGGGGCTCGATCCCGGAACGCCGGGATCACGCCCTGAGCCGAAGGCAGACGCTTAACCGCTGTGCCACCCAGGCGCCCCCATAGGTAGCAGTCTTATCATGTTGCTTATCATTACACTTCTTCCTAAGTATTCATATTTTTTGAGGCTACTAATTTTTTTCCCACTTTCTCTTTGTTGATGGTTTATAGAAATGAATCTATTGAACTTCTACCTAGCATCTTTTAAAGAGGAATAACAGGTTTTTCCTCTTTCCAATCCTTTTAACTTTTTTCATTCCTTATTGCAATGATTACAATCTCTAGTACACTGGCATAGAGAAATAGTAAGAGTAAACTCCTTTATTTTGTTCCAGTGAAAAAATATACAACACATCACCATTAATCCTAACACCTGCTATAAGTTTTGTAGATATCCCTACCTGATTAAGGAAATTTCCTTGTATTCCAGATTTGCCGGTTTTTTAAAAAAAAAATCAGAAATGGATGTTGGGTTTTGTCAAATGCTTTTCCTTATTGAAATGGTAAGAATTTTCAGCTTTTGCTACACCATGGACAGCACTGGAGGAGATAATGCTAAGTGAAATAAGTCAAGCAGAGAAAGACAACTATCATATGATTTCTCTCATCTATGGAACATAAGAACTAGGATGATCGGTAGGGGAAGAAAGGGATAAAGAAAGGGGGGGTAATCAGAAGGGGGAATGAAACATGAGAGACTATGGACTATGAGAAACAAACTGAGGACTTCAGAGGGGAGGGGGGTGGGGGAATGGGATAGACCGGTGATGGGTAGTAAGGAGGGCACGTATTGCATGGTGCACTGGGTGTTATACACAACTAATGAATCATCGAGCCTTACATCGGAAACCGGGGATGTACTGTATGGTGACTAACATAATAAAAAATCATTAAAAAAAAAAATAAATAAATAAATAAATAAATAAATAAAAAGAATTTTCAGCTTTACTCAGTTAAAGTATGAATAATACTTATTTTTGTTATTGAGATGTAATTCCTACCACATAAAATCCACTCTTTCAAAGTACACAATTGAGCAGCGTTTAGTATATTCACAAGTTGTACAATTATGACTATTCCAGAATATTTTCATCACTGCCAAGAAGAAATCTTGAACCCATTAGTAGTCACTCCCCATTTTTTCCAAACATTCCCAACCCTAGGCAACCAATAGTCTACTTCTATGTATCTGCCTGATCTGGACATTTCATACAAATGAAATCAGAAAATATGAAGTATGTGGTCCTTTATGCCTGGCTTCTTTCACTCAGCATTGTCTTTAAGATTCATCTACGTTGCAGCATGCATCAGCACTTTATTCCTTTTTATAGCAGCATGAGCATTCCATTGTATGGATGTTATACCACATTTTACTCATCCATTCACCCACTGAAGGACATCTAATTTGTTTCCACATTTTGGCTACTAAGAAGTATGCTTCTATGAACACCTGTACACAAGTTTTTACATAAAGCTAGGTCTTCCATTCCCTTGAATATGTATCTGGGAGGTGACTCGTTTTTTAAGTTAAAGAAACTTGACTACCAAAAATACATTTAACATGGCCATGATGTATTATCCTTTTTTATCTTACCGAATGGTTTTCCAATATTTTAGCTTAAGATTTTTACATCTGTATTGAAGAGTGAGATTAACCTATAATTTCAAATGTTAGCACAAACTTTATTGACATGAAGTCAATCTTTTAATATCTGATATTAATTACAATTGTAATTATTATAATTATATTAAAATATAAATCATATAGATACATATTACAATTATAATAACTACTATTATAATTAATATCAAAATCCCTTTTTTCATTCCTATAGCCAATTATGTATGCTGCTTCTCCTTCCCTTAATCAGTCTCAGAGTAAGCTTACCAATTTTATTAGTCTTTTCAAATTACCATTTTTACAACTTTTGTTGATCCTCTCTATAATATCTTTGATTTCTAGTTCATCGATTGTGTTTCCATGGTGGTGGCACAGTCCTGTTTTTTGACCAGGATAGATACTATACGGATGTTTGCTTTTAGATTATTTAACTATACTTTAATATTTACGGTTAGAATTAATGAATTGTCAAAACAGGTTTTTATAAATACAACTGCAATAATTAATATATATATGTTATCATGAAAAAAATCCTAGAAGCTCTATTAAATAAACACGCCAATTAACAACTTTTTATCCATGAATTTCCAAAACAAAATTATCCAAAAACAATAGTCTACAGAAAAAATTTACAAAAGCAATTGGTGCCCAAATCTACCTATCATCCACACTTTCTCTGGCCACATTTACATCCACCATCAGGAATGGTACTTTTCAGTAACAAGTCATCTCCGAAGAAATTCTATATATCCCTGACACACTGAGATTTGAGTGTGATTTTGTACTGACTTACACAGATTAATTAAAGGCTCTCCCTCAGAGTGCAGAAGGAAAAAAATCAAATACCTTATGGTCAATGAGATTTTTAAGTGAGACTTTGGAGGAAAGAACAAACTAACAGTCTCAGAGGTGTAGGACAGAGGCCTGTTTTTCATTCTTCTCCACGGGCCCACCTTTGTATGTTAAGGACTCAAACATTTAAAACACATCTTTGACAACAGACACTTACCAGTTCCCTCATCTGCACCATTCTGAGTAGCTTCCCAAACTACTGGCTTTGTAACACACCCATCTATAGATGGAGAATCTGAATAGTCTGCAGGATTAAATGTCCTTGGGTTTGAAAAAAACAAAGAATTAAAGCAAGTGCAACAAGTACCAAAGTCATAAAATCAACTATACATCATCTTCCTCCCCAACCAAAAAAACCCTGTCCCTTCTAAAAGCCACAATAAGAAACTTCACCCTCCTTCTCCTATTTAATTATAGCTAATTCTTCTGGCCATCAGGATGCAAATCTTCTGAAAAGCAGTGACTGACTAGGGACCTTCCAAACACTCTTGCATGACGCCCTTACTTCTCTAATTGCTGCCCTCTGCATCCTAAAGCAGATGTGCACAACTATAATTGTATTAGGAAGAATAAGGGCTCTAATGGAAAGCTCCCTTAAAAACTAAGGCCAGATGTAAACACAGTCTTTTCTTCCCAAGTCAGAATCCAGATCCTTTTTGTGTAGAAACAGATCTAAAGAAAATGTTTCATTCAGGTTTTTTTTTGACCATTAAAATTCTAAACACCCATGATTCAGAAGTCTAACTAAAGCCAAATTAATACCATCTCTAAAATTTTCAGAATTTAAAATTTTTTTCAGCTTTATTGAGATTATCATTGACAAATAAAGAAAAAAAAAATCACCAAGGAATATTTTTGAAAGTAAACCGCAAAATCCACTAAATAGTCTAAAGCTACTGGGATGGGCACATACAGTATGTTTAAGTGTTCCAGCCAGTTTGCTCCCTATGTATTCATCCTTCCTTTATCCACAATGAGCTCATGCAAGAAACAGAAATGGCAAGAGGTATCACTGCAGTCAGCAAACACCTCCCCACCTCCCCATCTCCCCACCTCCCCATCTCCCCACCCCTCCAGGGCTGCCCTGGAGCTAGGGAGAGACAAAGGGGCTTTGCTGGAACCAATTCCCTTCCTTTCTTGACTGTCATTTACAGATGGCTTCTACAAAAAGCTTAAAAACCTTTCTTAAAATTCCAGAGGAAGCTAATGCTTTAGAAGCAGCAAAAAGTGAACAGAATAACCAGAAATTATGAGTAAACAACAGATCATACTACCAGCGGGGGGAGAAACTATCATTTTTACATTCAAAGACAATTGCTGGATTTATTTACATAACTCTTAGGCAGTGGTTTTCCACTAGGGTGATTATGCACCTCCCTCCCAAGGAACATCTGACAATATCAGAGGTCTTTTTGATTGTCACAACTTGAGGAGGGGTGCTACTGACATCTAGTAGGGGAGGAATGTTGCTAAACATACTACAATGTAAAGGATACCCCACCACCTCAACAAACTATTATTAAATCTAAAATGTCAACAGAGCTAAGGATAGAAATTACACTCTAAAGCCCACTGCAATACAATTTTATTTGTACTATTTCACTTTTTCACTATTTCCTCTTTTTAATATAGAATTACATCAGACTCACCAGGATAAATAAATTGGGTACAAGACAGAGGAAGAAAAACACTGGGAGTAGTAACCAGGAAGGGTAGTAACTATAAAAACAGGATGGCTCAGACTTACCCCATGCCTTGGGTTGAGAATCTTCCTGCCCCTCTCCCTCTTCCACGTCCAAATCCTTAAAAAGAAAACAGTACTGTTAAATAATATTTATGTCCTATGCAATTATAATTCTACCAACTTCATTCTCTCATGCAACCACCCAAACACCACCTTCATTGTTCCTAACAGCACCAACATTCCTATCCAGTGCACCCAATCTGCCAGTCCCTACTGACAGTATATACACAGTTACTGATTTTAAAGGATAGAAGGGATTTACTTCTGCTTTTATAGTACTTGTGATATGCAGCAGTTTAACACAGGCAGCTTACATTACTAACTATTCTGCGGGTGCCTGGGTGGCTTACTTGGTTAAGCATCCAACTCTAGGTTTTGGCTCAGATCATGATCTCAAGGTTATAGGATCAGGCTCCGCATCAGGCTCTGCACTCAGCACAGAGTCAGGTTATCTCTCTCCCTCACCCCTCACCCCCCCAACCCCCCTCCTCCAGCTCACACACTATCCCTCAAATACATAAAATCTTTAAAAAAAAAGAGAGAGAGAGAGAGAGATCATTTTATTCAGTGACTCTCCAGTTTTTCCCAACATACGAAACTGTGGACTAAAGACCTAAAATGCAAGAGCTATAACTATACAACTCTTAGAGAAAATACAGAGCAAAAGCTTCGTGACACTGAATTTGGTAATGATTTTTTACATATGACATCAAAGACACAGGCAAAACAGACAGACATTAGATTTGTGCACCAAAAGACACCTATAGAGGCACTTGGGTGGCTCAGTCAGTTAAGTGTCTGCCTTCAGCTCAGGTCATGGTCTCAGGGTCCCGGAATGGAGCCCCACATCAGGCTCCCTTCTCAGCGGGGATTCTGCCTCTCCTTCTGCTCCTCCGCACCCCCACTTATGCTCCCCCCTCTCTCTCTCAAATAAAATCTTTGGGGGGAAAAAAGACACCTATTATGGGGGTGCCGGCTAGCTCAGTCAGTAGAGTATACAACTCTCGACCTTGGGGTTATAAATTCAAATCCTTTGCTGTGTACAAAGATTACTTAAAAATAAAATCTTAAAAAAAAAAAAAAAGATACGAGGTGCCTGGGTGGCCCACTCAGATGAACTATATGGTATGTGAATTATATCTCAAGAAGTTATTTTTGCACTAAAGTTAACAATGAAGAAAGCAAGAGAAAAAACACAACTGCTCTTGATCGGTGGACTCATGCATACCCCCTGTAACAAAAGAAAATTCATTTCAAGATCATACATGTGAAAAAAGGCACTTACAACAGTGGTTAAATATTAAGAAAATAGTGGCAAGATTTTAAAGGGGGTTTCTGCTCAGAAATTATTAAACAAACCTGGAATACTTGAGTGGAAAACCAAGATGTTCATTAGAAAAAGAAAAAGGAATTTATACAAGAAACACAAAGCCTAAGGCAAAAATTAAAGAAATCGTGCAAGTATCCTGGAAGAAGTCAGTATCAACTACATGTATCTCCGTCTCCAAAGATCAAAAGCTACACCCAAGTATTGACCACAAACATGCCAAATATCATAAGTAGATTTTAAAAAGTCAAATCCATTATTCCCACAAATTTTTGCAAGATAACAAAATTGCTCTTTCCTATTTACCTGGCTAATAATGCTACCAATAACATTGTTTTCTGTGTACCTACCATTTCCCTACATTGTTACCTGGTATAAATAGCTATTTCTATCTAATAGCTCATAATAAAGACTTGGGATCTTTTAATTAAAACAAAAAATAAAAACAAAAACACAAGACTAAGGAAGATTATCATAAAGAATAAACCAATATTATGATACATGCTACCTTTTCCCCTAGGGGCCTCTCTAGGGACTCTGCACAACTTTTTGAAGCACTGCTCAAGTATTCAGTTAATATTTATGTTTTTACACTGACAGCCTGAACAGAAAAGTTGCTCATGTCCCTTGAAAAAACCAAAACACAGAAAACAGCCAATCGCCTCTACGGAGGCGGACCCTAACTGCAGACATTCCCCACCGGCCCAGTGCCCAACATGTGTGACCTAAATAGAAGCAAATAGGGACAGTGATCCTAATCTGACAGAAAGCAATCCCTTTCCCGCATCTTCACAAGATTGTATGGAGCACTTTGCTAACAGCCAAATGTGCCAGAAGCTGTGATCTTGAATTTATTACTGCACACTCTGAGTCATCAGAAACATCATGAAACATCTTTACGCAAGGTCCTGACTAGTTCTAAGGCTTTTTGTATAGACAAAAATTCCCTAATTTTCATGACTGGTTCAATTATAAAAACAGTTGCCATGTTGACTATGAGCTGCCTCTATGCCCATAGAACTATTCAGGCCATACGAAGAACAGTGCATCTCTTGTGCTTGCCTGGCTCAGAGACTTGGGAGTCAAACAAGTTCTGCCTTTCTGTCCCTAGGTTAGAGTATATTCTCAGACAGGAATATGCCTTTCCAACCCTAAAGCAGCATAAACGAATTAAATGACAACAGCAAAATCTCCCTGGGATTCAGTGAGCAATGAAGTTTAAAATCCACCTTCATAACCCATGTATTAGCTTGTCCTTAGCAAAGAAGTCTGATTCTAAATGTGTTATGGGGGCACCTGGGTGGCTCCGTCAGATGAGCGACCCACTCTTGATTTCGGCTCAGGTCATCAGGGTCATGAAACTGAGCCCTGATCAAGCTCTGTGCTCAGCAGGGAGTCTCCTTGAGATTCTCTCTCTCCATCCCTCTCCCTCTGTCTGCTCAATCTCTGTGCTGAGCGCAGAGCCCGACATGGGGCTCAATCCCACAACCCTGAGACCATGATCTGGGCAGAAATCAAGAGTCAGACCTTAACAGACTGAGCCACCCAGGCACCCCAATAAATAAATCATTTAAAAAAACATAAATGTGTTATGGTAAATGTTTCAGGAATTAATGGACTCTAAAACTAGTAAATAAAAGTCTGATTTTTTTTAAAAGGATATTTAGGAAATTCTCTGAGCTGGCTCCCCAACCCCTATGGCGCTGCACCCGCACCCCCCCACCTCGCCGCCACTCGCTGAAGGTGTCAGTACACTGAAGAGCCATACCCTAGATGTCATGCTTCCTGCTTGGCAGTGACTGATTGGGTTCCATCTCCTTCCACCCAGAACCATGAGGAGACTGACCCCCTTTTGGACTGAGTAAGCTGCCCCTTTTGTGGTGACAATTTTAGTTTTTTAAATTTTTTTATTTAAAA
Source organism: Ursus maritimus (assembly GCF_017311325.1). Classification (NCBI taxonomy): domain Eukaryota; kingdom Metazoa; phylum Chordata; class Mammalia; order Carnivora; family Ursidae; genus Ursus; species Ursus maritimus. Next base: position 23,678,650 of record NW_024424119.1, read on the forward strand.
TCAATTAACATGTAGTATACTCTATGTTTCAGAGGTAGAGGTCAGTGATTTATCAGTTGCATGTAACACCCAGTGCTCATGACCTAACTTGCCCTCCTTAATGCCCATCACCCAGTTACCCCATCCCTCCACCCACCACCCCTGCAGCAACCCTAGGTTTGTGTATAGTTAAGTGTCTCTTATGGTTTATATCCCTCTATGATTTCATATTTTATGTGTTCCTCCTTTCCCCTGTAGTGACAATTTTAGAAATTCCCAAATAGGTGGCTCAGTTGGTTAAGCATCTCCTTTAGCTCAGGTCATGATCTCAGGGTCCTGGGACTGAACCCCACATGCGAGCCCCACATGCAGCTCCCTCCTCAGTGGGGAGTCTCCTTCTCCCTCTCCCTCTGCTCCGCCCCCCACCCTGTGCTTTCTCAAATAAATCTTTAAAAAAAAAAAAAAATTCCCCAGTGGAAGATAATTTCTCCTAAGCCCCATTTCAGGCAGGGCTCTTCAGCATGCTTGAAGGAAAAACCCAATTCAAATTAGCTAATGCAAAACAGGCAATATTAGTTTTATATAACTGGGACAGTTTGAGGTTTAGGCAATTACTAGATCCAGGGACACATAACACATACAAAAAAGGATATTTATATAGTCTCAGAGTACTTCCCTTGAAAAGTATTTATTACTTACAAAGTGCAGTAACTTCATAGAGGAGAAAACTTGGCAGAAACTACTGTTCTTAAGTAATCAAAACTAACATCACTAGTAATGGGATAAACTTGTATCATGTGCCCTCTAATGTAATGCACTGAAGTCAGTGATCCTCACTTTGTGATATTCCTCTCAAAAATAAGTAACAGGTTAACTATACTGGCATTAAAATAAAATTTAAATACACCAGATAATATCAATCTATTCATGGGGAAGTTTCTCAGACTAATACTGAAGGACATTCTATAAGAGAGTCCATATGCTTCAAAAGCATTAAAGCCATGAAAGACCAAGATTATTCCAGACTAATGAACTATTTTTAGATTGAAGGACACTAAAGAGACATGAGGGCTAAATACAATGCATGATACTGGATTGGATCCCAGACCAGAATACTTTCTTATAAAGAACATTACAGAATAACAGTAAACTTTTCAATAAGGCCTATAAATTGCATCAATAGTAATTTCCTGATTTTATCATTGTAAAATACCTCCATAAAAGAATATCTTTTTTCCTCAGGAGATATACACTAAAATACTAAGGGGTAAAATGGCATTATGTTGTAATTTATATTCAAAGGTTTCAGAAAAAAAACAATATATACAAACATAAAGAAACAATAAAACAAACAGTAAAATACCAAAATTCAGGAAAACTGAGTAACCATTACCCAAAATTCTGTTCTACTTTATTTCAAGGTAAAATGTTAAAACTGCACCCTGAGCACTTCTGTGTATATTTCATCTTCCAATAAGTATTTTTTTTTTTAAGATTCCATTTATTCATTCAACAGAGAGAGAGAAAGCCAGCAAGAGAGGGAATACAAGCAGGGGGAATGGGAGAGGAATAAGCAGGCTCCCAGCGGAGGAGCCTGATGTGGGGCTCGATCCCAGAACGCCAGGATCACGCCCTGAGCCGAAGGCAGACGCTCAATGACTGAGCCACTCAGGCACCCCTCCAATAAGTTTTTTTAATTCTGTTAAAAAAAAAAAAATCCAAGTTGTTTTCCATGTTTACATTAGCTGCTCCTTCTACACAGAATGTTCCTACCTAGATTTTCACATGGCTTTCTTCCTCCTGAGCAACCTCCTCTGGGCACTCAATCTAAAGATGACCCTACTAGGGCGCCTGGCTGGTTCAGTCAGCGGAGCATAAGATTCTTGATCTACGAGTTTTGAGTTCAAGCCCCACGTTGGGCACAGAGATTTATTACTTAAAAAAAAAAAAAATTAAAAACGAATAAAGAAGACCCCATCAACAGTTGATCACCAATCATTTTCTTAAGTCAAATAGTGATTTTACTTGACTATCTCTTCTCCCTTCCCACCCTGTTTGTGAGGGGCCATGTCTTATTCGCACCATTATCTGCAACAGTAAGTATTTAAATATTAGTTGCTGCGTTTAAGACTGATACGTAACACCAATTTCATGAACGTAGAACTTATTCATAAACTAAACTCATATTTAGAGATGTAATAATAATGTCACTATTCAATTACAGGGAATCACCCAGCTGTTCAGCAATACATTTTAGAGCACTGCATTCTGTCAAGTACTTTTCGTACCAGGACCCAAGGAGGCACTACAAAGAATTCAAAAGTTTAAAAAATATAATGTTGGTATACAGTAGGTGCTCAGTAATTACTTTTTCAAGTATACTGCACAGAGCATATTCACCTATTAGTTTGTTTTTAAAAATAGAGGAACTTGAGTTGCTAAATAACAAACCATGAGGTAAGTAACGCAAAATAAAGGAGAAAGGATAGGGAGTAAACATTGCCTTTTCACGGCATTATTTTTCTTCCATCCAGAAGGAAACAAACCACCCTCCCTGCAATCTCAAGTATTACTCTTTACCTAACCCAACTCAATCTCACCAAAAGACAAGACAAAACAATACACACATGCTGCCAAACCATAAACCAATAAAATAAATTTGTAGGAATAAAATAAAAAAGGAGTGACTTAACTGTAATTTTCACTTATTGAGAAGATAAAAATAAACATCAATACGTAATCTAACCTTCAAGATGAGAATGTCATTTCTAATACATAAATACATTCTGCTATGCCCCAGAAATCAGATGGCACTAACTCACCAAGTCCACTGGAAAATTATTTTAGTATCTTTTACTACATAAAGCACACTGAACACAAAGTGAAATAAAACAGCCAATAAAAATGGGAAGTCATACTAAATTTTATTTTATTTTGAAGCTTTTAAATAAACCATGACCAAAAAAATAATGAGATAATTTACTTTAGGAAAAATATACACCCAGCAATACAAATTTAAAAAGATGGAAAAGATTTAATAAGAAAATAGGCCTATATCATAGAAGTCTGAAAGTCTAAACTACTCAAAGGCATGAAGCCCAAAAATTATTTTTATTTTTTTACGATTTTATTTATTTATTTGTCAGAGAGAGAGACAGAGAGAGAGCACAAGCAGAGGGAGCGGCAGGCAGAGGGAGAAGCAGGCTCCCCGCTGAGCAAGAAGCCAGATGCCTGACTCCATCCCAGGAGCCCAGGATCATGACCTGAGCTGAAGGCAGACGCTTAACTGACTGAGCCACGCAGGCGTCCCCCGAAAATTATTTTTAAATGCACTGATATAGAGCCACCTGGCTGACTCAGTCAGCAGAGCATGGGACTTTTGATCTCGGGGTCATGAATTCAAGCCCTACATACAGCACAGAGCTTACTTTAAAAATAAATGAGTGAGTGAAAAAAATACATAAATACACTAATACAGACTACAAAAAATACTATCTATATATATTCTCTATGAAACAACAAATTCCTCTCTACTTATCTCTTGCCTGCGTTTCAGAATGGCTGGGAAAATACAATTCCAATTACTCCCTCACCCTGTGAAAATAAGTGGCCAACACCAACAAGGGCCACTCCTTGAAGATTTTTACAGTTCTGGAGCTATTAAAGGGCCTACTGGCAAACATACTTGCCTGACATTCCATTAATTCAGCCTTAACCCAAATCCTTGGCCAAATCCTCAATTTCAATTCCAATACCCAAAAATCTTATGAAAAAAATACACTCTATAGGAATAATTTTCTAAGAGATTCAGGTCAAGTCTGGCTCTTCTTTGTTCTTGTATAAACATACTATCTAGTGAGGTCAGCTAATGTAGCCAAAAACAAAGGCAAAAAGAACTTTGGTTTCATTAGTTGTTTTTGTATCAAGCTACTGTGAAAGATTTTGACTAGGAAAATTAAATTTGAATTTTTCCACACACACAGTTCATTGACATGGACCATACTTTTTATTGTTTTCATTCTGTTTCTATTCACTGTTAAATTTACCAATGGGGAAAATTGTATGAATAACCACCAAACAGTCCAGAAAAGAACATGAGGATGTGACAATTGTGATTAAGTAAAATTTTATGGTGATTTTACTTGGTCTGTAAAGTTTTATTTCAGTTTCATTTGCCTAAATAAAACCAAAGTAAATATATCAACTCTACATCAAGATAATAAAACTAATCAATCTCACTCCCACCTATACTCCGGTTTTCCAACTCACTGGCTGTTCCCTAGGATGTGTTTTTATAACAATAAATCTGTTCAATTTGTAACAGGAGTCAGTTTTTATTAATCAGCCTTTCATTTTTAAATAGGTCCCTAAGCAACCAATCCAAGTTCTGGGACTAGATTTTTACTCTCAAGGACCACACTGAAGGGTTCAAGTGTGCCACAGAGGGAATTCAGTCATGAATATCTCACCATTTCTTTAAGAAGCCCATTTAATTCCAGGAGAAGCATCTCAAAGATCAAATACTCTGGAAAAGAGAAACTTCTCCCAGATAAGACACCCCAGCTCTTCTGTATTCCCTAAACCTTAAAACAAAGGAATTTTCAATGATCTAATTACAATAGGGTAGTAAGGATTAATCAGGCACATAACATCGGTATTACATTGTGAGTACCCTGACCCACAAGCATAGTAAAGTTTAGTGGTCAATAACATCATTATGTTGTTTTTGTGTCCTTCTGTTTTCCTTCTCCCCCGGGATGGGCACTTCAAAGCACTAAAAAAACAGAAGTAGAGAGGCTACTGATCTTCTTCACCATGTTTCTACCCTTACTGTGACAATGGTAAACTTGATTAACCCTATAAAAACTTATTCCTAAATATATACAATACTAACAAGCAATTTCAACTCCTCGAACACAGAATTATAGTTTTTACTAATTATTACATATCATATGACAAAGAACTTTACCCAAAATACTCCACATCTCACATATATTTAACATGATCTTCAATCTAAATTCAGGATTAAGTCAGTATCATTCAGAAGAACTTTCAGTCACAATAGATTTTTTTTTTTTTTTTTTTTTTTTTTTATTTGACAGAGAAAGACAGCCAGTGAGAGAGGGAACACAAGCAGGGAGAGTGGGAGAGGAAGAAGCAGGCTCCTAGCAGAGGAGCCTGACGTGGGGCTCGATCCCAGAATGCCGGGATCACGCCCTGAGCCGAAGGCAGACGCTTAACCGCTGTGCCACCCAGGCGCCCCCACAGTAGATATTTAGTATGTATCAGTTAATTCAACATTTTGTACACAAAACGCAGTATTATTTGATGGCTAAGTTACCTTTGAATGGTCACCATTTACAGAGTTCCAACATTTTGACACCAAAAAGCAAAGACCACAACACTGAAGATAGTGGCCGGGCACAACTGCTACTTTCCTCCTCTGGAGAGGCTGTTCTTTTCTCACAAAAACACACAACTCACAAGATATTTCTCTACAAACTATTTAAACAAAGTACAGAAAAGCTACCTGGTATGAGTATCACACTGACTCTTGTTCCGCTGAATGTAGAGCAAACATTCAGTGAATGGTATGGAAACAATATAAAGAAAATTTAATTTTACTTCATTTGCTATAGTCCATACTTTCATGCCATAAAATATACTCCCACATTATATGTTTAATTTTTTATGTCACACAGATATCAAATTCTTAATATAAAATATTCCAAAAATTATAGATCACCATATTAAATTCATGCTGTTTCATAGTATTTTTTAAGCCAATATTATGCAGATAAGGCAAAAATTAAGGAAGAAATAACTGCAAAGGAACAAAACAGTGAACTGGGTTGGTTTTTTTTTTTAAGGTTTATTTATTTGAGGGACGCCTGGGTGGCTCAGTAGGCTAAGCGTCTACCTTCAGCTCAGGTCATGATCCCAGGGTCCTGGGATCAAGTCCCACAGCAGGTTCCCTGCTCAGCAGAGAGACTGCTGTTCCCCCTGCTTGTGCATAAGCGCACGCACTCTTGCTCTCTCTCTCTGACAAATAAATAAAATCTTAAAAAAAAAAAATTTTATTTATTTGAGGGAGAGTGAGAGAGAGAGAGAGGGAGCATGCACAGAGGGAGAGGGAGAAGTAGATTCCCCATGGAGCAGGGAGTCGGACACAGGGCTCAATCCCAGGACCCCTAACCAACTAAGCCACCCAGGCACCCCCAATGAACTATTTTAAAGGCTAATTAAACAGATTACAAGAGAGTAAATTAAGACATTAAATGACTTACAACTAATCTGGAAGGTGACAAGTTACATAAAACAAAAGACATTTATCCCTTAATTATTAAAGTAACAAACTATTTGTTCTGCACCACTATTAACTTACTATTAAACTGTACTAATATTCATAAAGCAAAATAATTGTAGTTTTGAGAATGTAGGATACTGAATGTTTCCCTCCTCTTGCCCTGCGCTGGATGTCAGATTCAAAGTAATTCAAAGAAATCTCCAGACCACAACTCTTTCAAGAACATATTTAAATATACTTAAATATAGGTGTTATGATGTAAAAAAAATTTTTTTTTCAAAAAGTAAAGGTTAAAGTATACTTTTTAAACATTTTTATTTAATCTTTTGAGGTGGGGGGAGAAGCAGAGGGAGAGGGAGAGAGAATCTGAAACAGACTCTCACTGAGCACAGAGCCCGATCAATGTGGGACTTGATCCCAGCACGGTGAGATCATGACCTGAGCCAAAACCAAGAGTCCGACATTTAAACAACTGAGCTACCCAGGCACCCCAGAAAAAATAAAGTTTAATTAAAATCATACATACTAAACAATGGCAAAAAATTTTAACTCAGCATGCCTGGGTCACTCAGTCAGGCAACCGACTCTTGATTTTGGCTCAGGTCATGATCTCAGGGTTATGAGAGCCAGCCCCGTGTCAGGCTCCACACTAACAGTGGCAACTGCTTGGGATTCTCTCTCTATCCGCACCCCCTTTGTTCTTTCATTCTCTCTCTCTCTCTAAAAAATAAATAATAACTCATTTAAGTTTACATGTGGGGTAGCGTAGACTGATCTTTTTTTTTTTTTCGGCTCTCATCTTGCCGTTTTGAGTTCAAGTCCCATTCTGAGTGTAGAGATTACTTAAAAAATAAAATCTTTAAAAAAAAGGATTAGGTATTGAATGAGGGATTTTAATGCAAGCCAATATCATCATTCTATCAGATTTTACTTGCTTTGGCTCCTTCAATCCACAGTGTCTCATAACAATAGTTCCAAGAAGACATGGTTTCAGGGCAACCCACTAGTTAAGTCTTTCCATCTTTTCATAAAGAAAAGAGATTTACGTCCACCTCTGATTCAAAAAAAAAAAAAAGTCTGAATCCTCTAAGACGGAAGGAGGCAAGAAGACAGATAACCACCCCAATATCTACTCTCTCTCCCTTCCTCCCTTTATCTCTGTGAAGAACCTGGGTTCCAGAATAGGTAGAAGTAGTTTACATCCCGACCATGAACAAGTAACCTGCCTCTCTTAAGACTCAGTTCTCTCACATGTAAAACGAGAATACCAACAGCCAACAACAATCCTTAGAAATTCTACTGGGGGATTAATGACAAGTAAAAGACCTGCTACACAATAAAGCAGTCACAGTAAATAATATTAGCTATTATTAATTATTACAAGTAAATTACATAAATTACAAGTAAATTACAAGTAAAAGGACTGCTGCGCAACAAAGCAGTCACAGTAAATAAATATTAGCTATTATTAATTATTCCATTTTTGTCCAAGTCACAGAGAAAAAAATATTCCATAGATAGATAATTCTAAAGACTTAGGTAAGTACACAAAAACAGGCCTAGCTATAGCCCTCAACATTGGAGAGACCAAGCAAGGCCCAACGCTTCCCCTGAGCAGACTACTTTTGTCACAAAGAAAATCAAAAATGGAATTACATATGCTGCAATCCTCATCTTGAATTCCAAAAGAATTCTTTCAAAAACGAAACCATAGGGACACCTGGGTGGCTCAGTCAGTTGGGTGGCCAGCTTTTGATTTCAGCTCAGGTTGTGATCTCGGGGTTGTGGGATCGAGCCCCATGTCATGCTCCATACTCAGCGAAGACTCTGCTGGGATTCTCTCCCTCTCCCTCTGCCCTTCCCCCAGCCTGCTAGCACGTGCTCTCTCTCTCTCAAATAAATAAATAAAATCTTTTTTAAAAATTAAATTAAATTTAAAAAAAACTAAATCATAAAAACCAAGAAAGGGATTATGTTCAGAAATGCAGTTAACCGGGGCACCTGGGTGGCTCAGTCGTTAAGCGTCTGCCTTCAGTTCAGGGCTGATCCCGGCATTCCGGGATCGAGCCCCACATCAGGCTCCTCCGCTGGGATCCTGCTTCTCCCTCTCCCACTCCCTCTGCTTGTGTTCCCTCTCTCGTTGGCTATCTCTCTCTCTGTCAAATAAATAAATAAAATAAAATAAAATAAAATAAAATAAAATAAAATAAAAAAAGAAATGCAGGTAACCTAAAACCTACTGACAAATAAACTTACTAACAATGGACAAATCATTCATTAACCTAAACTAAAAAAATTAAAAGGAAAACAAACAGGTCTTCTGATGCAGTGCAATACAGAATACATAAGCTCCTCTCTGCTTACCTAAAAAACTGAGCTTGAATCTAATCTTTAAAGCTAACTTACATTTACAGTAAATACAGGGGCTAAAGAAATAAGCTAGAAACAAAAGACCACAAGAAACAAAAAGAACAATGCATAATGTGAAACACGGTATCCTAAAAGACAAATAACATGGTTCTGACAACAAATCAACAGTAAGGAGAAAAAAAGGGAGGTACAAAGAAGTAAGAAAGAATATACTCTAGACTAAAGAATATCAAAATATGTAATGTATAAATCTTGTTTCAATCCTGATTCAAAGAAATCAACTATGAAAAGACATTTTTTAAGTAATCAGGAAAATTTATACATAGGTTAAATATTAGATGATACCAAAAGTTACTACGACTTTTTTTTTTTTTAAGGTTTTATTTATTTATTCATTCGACAGAGATAGAGACAGCCAGCGAGAGGGGAGTGGGAGAGGAAGAAGCAGGCTCATAGCAGAGGAGCCCGATGTGGGGCTAGATCCCACAACGCCGGGATCACACCCTGAGCCGAAGGCAGACGCCCAACCACTGTGCCACCCAGGCGCCCCATACGACTTTTTGAACTGTTAAAATAGCATTATGGTTATATATGAAAGTGTCTACCTTTTTCAGAGGTGCTTAACATGGTAATTAGGGGTAAAGTGACCCAAAAAATCTACTTTAAAATATTTCTGCAGAGAAGGAAGGTAGGAAAGAGATCTGGAAGACCAATAGGGCTAAAATCTTTAAGTGTTATTGACTAAGGAGAAGGGGACATATGGTTCCATCTACTTTCTCCACTTTCTCTAAATTTGAAACTGATCATAATTTTAAAAGGCTAGAAAAAGGAATAATTATTAAAATTGGTTAGATGGGGACGCCTGGGTGGCTCAGTCAGTTAGGCATCTGCCTTTGGCTCACGTCATGATCCCAGGGTCCTGGTATTCAGCCCACATCGGGCTCTGCTCAGCAGGGCGTCTGCTTCTCACCCTCTCCCTCTGCCTGCTGCTCCCCTTGCTTGTGTGCTCACATGCTCTCTCCCTCTCTCTCTCTGTCAAATAAATAATTCTAATCTTATTTTGACTCTGTCTGGCAAATCAGTACATAGTTTTGCCTACTCCAATCTCTGGATATCATTTACCTTTGGCATATATAGTATTTTAATAAATGATAGTTGAATGAACGAACAGCCAAGGAAGTTGGTAGTATACATATTGCCTACATTCTTTTTTTAATTGAAATTTTAGGTAATTAACATACAGTGCCTACATTATTTCTATGCTTAATAACATTGCTGATCAAAAATTCTGTCACTATGAACTGCTCATGCAGAGAACAGTCACAACTGCATTTAATAATACATCAAACGGAGGCTCCTGGCTGGCCTGGTCTGTACAGCATGAGACTCCTGATCTCTGGGGTTGTGAGGTTGGGAGTTCAAGCTCCATGTTTGGTGCAGAGATTACTTAAAAATAAAATCTTAAAAGGAAAAATGAAATAAAATGGATCAAACAAAATGTCAGTTCAGGTAGTTCATCCACTGAACCAAAGCAATATCTGCATATTACATTATGTATCTTGATTTTCTGACCCTGAGAAAATTGAGTCACAACTCTAAAGTATATGAAATTACATCATTAAAGTGGCATAATGACATCCCAAGTCAATAAATGTTAAGAAATGATCACTAACATAAAATATTGGGGGATGGGAAGGAGCTAATAAATGGGCAAATACTTCTAATTTTAAAACCGGTATCATAAGGGTAAAAAACACATCTATTAAAGTCCAACAAAGAAGAATTTAATGACTGTTTGATCAGAGCTTCAAGTTTTAAATTATTCATTTAAAGGACTTTCTCAGCTCAGGTGAAACCAACCAGTAAGTTTTCTCAAAATTATGTAAATCCAACCACTTCACTCATAGCCACTGGTAAACAAATCCAAAGATTGCAGAAGATCAACCCTTCTCTCAGAGTACATTGCCATGTCTTAGTGAAGTAAGTATACCAATAGCCTGCCTCCTCCTTCCAATCACAAGCATCTCCATCTCCCTTATTCTGTCTTACCTCTGCCACGGGCTCTCTTGCCACGGTCTGAAGGCTTGTCCCCTTGATTGCAATCAATTCCGTTCTCTTCACCTCTAACTACGGAAGAAAAGAGCACCTCTTGTACATAATTGTACATAAGAGCTATCAAAGGCAAGGACAAAAAGACTTTTTAAAAAGGCCAAAACGTAACAAAAGGGATCAGAAAACAGTAAAAACAAAAGCAAATAAAAGTGGCTCAAAAACTGATGACAGCACATCTAGCTTAATTTGTAGGGGAAAATTCTGTAAGGAAATTAAAACGATGTATCACTTTTTCTTTCTTCTAGTTGGACTTGCCCTCCCGTAAAGCAAGTTTGCTTCAAAAAATCACGTTTGTGGGGCGCCTGGGTGGCACAGTGGTTAAGTGTCTGCCTTCGGCTCAGGGCGTGATCCCGGCGTTATGGGATCGAGCCCCACATCAGGCTCCTCCGCTATGAGCCTGCTTCTTCCTCCCCCACTCCCCCTGCTTGTGTTCTCTCTCGCTGGCTGTCTCTATCTCTGTTGAATAAATAAAATCTTAAAAAAAAATTTTTTTCATAACAAAAAATTGAGGAGAAATGTACTTACACTCTCTCCCACGACTGCCACCTCTTCCTTTCCGGTTGTTGTTTCCACGTCCACGATTTAGTTCTCTCTCACTTCTCTTCTCTCTATTCTCTTTGTTTTCTGAACTTTCTTTTCCAAAATTCTTCTTCTTCCCCCCTACAGTCTCCCATGAAGTCTACCGAAGACAAGAGTGGTCATTCAGAGTTGTCATTCAAAGTGTACACAATTATCAAGGATATATGCATATATCTTTCAGACCTAATAACCCACACCTTGCAGCTCACTTGCCCACCATTTTAATTCTTATCCATATAGTTCTACTTTCTGATGATAAAGACAGCAAACCTCTTGCTAAGCTCCTGTTGCCATATACAGCACAAAAGAATACAGCAACTAGCTGAATTAACAACATACTATATGTTATCCCACCACAGAGCTTTTTCCTATGCTGATTTAAAAATAAAGTAAAGGTCATTTCCCCCAAGCTCCCACACTATGCCACCTCCACCTACCTCAGTAGGCCTTAAACCTATGAATAAGCAGATTAGCTCAAAGAATACAAAATTACCCTAAAATGCTGCTCTAAAACCTCAGGAATAACTTGCTCTATTCAGTTAACCAAAGTAACCAACTAAAAAAATTTAATGGTAGGCAAATAAAATTTGAGGTTATTTTTTTAAACTAAGTACCCAAAATTTCAACCTCAAAGACCTGTTTCTAATGAGAAGTCAAATAATTTATATAATCTCCCTTCTCTGCCTCTCCTCTAATTGTGATGGAAATCAAATCGTGTGTGTGTGTGTGTGTGTGTGTGTGTGTGTGTATAAATTGCTGAGAAAAGAACACCTCGTTCTTGTGAAAATAAGTGGTATTAGGATATCAATAAAGGTATATTATGGAGAAATCCCCAAACTGGCCCATTTGTTTCTGTTTACTTTGTCATCATCTACGTCATTTCACAAGAGATTTGAAGTGATTCAATCCCAAAATAAGAGCAAGAACTATTTTAAGCTTAAAAAAATCTTAGGAACAAAAGGAAATTACTAATATTGTATATCCAAATAAACATAAACACTAGAAATTAAAAAACTAAAATTGAAGAAATATAGCTGAATTACTTCCAAAACAGTGGAGGTCAGATTTAAAACACCTTTTTAGAAAGATTTTTTTTTGACATCTACAAACCTCTACTGAACCCATGTATTTAGTTACATATAAAATCATTGCATGTGAAAAAAATAATAATTAAAACAAGTTATTTTCCAACTTTAAGCTTTGATCAATATTTTTCAAAAATCAACAACTGACAGTTACAGCATATAATCTGGTATATTCAGTTCTGGTAGATATCCATCTATTCTAATCTTCCTACAAGTCTACCTAGGAATAGTACCCAAACTGTAATTAGTTCACAGCTTTTGACCCAGCAATTCTAGTTCTAGGCCTTTATTCACAGAAAATAATTTTGTTAATTGTGCAAACATTTATATACATACAGACGATGGTTAGAATGAAGGGTGGGGGAATCCTCCAAATGTCTACCTTAAAAGACTAACTACTCTAAAACATCCACAAATGGAGCAGTATGTAGCCACTTAGAGTTACCCAGGTTGGGGAACCTGGGTGCCCCAATCGGTGGCTCAATCGGTTAAGAATCTGCCTTCAGGGGCGCCTGGGTGACACAGCGGTTAAGCATCTGCCTTCGGCTCAGGGCGTGATCCCGGCGTTATGGGATCGAGCCCCACATCAGGCTCCTCTGCTGGGAGCCTGCTTCTTCCTCTCCCACTCCCCCTGCTTGTGTTCCCTCTCTCGCTGGCTGTCTCTAGCTCTGTCAAATAAATAAATAAAATCTTAAAAAAAAAAAAAAGAATCTGCCTTCAGCTCAGGTCATGATCCCGGGACCTTGGGCCCTGGGATGGAGTCAGCACTGAGCTTCTCCCTCTCTGCTTTTGCCTCTCCCTCTGCCTCTCACCTCCACTTATGCTCTGGCTCTAATAAATGAATAAAATCTTTAGGAAATAAGTTATCCAGGCGTACACAGAAAGAGATCCATGATGTAAGTGTAGCAAGCTAACCAACTAACAAGTGTATAAAACAGGATTATATTTTTTGGTTCAAATGTAAGCCTGTATATATACATATATACTGAAGAAAGGAGTAGTTACCTAAATGAAGACACTTAATTTTTTATCATTCTGCACTGCTTTTTTTAAAAGATTTTATTTATTTGAGACAGAGAGAGAGAGAGAGAGAGAGAGCGTGTGAGCACACAAAGGGAGAAGTAGAAGCAGATGCCCCGCCAGTGCAGAGCCCAATGTAGGGCTCGATCCGAGGACCCTGAGATCATGACCTGAGCGGAAGGCAGATGGCTCAACTGACTGAGGCACCTGGGCACCCCTCTGCATTGTTTTTTTAATTAGAGAAAACAATAAAGCACATTTATTCCAGAGAAATAATTCTGCAGTGTACAAACTCGATTATGCTTGCTAATATGAACAAACAAGACAACTATGTAAGATAGAATCCTGTCCTCTTAGGTTAACAAGACAAAAGGTAAATTCTAGAAGTCCTAGAAAAGGTACACATAGTAGAGCCAGCATAGGTGCATAGTGTATACAATTAACATTGTCTTTTTTTTTTTTAAATATATATTTATTTTCGAGAGAGAAAGAAAGAGAGAGAATGTGCATGCACGAGAGCAGAAGCAGGGTGAAGGGCAGAGGGAGAAGCACATTCCCCACTGAAAAGGGAGCCCGAAGGGGGACTCCATCCCAGGAGCCCAGGATCATTACCTGAGCAGAAGGCAGACGCTTAACTGACTAAGCACCCAGGCGCCCCTGTATGTGAAACATTTGAGAAAAACATCTTACCCCATTTCATTTAGCAAAGGATACCCATAATCAAGTCTTGGGCTTGATTCAAGACTGACAAGAACTTATTTGTGGAGGAAGTAAGGAGAGCAAACTTAAGGGGCAATTGGTCTAATGCCACTGTAAATGCTAAAGCGAGTATCGCACATTTGGCACAACAGTCTGTGAGCATGCACACAAGCTTTCAAATAAACCAAACAATTACAAAAGACTTTCAACTGAACTTCTGACCCTTTGTTATCTGTATTTGGCTACTTGTACAATAGGTCTGAAGAAAGTCTAAGAGGAATGGTCCTCCCAGACACTACATTTAGTGATCAGAAAAGCAGCTTTCCAGGGACGGCTAAATAAATATCACTCGCCCACCTCCTCATATTTGCCAGGAACTACACAACACAAACACATTACTTGAAAAAAATTTTTTAAAAAAAAGTACATTAATGCAAGAGACTGATATTTCAGAACTATTCTGTCACTCAAAAGAGCATTATAATAAATAAAAGGTTTATTAGTACTTATGATCATGTTCAATGTCTTCCTTTGTGACAGCTCCTCTTACATGAAAGACAAACTCATCCTTAAAATTATCATGGACAATTCCACTTAATTTTTTTTCCCCCCAAAGTAATAATTTTGTTTCAGGGGTGCCTGGATGGCTCAGTCGGTTAAGCAACTGCGTTCAGCTCAGGTCATGATCCTGGAGTCCTGGGATCGAGCCTTGCACTGGGCTCCCTGCTCGGCGGGAGCCTGCTTCTCCCTCTTCCTCTATCCCTCCCCTGCTTGTGCTCTCCCTCTCACTCTCTCTCCCTCAAATAAGTAAATAAAATTAAAAATAATAATAATTTTGTTTCAGAAGATCCTGGCACAAAATAAGGTTAGTCAATAGAACAAGATATATTTGCTTTCATGGTTTATTTTAAACGTTCTTGCTCCTAGCAACCCTACAGTGTTTATTTTGTCTAGCACCTCCACGCCAATAAACTACCCCAGTCAAGGGAAGACATACCTTACAGCTGGTTAGCCATGGCTGCTACAGACAGCAATCAGGTAGGTGACAAGACAAACACTATGAAGAATGATCCTAAAAAAAACCAGTTTCAAAAGGACTTTCCCTCTGCCTCTCCTTTCTACCACAGCCTTCTCATCTCTCAACAAGCATACGCCTTTTCTGTCTGTATTCAGGCCCTAATTTGCTATTTTCTGATCTATGAAGAAACCAAACTAGATCCAACCTCACCACATGATTTCCAGATTCAAGGAAACCAAAGATATGTTCTTTATCATTTAACCCAGAACTACCTCCTTAGGGTTCGGTCCCGAAGGAGCATAAGAAGTTAAGACTCAATAAAACAAAGAGAACCGGACATTTATTTAAGACTTAAAAATTCACCCACTACCACAGAAAAAGAATGAAGTCAGCGAGAGCTAAAGGAAAGGCAATACAAAGTAGTATCCTGACCTACCTCGAATATATAAAAAGAAAACAGGCCCTCCAATTAACAATTTGGAAATACTTCATTTATTCACAGTGTATATACATACATACACACACACATATAAAAATAAAGGAGGTAGTTTAGGGGCGCCTGGGTGGCTCAGTCAGTTAAGTGTCCAATTCTTCATTTTCGCTTGGGTCATGATCTCAGGGTTGTGAAATCGAGCCCTGAGTCAGGCTCTGCACCAGTATGGAGCCTGCTTAGGATTCTCTCTCTCCCTCTCCCCTATGTCTGTCCCCCACTCTCTCTCCCTCTATACAAAAAAAGACAAAAACAAACAAAAACTGAGAGCCATTCTATACTGTATCCATTATCAATGAGATAAACATATTCCCCATATTTTATAAAACCCAGAAAATACAAACTTAAGTATCAGCAAACAAAAACTATTCAAAATTTTATATTGTCACTTAACATGATGTATTTTCCCAACAAACTGACAGACTAGTGTTATCTTGCATGGAATTTTACCCACAGATACTGCTATACTCAAACAGTGAAATACTATCCCAAACATCTGACTTTTATAATTATATAACTCATTCCGCTTATTTCATATTAAATAAAGATACTCATTTTACGTCTGAGCTTGTCACAACAGCTCATTTTTATATAGCCTTTCCCTAATACAGCCTTATCCTTAAGAATGAAAATTTCATTGGGCGCCTGGGTGGCTCAGTTGGTTGAACGACTGCCTTCAGCTCGGGTCATGATCCCAGAGTGCTGGGATGGAGCCCCGCAAAGGCTCCCTGCTCAGTGGGTAGTCTCCTTCCTCCCCACCCCGCTTCTGCCCCTCCCCCTGCTCGTGCTCACTCTCTCTGATTAACTAATTAAAAAAATACAAATGAAACATTGCACAGGGTGCCAGGGTGGCTCAGGTGGTTAAGCAGCTGCCTTCAGCTCAGGTCATAATCCCACAGTCCTAGGATCGAGCCTTGAGTTGGGCTCCCTGCTCAGCAGGGAACTCTGCTTCTCCCTCCCTCTCTACCCCTCCCCTCACTTCTGCTCTCTCTCTCATCCACACACATACATACACATACACACACACACACACACACACACACGCACTCTCTCTCTCTCTAATAAATAAAACCTTAAAAAAAGAAAAGAGAAGAAAAGAAGCAGCAATATAATGTGCAATCTCCATGCAGAAATCAAGAAATTAGGGCTGACAACTGCCTACTGTGCCTTTAGTTGTATCCTTCCTAAAATAGAAAGGATAAAGCTTAGTGTGTCTGCACATTCCTCAAAATTTACTAAGCTTAAGAAAAAAAACCAACAGTAACACCTTTCTTTTTTATTTTATCTGTCAAATGGTCATGAAAATGTGCCTGTAGAATAGTCACACATAAGCAAATAGATATACCAGCAAATCCTGGTTTTCTGTTAGTCTAGAGATTTAAGGAATAGTAAGAGATGATGATTGAGATGAAGAAACACAAGCAGTGAAGCCAAGACAAGTTTTTCAGGTGGTAAAAATGTCTACAGGCCCAGAGAATTTGGGAACTGTGTAAGGCTGAAGTAGATGATCAAGTTCACTTTTGAGTCCTCAGATTCTACAACTTCATGAAGAAACCATATGTAACAAAAACAGTCATTTCAGGTTAGTGTTCTTTCTGGTCTTAGAACAAACATGGAATGGAACCCATTATTCCCTTCACCCCCACCTCCCAAAAAAGTGAAGTCCAAAATGCAATATGCAATTGGAGAAAAATCTTAGCACTGCAAATCAATTAATAATACTTATTAATAATTATTACCGTGTCTGAATTCCCTTCCAGCAATATATTGATAGCTTTGTTCACATCTCCATTACAGTCATGTAGGGCCACTATGCATTCATCCTGATTTTTCCCCGTCACTTCCATAAGCTGTTGAAATTATAAGAAAATGGTTAACGGGACCCCAAAATGGCACTTGAGACCAATTTTAAGATTCTTCTATTTAAAAATAGAAATTACACAATCTTTCCACATGAAGATGGCCTCTTTCCAAACTCTGAGCTTATAATGCAAGAACAGGTTTACCTGCTTTTTGTGACCATCACTTGTCTTTTCATCAATACAGAAGAGCCAAACTACAAATCAACTCTCCTCCAAGATGACCAAGTATCAGATTATTAATCAGCAGTATACACATACATATAAACCAACATTCTCAGCATACTCAAGATCAGCTCTGACTACTCCAATTTAGTTCAGTGGCCTGGGATTCCCAAAATTCTGAACTACTCAAATAGTATGTGTATATGGCCACCATTACCAAAATATCCAGTCCAACTATTTTGTACAAAGAAAACATTCCCTATGTGGTTTATCACCACTTGGATCAGAACACTCCACATACATAGCAACAACACCCAAAGGTCTCACAAGTGCAATTCTACAGCTATCACAAACACTCCTAGACATAGTACCTGTGCAAGCAGCTTCAACAGGGTGCTAGGTTTGAAGTAATCAAAGAAATCCCCTTGGTACATTCTCTTTAACAAGGGAGATTAAGCTACTTAACATTTTCATCACAAGTACAATCACAGATTAGGTACAATACAGGTTTTTCAATTACCAGTGAACAAATATACGATTTAAGTTATCTATTCTGTTTTACACACATTTAACTGTTTTAATATGTACTACTGTTCAGAACAGTTTGACACCAACATCTGAAATGATTTCTCTGTCAAAAAACTAATTAATAAAAAGGCCTATCTGGTATCTAGGTATCCTGGATAGAGCTCTTTGCACTATACACTACTCTCTCTCTGCTTTCTTCCCTGCATTGCACAGTGAAAGTTCTACAACACACACTACAACTTTCCAGTGCTTTGGTCTTTGGATATCAACTAGTGTCAGTTTTTATCAGTGTCTGTATTAACCCAATACCGGTAATATACAAGTGGTAAGAACAAACATTAAGTATCAAAATTACCCCCAGTGACTGGATTAGTAAAATATCGAACTAAAGTTTAACCATAAAACTCTGAACTCCTGGACCAGGGCTCTTTTTTCTGTATCCGCTATACTATTCAGATAAAAGACAGTATGATATGTTGAAGTAGGTCTCCAACTGTACATAAATCTCATTCCAGAGAATAAGTCCTATCATTTTTAATAAATCCTTTTTATGGCCTTCTAAAAATATTACCATTAGTCTAATGACAGCAACTGTAAGTATAAACAGAGTTTAGAGAGTAAAGGGCTAAAAAGTTAGGCAGGAAGCTAGGCATGAGCAATACAAGGATGGACCTTAGATATCATGATGGAGAGCCCCAACTGAGGACAGCCTGAGGACCACCCCATTCTACCCATTTAGCCATGGGTTTATGGTTACAACCTCCTGGGCAGGAGTAAAGAGCTAAATTTGTTGTGCTTGTTGCACTTTGTAGAAAGCAGCAGCTTGTCCTTATTTGACCTAATGTCTCTAAAATAGAAATAATGTTGCAGTTTCCTACACCATGCAGACATTCTGAATACAACTTGGGAAAGGACATGGTAGTTGGCTAATTGTTATATAATCCAGGCTTGTCACTCAAATGCTGCAACCCAAGGACACACCCAAGAGAAAAAACTGATATAAGCCCACACCACCAAGTTTCCAGGGCCATTGTCTCTCTTGACTAGCCCGCTTCTTCCTTGGGGTGTACTTTAATAAAACTCTGCTTTGCTTTCATTCCGCTGTTCTGTAATTCTTTATGGTGTCAGTGAAAACCACCAAGGTTCCTTTCCTTTTCCAGCTAACTCTCAGTAACAAGCTCACTGTGGGACATTCACTCCAAGAACAATTACTTGTAGACCTCTACCAAGATCTGGACAGAGGTAGGGTTATACAGCTTGATTTCTAGAATCTTGAAGGGAAAAGAAGCCTCATCAGGTTTTTGAAGATTTTGAAATTTGTATTATCAAAAAGGCCTCTCCTTAAAGTTCTAAATGAAGACATGACCCTAAAATTTACTGACATATTTTTCCAGCATAAGTTTGGAATCACCACCATGTTGGAAAAGGCAATTCAGTTAACATTAAACAAAATTTTCTGAGAACTTGCCAAATACTAAATGTACTTTCTATACACAGGTACAGACAAGGTCAGTTTGCTTCTTCACAAATGTCTAGCTCATTGTTGGTAACACTAGTAACTAGGAAGATTATACTGCCAAATAATAGTATCCTTTGCCACAAATATACCTGTTTAACTTTAGCTTCAAATTCTGAATCATTTTTATCGAAGATCACTTGAGCGAGACGCATCTGTTCAGCTGTTGCCTGAAAAGTACATACAAAATTGTTAAAAACATCTGAGCACCTAAAATACAAGTTAGATGCCAAAATCTCCTGAAAAACATAAAAACCTCAAGCACTATAGTGCTATGGTAACAAAAATACTGATTAGAGCTCTCAAATGTTTATAACCTGTTGCCATAAGCCAAATAAACATCAAATTAAATGGCATAAGGGTTCCAGTCCTTTGGCCAAATGACCTGAAATTATTATTCATCTTAACTGGCCATGTTACTCACTTAAATGTTCTTTCTCTTGGGGAAATGGAGTAAATAAGAACTACAGAAAATTGGAAGAACAGGAAGTAATGGAGACTGCTAGGACACAGGCTTAGAACCAGCACGTCTGTCAAAAAACCAAAAGGCTCTGCTGTCAACTCTTTTAAGATATCCTGGTCAGCTCTGAAAAGAAAAAGGCTGTATTTAACTATTAAAAATTATTTTTAGGGGTGCCTGGTGGCTCAGTCGGTTAGCTGTCTGCCTTCACCTCAGGTCATGATCTTACAGTCCTGGGATCCAGGCTTGCATCGGGCTCCCTGCTCAACAGTAGTCTGCTTGTCCTTCTTCCTGTGCCTCTCCCCCCTGCTTGTGCTCTCTGTCTCTCTCACTCAGATGAATAAATAAAACCTAAAAAATACATATATTTTTTTAAGTTACTTTTTTTTTTTAGCCACAATTTAAAAATTTTTAAGAAAAAGGAAACTTTCAGGACACCTGGGTGGCTGAGTCAGTTAAGCAGCTGCCTTCGACTTGGGTCATGATCCCAGGGTCATGGGATCGAGTTCTGCATCGGGCTCCTTGCTTATCGGTGAGCCTGCTTCTCCCTCTCCCTGCTCTGCCTGCCACTTCCCCTGCTTGTGCTCTCTCTCTCTAACAAAAAAGATCTTTAAAAAAAAAAAAAGGAAACTTTCAAATGCTAAAATTAGTCACCCTAACAGAAAACTCTCTTCCAGTGGCTTTTGGGCCAACACACTTTTTTTAAAAAATCAAATTACTGAATTTTGCTGTTTCCTTTGCAGTATTTTTGGCAATAAAAAATTAGAAAGTTACTATATAAAAAAGTAACTCTTGGGGCACCTGGGTGGCTCAGTTGATTGGGCAGAAAGCACAAGCGGGGGAGGGGAGCACAGAGGGAGAGGGAGAAGAAGACTCCCCATTGAGCAGGGAGCCCAGTGCAGGCTTAGGCCCCAAGCCTGGGATCATGCCCTAAGCCGAAGGCAGACACTTAATCAACTGAGCCACCCAGGTGCCCCTTCCAAAATAGTTTTTTATTCTTTTTTTAATATTTATTTATTTATTTATTTATTTATTTATTTATTTATTTAAAGATTTTATTTATTTATTTGACAGAGACAGCCAGCGAGAGAGGGAACACAAGCAGGGGGAGTGGGAGAGGAAGAAGCAGGCTCCCAGCGGAGAAGCCTGATGTGGGGCTCAATCCCAGAATGCTGTGATCACGCCCTGAGCCAAAGGCAGACGCTTAATAACGACTGCGCTATCCAGGCGCCCCCCCAAAATAGGTTTTTTAAAGAAGGAAATTACAGGGGCGCCTTGCTGGCTCAGCTGTTAAGCATCTGGCTTTGGCTCAGGTCATAGTCCCAGGGTCCTGGGATCAAGCCTTGCATCGGGCTCCCTGCTCAGCTAGAAGTCTGCTTCTCCCTCCCCCTCTGCCCCTGCTTGTGTTCCCTCTCTCGCTGTCTCTCTCCCTATCAAATAAATAAATAAAATCTTAAAAAAAGAAAAGGAAATAACAGAGACAACAGTAAAAATAAGTAAAAAAGAGAATAGAAAAATAAGAGGAAAAAAAAATCTGATTCTTTGGCAGGGGGGAATCAACAAAACTGACAAACCTTTTGGCTAGATCAGCCAAAAAAAGAGAGAGAAGACTAAGGTCATTAAAATTAGGAATGAAATAGGAGACATCACTACCTATGTTAGAGGAATAAAAAGGATTATAAGAGAATTCCATGAACAAATGTATGCCACAAACTGCATAACCTAGACAAAAAAGAAGAATTGCTAAAAAGACACTAACTATTGAAACTATGTCAAGAAAAATGAAAACTCCGTAACAAGTGACTGAATAAGCCATCAAAAAGTTCCCACAGGGGTGCCTGGCTGTCTCAGTCAGAAGAGCATGTGACTCTTGACCTCAGGGTCATGAGTTCAAGCCCCATGATAGATGTGGAGCCTACTTAAAATAAATAAAAAGTTCCCACAAAGAAAAGCCCAGGGCCCGATGGCTTCACTGGTAAATTCTACCAAATGATGAAGGAATTAACACCAATATCAATTCTTTACAAACTCTTCCAAAAAAATACAGAAAGGAACACTTCCTAACTCATTCTACAAGGTCAGTTTATCCTGATACCAAAATCAAAAACATCACAAGAAAAGATAACTGCAGAAAAATACCACTATGGATGAAAAATCTCTCACAAAATCCTAGCAAACCAGGAACATACAAGAAGGATTATATACTATTACCAAGAAAGGTTTATCCCAAGAACTCAAGGTAATTTAACATCTGAACAATGTAATACATCTATTAATAAAACAAAACCCCATGAATATTTCAGAAAACAAAGAAAAAGCATTTGATAAAATCCAGTATCCTTTCATGATAACAAAGACTCAACAAATTAGAAATAGAAGGGAACTTCCTCAACCTAATAAAGGCACCTACAAATACCACAGCTAACAACATACTTAATAGTGAAAGACAACTGAAAGCTTTCCCCCTAAGATCAAGAACAAAACAAGGTGTCTGTTCTAGCCTTTTGTACTGGAGGGTCTAATTAAAGCAATTAGACAAGAAAGTCCTCAGGCAATTAAGCAAGGAAAGGAGGAGGATACATATATAAAGATGGAAAATGTCCAACTATACACCCTTACAATATGCATGCAAATTTCCAAAAAACATATTAAAACTGTTATACAGGAAAGGGCCAACAACAATCTGGCAAGCAACCATCATGAAATTCTTCATCCCTGAAGCATTATCTTTCCATAAGATCAGAAAAGTTCCTATTATAAAAACTATTAAATCATGAAGTGGAGCTTTGATTTTATTGCTAGCAAAGATCTTAAACATAGTAATACAGTTCAACTCCATAGTATGCCCCTAAGCAATTTACTAATACTCTATGCTGGGTGTTAAAGGCACAGTTCTCCTAACTACCACAGGTATGTAGTGCCCAATATATCAATCATGCTGCCTCCCAGCTAGGAAGGAAACTATTTTACCAGTCTAAGAATATAGTAATGAGGGTCTAGGCTAGTGTGGTTGCCATAAGGAAGGGATGTAAAGGGAGATGATTTTTTTTTTTTCGGTCATTTTATACTTGAAGACTGAGGAAAATGACTACAACATGTGCAAGGACTAGAAAACTGAGAGAATACAGTCCACATTAGTTATGGGAAACCTGCAGAGTCTGAAGGGAAAAGAGGCACACAGAAAGATATAAATGAGAGGTAGAGGCAAGGTGAAAGCAATCAGAAGTACATAAAGAAAATCTCCAGAACCCTAAAGAAGGCAGGATGTCTGCAGCAAGAAAACATAATAAAATCCACAGAACCTTCTGGGATGAGGGTGATGTTCTGTATCTTGAGAGGGGACTGAGTTATACAGGTACATGCAAGCAACAAAAAATGATCTGATAACACTTAAAATGTCTCTGTGTAAATTTCACCTTAAAAGGTGGGGGGAGAGAGGGACCTAAACAAATATCCAACTCTAGTTATGTATGTATGTATGCAAAAGTGCTTAGGACTGAAGTATATTGATGACTTTAATTTACCTTGAAATGCATCAAGAAAGTAAGATAAAATAATGGATAGCTAATTAGATGTAATAAAGCAAACATATCAAAAAGCTAATTTTGGGTCACCTGGGTGGCTCAGTCAGTTAAGCGTCTGCCTTTGGCTCAGGTCATAATCCCAGGGTCCTGGGATTGAGCCCCGCAGGGAGCCTGCTTCTCCCTCTCCTCGGGCTTGTGGGCATGAGCGCATGCACTCTGTCTCCCTCTCTCAAATAAATAAATAAAATCTTTAAAAAAGGGAAAAAAAGCTAATTTTGAGTGTATGGGTGTTCACCATACAACTCTTTTCAACTACTCTTTGTATCTGAACATCTTCATAATAAAATGTTAGGGGGAAAAAATTTCAACACTTCACCCTGCTTCTTCCCCTGCTTGTGCTCTCTTGCTGACAAATAAAAAAATAAAATCTTAAAAAAAAAAAAAAAAAAGAATGTGCCTGTTTCAAAACATTTCAGACAGAAAATACAGCATAGAGCAATGTCAAAGAGTACAAGACACACCTAAAACCAGAGATTTTGGCTGTAGTATCTTTCGAAAGGGGTGTGGGATTAAAAGTAATAGGGCAGGGGGGAAAACAGTCACCAATAGTAGATCTAAAAGGAGCAATATTTAAACTTGAAAAGTGCCTGAGAACTGCCTGTGCTTCCTTAATGTACACAAGTTACAGACACACATAAAAAATGCTTCCCTTGACTCTATTAAACTATCATACAAAGTATTAACAAGAAAACACTTGAGTTGACTTTCACTAAAGATTGTAAGAACAGTTATTAATAATAGCATTTTGCTATAGGCAACAGTCTGGGGCTTCCACATATTTTTTACATTTTATATTGTTTCACCCCCGTATTTCTAAAATGTAAAGTTAAGGGGTCCCTGGCTGGCTCGGTCAGTAGAGCATGCAACTCTTGATCTCGGGATTTTGAGTTCAAGCCCCATGTTGGGTGTGGAGTCTACTTTAAAAATATACATATATATATCTAAAAATAAAAAAATAAAATGTAAAGTCTTACATTAGGTAAACACCAATTACTAATTTATTCAGACTTAATTTTCTCAGCTTAAATACTATAACTCAAATATTCTTTGCATTTCTCTTCAGTGATATCATCTGTATTATTACTGAGAGGGCTATCTAGACATAACTTCTGAAAGCAGACCTGATGCACTTAACAGCCGTTTACGACTACAGAACTGCAATACTAGCCTATCATACTAATGAAATAAAAAGTATTTTAAATCAGAACTTTAAATATTTTTTACCTTTGTTGACTACCCTAGCCAAGAAAATTACTTTAAATATGTGATAAAGAAAACCACAAACATAAATTCAAGTAAGACAGGAAACTTGTCAGGACAAACTCTGGGAAATGTCAAAAAATCTGTACAACTTGAGAAATGAGAGGAAAAAGCAAAATCAACTGATAATTTGAAGTTAAACAATGTGAGTATACCCTACCCTATGACAAACATCAGTGACATCCACCACCCAACTGTCAGGTTGAAAAAGTCTTGCCAAGAAAGCAGCATTACTAATTCTCTTCCTCTAAATCTCTTTCATTCACTTGGCTTATCATGGCCTAAGCTACTTTCTTCTTTTTTTTCCTCATAATTTTTTAAGTAAACTCCACACCCTCATAGGGCTCAAACTCACAATTTGGAAATCAAGAATTGCATGCTCCATGACTGAGCTAGCCAGGTGTCCCAAAGCTAAGCTACTTTCACAGTGAAGAATGTGTTGACAACTTTTCTATGGAAGCCAAATATTTTTTGTTATATCTGCTACCCCCAAAATTTGGAAAATATAATGAAATATGATTTTTTTAATCATCCCTATGCCCACCGCCCAAAAATAAACATTATTAACATAGTCTACTAGTTTTGGTTTTTTTTTTCTTGTTTTAACAATTGTTCCATACTATAATTTTGGGTCCTGTCTCAGTTGATCAGGAGCCAGGCATTTTCCAACATAATTTCAAACAGTATTATAATCAGTTCATAACTTACATGGAATATACAATGAGTAAAGGTTATCACTTCCTGAATACAACCTATACCATTTTAGTTCCTTACAACCATCCTGAAAAGTAAATATCCTATTCCATGTCACTTCTTTTTTCCTGAAGTATTTATTGGGGGGGGGGGGTGCGCAAACAGGGTGAGGGGCACAGGGAGAGGGAGAAGCAGACTCCCTGCTGAGCAAGGAGCAAGGACACTGCAGATCCCAGGACCCCAAGCCCATGACCCAAGACAAAGGCAGATGTTCAACCAACTGAGCCACCCAGGCATCCCTCCATGTCACATTTTAAAAACCTGGAGTTCTAGGGCACCTGGGTGGCTCAGTCAGTTAAGCATCTGCCTTCCGATCTGGGTCGTGATCCTAGAATCCCTGGATAGAGTCCCGCATCAGACTCTGCTCCTCGGGTAGTCTGCTTCTTACTCTGACCCTCCCCCCTCTCGTGCTTTCTTCCTCTCCCTCGCTCATGCAAATAAAATCTTTTATAAATAAATGAATGAATGAATGAATGAATGAATGAATACCTAGAGTTCTTATCTCTCCATATAATACTAAAGAAACGTCACTTTATTTTTTTTTTTAAAGATTTTATTTATTTGACAGAGACAGAGCACAAGCCGGGGAAGCAGGTAGACGGAGAGGGAGAAGCAGGATCACCGAGCAGGGAGCCCGACAAGGAGCTCAATCCCATGACCCTGGGATCACGACCTAAGCCTAAGACAGACCTACTTAACCACGGAGCCACCCAGGCACCCCAAGAAACTTCAATCAAATGATAAAAATGACCACCAGTATATAGGATAAATCTATGTCCTGAACAACATGATATGATGCATCAAGAACAGATCATCACTTTTATGGTATTTCTACCAAAAATGCATAACCTGGGAAGCCCAGATGGCTCTGTCAGTTGGGCATCCGACTCTTGACTTTGGCTCAGGTCGTGATCTCAAGGTCGTGAGATCAAGCCCCACTTCAGGCTCCCCACTCAGCAGGGGAGTCAGCTTGAGATTCTCTCCCTCTGCCCCTCCACCCACTCAAGCTCACACTGGCGCACACGCACGCGCGCTCTCTCTCTCTCTCTCTCTAAAAAAATAAATCTTCGGGACGCTTGGGTGGCTTGGTAGGTTAAGCATCTGCCTTCAGCTCAGGTCATGATCCCAGGGTCCTGGGATCAAGTCCTGCATCAGGCTCCCTGCTCAGTGGGGAGTCTGCTTCTCCCTCTGCCCCTCCCCCCTACTCCCCCATCCCCGCTTATGCACACACGTGCTCTCTCAAAAAATAAATCTTAAAAAAATAATAAAATAAAATAAATAAGCCTTCAAAAATGCATAACCCCATCATAATCATGAGTAATATCTCAGACAAGCTAAAATTGGTAGATATTCTACGAAGCAACTGGCCTATATTCTTAAAATAGGTCAATATTATAAAACAGGAAAGGAAGTACCACATTAAAAATGACTGAAGAGAATGGACATCTGAATACAATGTATGATAAAGGACTTAATTAGCTAAAAAGGACATTATTGAGACAACTGGGAAAACAGTAATACAGTCCGTAGATTACATGATTTCCTGACTTTTTAATAATGGTTTTGTAATAATGTCCTTGGGGGAGAAAAAATACTGAAGTACTCAGATGTAGTATTCACCACATCTACAACTTACTCTCAAAAGGTTCTGGGGAAAAACTGTATGTAGTTTCTTCTTTATAGGAAGGAGAAAAATATAAACATGGTAAAAATGTTAGCATCTGGGAGATCTGGATGAAGAATATTCAGGAATTATGTGTACTGCTCTTGAAACTTTTCTCTAAATCTCAAAGCATGTTTTTTGGTTTGGGTTTTTTGTTTTTTTTTTTTAAAGTAAGGTTCAACAAGACTTATGTAATTCATCTAGTTGGTAAAGTGACAGACCCACTTTATTCAGAATCTAAGAGCTCATGGTCCTCTCTCTTACATCCCTCTACTGTGGTAGAGGTGTCCTGTTGAGATAACCTACCTTTGGAAATTTAGAATTGAGCAACAAACATCTTATAGAATAAAGCGTTACCCCCACCCCCAGTTTAAGGTTACTGCCTTAGGAAATACATCCTAGAACGGGATTAATGCATAAATGAACATGAACAATGTTATTCATACTACTTTTCTGAGATATTCTCCCATAATTTTTTAAAAAGGAAAATCAGGAATCTAAGGGTCTAAGAATCCTTCCACAGCTCAGTGGGCAGTTTTTCATCTAATTACATAAAATGAGCCGTCCCCAAAGGGCCCATGTAAAAACTAATAGTGACAACCCTTGGGAGGAAGAGACCCCTCCCTCCTCCAGTATGGAGACTCTGATTCACTGGAATCAGCCCAAGGACTCTACTTGGGTGGGAAATGGAAACAATTTACATTCCCAACATTTCAATTAGGCCCTCTTCAAAAGCTTACACTTTTTTTTAATTTAATTTTTTTTTTAAAGATGTTACTTATTTGAGAGAGAGAAAGAACACAAGCAGGGGCAAGAGGGAGAAGCAGGCTCCCTGCTGAGCAGGTAGCCAGATGCAGGGCTCGATCCCAGGACCCTGGGATCATGAACCGAGCTGAAGGCAGACACTTAACCAACTGAGCCACCCAGGCGCCCCTAAAAGATTACACTTAAAAAAAAAAAAAAAAAAAGATTTTATTTTGAAGTAATCTCTACACCCAATGTGGAGCTCAAACTTAACAATGCTGAGATTAAGAGTCGCACGCTCCACCGACTGAGCCAGCCAGGCACCCCTAAAAGATTACACTTTTAATTTTGACATATTTGATAAATACAAAATGTTGTTTTAATTTATATTTATTTGATTATAAGCAGGGTTGCACCTATGATTCCTCATAACTTGTATTTCTTCTTTGATAAGAAAATGTTTCATGAATAGCCACTTAAGCATTCACCTACAAAAGGAGGGCCTAGTATAAAAAGTCCAAATTTTTGCAACAAGAGGTAGTCTTTCATATCCGTTGTGAATAATTATTTATTGGGATAAATGTATTTAGGAACAGGCATTGAACAGTAGGGTTGTAAGTCTACTGATAGAAGCAAAATTTAAGGCTAACCTTATACTGAAAAATGTAAAGCAACAAAAGTACAGTCTACTCTCTGTATCCCTTAACATCAACAGGACACCTGGTCATCACTGATTATAAAAAAAAAAAAATTCTTGTATAATTAGCTATCAAAGTATAGTCAAATCATCAATCTGAAATTTATGATGGGCCTCTGAAAAAACGTCTGCAAATCTAGTCAATAACATGTATAAAATGCTCAATTTTGTACCAGGTACTATACTTAGCATTTTACTTAAATTATCTCACTTCATTTAAAATAATAATATAAACAAATTCAGAAGGAGAGACTATTTGTTTTTTAAGATTTATTTTTTATTTATTTATTTTAGCAGGGGCAGAGGAAGAGGGAAAGAATCTCAAGCAGACACCCCATGAGCATAGAGCACCACGAGGGGCTCAATCCCACCACCCAGAGATCATGACCTGACCCGCAATCAAGCGGAAGAAACTCAACTGACTGAGCCACCTAGGCACCCCAGAAGGAGGGACAACTTAACATTAAATATTTTATTTATATTGACCTTGTTAATTAAAAGTCATCTTAATATTAAACGGCTCTCCCCAGGTAACAATGCTGGAAAGAAAAGGCAGCTTTTTATAAGTCTCATATAATTCACTTCTCTACTTCAGAGCATAAATTCTCCATATATTCTAGATTTTCGTATTACATTCAGGCACATACCTAGGTTAATAATAAAGGAAAGGAGGTTCCCTTGGCTAGCTCAATCAGTAGAACATGCGACTCTGGATCCCGGGGCTTTAGGTTCAAGCCCCATATTGGGTGTAGAAATTACTTAAAATCTTAAAAAAAAAAAAAAGAAAAGAAAGAAAGAAAAGAAAAAGAAAAGGGGACAACCTAGATGCTAATAGGGAGAGGAAAAAGTTCACAAACAGATAAGGAACAAGGTCCAACAGTACCTGAATCAATGATATTTTCTCTTTCCCACTGAATACAACCTACTTTTTAAAAATAAGATTCAAAATCCTAGGTATCCTACAAAGAGTATGTGCTCCCTAATTAACTCTACACAAAACAAGAGTTCCAAAAAAACTTACCTGTACTACTTGTTTCTGTAGTTGTGATGCCTGTGTCGCTGAAATTTGTGTTTTTTCCCGAGCACCTCGGGAACGGTCACTGCTCACTGAAGTCATCATATACAGTATATACAAAATAACGTATGTACAAAATAGAAAATCTGCAAGAAAGCAGGCATGGTAGTAAGCTAAACTTCCAAATCATAGTAAAAGGCAAGGATAAAATTCAGGAATAAGGAAGAAACATGAGACAAAACATAACAGCTCTCTAAAACACAAATTCTCAAGAAAATACCCATTAGGATTTTACATTTTCCTAGGAACAGTTAAGCCAAATTTACTAATGCAATCTAAAAGTCTACGGTTGGGGCACCTGTCTGGCTCAGACAGTGGAGCATGCAACTCGATCTCAGGGTTCCACGTCGGGTATAGAGATTACTTAAAAATAAAATCTTAGAGGAGCCTGGGTGGCTCAGTTGGTTAAGCGTCTGCCTTTGGCTCAGGTCATGATCCCACAGTCCCGGGATCAAGCACTGCACCAGGCTCCCTGCTCAGTGGGGAGGGAGTCTGCCTCTCTCTCTCCATTTGCCTCTCTCTCACTCACTCTCGCACATGCTCACTCTAATAAATAACAACAAAAAATAAAATCTTAGGGGTTCCTGGATGGTACAGTCGGTTAGGCATCGAGTTTTTATTTCAGTTCAGATTGTCATCTCAGGGTCATGAGATCGAGCCCCATCTGGGACTCTGTGCTCAGCACAGAGTCTGCTTAAAACTCCCCCTCCCACTCTCACTTGCACTCTAAAATAAAAATAAAAATAAAAATAAAAATAAAAATAAAAATAAAGGGGTGCCTGGGTGGCTCAGTCAGTTAAGCATCTGCCTTTGGCACAGGTCATGATCCCAGGGTCCTGCTTCTCCCTCTCCCTCTGCCCCCACCCTTGTCTCATGAATAAAATCTTTTAAAAAATAATAATTAAAAAATAATAATTAAATAAAGCTTAAAAATGAAGAAATAAAAGTCTATGGTTTATGATTATAGCAATTCTAAACAAAATCTCAAATATCACCAATCGTTCTAACCAGTATTTATTTTACCACTAAATGCAGTTAACACTACATGTAGTTTCTTCTTCCATTTGCTGTTGCTATTTGAGCCCAAAGTCAACATGTATCCAGCCAAGATTTTATCTGACAATAATCCAATTCAAAATGTGTATCCAAGACTAAGCTATATCTAAAGACAAAACCCACTTTTAAATAATATATCTTCCAAGGACACAAAAACAATTTGTGCATATCATTTTCCCTTATTCAGTCGACAAATACTGAATAGTTACAAAGACCCAAGCATATAACTAAATATGCCAACAAAACATGATTAACAGAGGCACCTGGCTGGCACAGTCGGTTAATAAGCATCCCTGACTCTTGATTTCAGCTCAGGTCAGGATCTCATAAATTGTGGGATTAAGCTCTGCACTGGGCTCAGCACAGAGTCTGCTTGTCCCTCTCCCTCTCCTCCCCCTATGCCCTTTCCCCCCTGCTTGCGTGCTCTCTCACTCTCAAATAAATAAAATCTTTAAAAAAAAAAAAAAAAGCTGATTGTAACAATGAAATACCAGTTCACACCGATTAAGATGGCTATTATAATGAGAATTAAAAGTAGAAATTAGGGGCGCCTGGGTGGCTCAGTCAGCTGGACGTCTGCCTTCATGATCTCAGGGTCCTGGGATGGAGCCCCGCATTTAGCTCTCTGCTCAGCAAGCAGTCTGCTTCTCTCTCTCCCTCTGCCCCTCCCCCCAAATCATGTTCTCTCTCTCAAATAAATAAATAAAATCTTTTGAAAAATAAATAGGGCACCTGAGAGGCTCAGTACATTAAGCATCTGCCTTCGGCTCAGGTCATGATCCCGGGGTCCTGGGATCGAGTCCCACATCAGGCTCCCTGCTCACTGGGAAGTCTGCTTCTCCTTCTACCCCTCACCCCTGGCTGTGATCTCTCTCTCTCACACACTTTCTATAATAAAATCCTAAATTAATTAATATAAAAATTGGAATTAAATTTTGGAGAAGATACAGATACAGAGAAACTGTAACCCTTATATACTGCTAGTGAAAATGTAAAATAGAACACCCAGTACGGAAAACAGTATAGCAACCACCAAAAAAATAAAATAAAATAAATTTAAAAAAAATTACTATCGCATCCAGTAATTCCACTTCAGAGTATATACCAAGAAAAAACTGAAAGCAGGGTCTCAATGAGATATCTGTATACCCACTTCATAGCACTATTATACCCAATAGCTGAAAAGTGGAAGCAACCCAAGTTTCTACCAACAGATAAATGGATAAGCAAAATGTAGCATATACATAAGAGGCTGAGTAATATTTTTTTTTTTTTTTTTTTAGTTTTTATGTGGGGCTTGAACTCAGAACGCTGAGATCAAGAGTTGCATGCTCTACCAACTGAGCCAGCCATGCACCCCTATTACTCAGCCTAAGAAGGAAGAAAATTCTTTTTTTTTCTTTTTCTAAGAAGGCTCTACACCTAACATTGAGGACACTCTGGAAACAAACAAACCAAAAACAAAAGAACAAACCAAGGAGAAGCTATTTACAATTAACACCATGAATTACCTAACAATATCCATTTGCAACATACTATTTCTCCCTTGCCATCCTCTTGTAAAGAGGGCAAAAAGCTAAATACATTATTTCTCAGCCTCCCAAGTAGCTTGGAATGGCCATGGGCCACTTTCCTAAAAAACCATCTGAATATTCATAGCACCTTTACTCAGTCCCCCCAAAACTGAAAATAAGTCAAATGTCCTTCAAAGTGTGAATTATCTTTGGCACAGTCATACAGTTGAATATTACTCAGCAATAAAAAAGAATGAGCTATTGATAAACACAACAGGGATAAACCTCAAATATATTAAGTGAAAGAATCTAGGCTCAAATTCATTATGATTCAATAGGATTCTTTTTTTTTTTTTTTGACATTATGGAAAAGACAAAACTATAGTGATAGAAAACAGATGAATGGTTGCCAAAAACAGAGGGGCTTAACAAAGGGGTCCAACACAGAAGGCGGCTCACCCAAAAGACAGTGAAAAAAGATCACAAAGACAGCTATCAGGAGGCCTCTGAAGCAATGAAATCTAACTAGAGGACAAGAGAGGGCTACCAAAGAGATGCCTCCAAGAAAATGTTTTTGAGAACCTTTAGAAGCTAATTTGCACATACAAAAGCAAGAATAGAGGTTTATCAGTGGTGGGTACCTAGAAATCTAAGGACTGTGAACAAAACAATTATTAAGTCCAAAAAAGGGGGGGGGGGACATGGCTCAACTATAACATTTATATGGTTATAATAATATGGACAGTGAATACCGATCTAACCAAAAATTACTATATAATATTGGGAGGATAGAAGAGAAGAAAGTGTAAATATAAACTGAGAAAAAAAGGGGGAGGCATAAGAAACACCTAAGAGTTGAAAATGACAGCTTCTGGAGAATAAGGTTCAAGAATAAGCCCAAACAATCCAATAAAGGATTACTGTGGACATAGTGAACATGTTGAAAACAACAAAACAGGGGCGCCTGGGTGGCTTAGTTGTTAAGCGTCTGCCTTCGGCTCAGGGCATGATCCCGGTGTTGTGGGATGGAGCCCCACATCAGGCTCCTCCGCTATGAGCCTGCTTCTTCCTCTCCCACTCCCCCTGTTTGTGTTCCCTCTCTCGCTGGCTGTCTCTATCTCTGTCAAATGAATAAACAAAATCTTAAAAAAAAAAAAAAAAGAAAGAAATTCAGAATCACAACTTAACTGAATAATCAAGGGAGATGCAGGTTAAGATGAATAAATCCCTTGTTGAAATATCCCCAAGGGATGCCTGGCTGGCTCGGTCGGTTAAGCCTCTGCCTTCAGCTCAGGGCATGATCCCAGGGTCCTGGGATGAGTCCCTCATCCAGCTCCTTGCTCATCAGGGAGCCTGCTTCTCCCCTTCCTTGTGCTCTCTCTCTGTCTCTCTCTTCGACAAATAAATGAAATTTAAAATTTTACCATGTGGTAATCGAAATATCCCACAAAAGAATTTGGATTTTAAACAAGAAAGAGTCCATTTATTCAAGATGTAGATGATGTCACCAGGTGAAGAGCTGCTCATACCCACCTCTAACATTGGGGCCCTTTCCCATAAGCTTCAATAAACTTGAAAATATCCCCTTCCTAAAGAAGGCTCTCCAGCTTATTACAATCCTGGCTGCAAGATTCACAATCTCACTGAAGGTAAAAATAACACATTTAAATAATACTTTTCTGGGTGTTTTTTTTTTTAAGATTTTATTTATTTGCTTGAGAGAGAGAGAGAGAGCACACGTGTGAGAGTGAGCACAGAGGGAAAGGGAGAAGCAGACTCCCCGCTGAGCAGAGAGCCTGATGCGGGGCTTGATCCCAGGACTCCAAGATCATGACCTAGCCAAAAGCAGACACTTAACCCAGAGAGCCACCCACGTGCGTTTTAAATATTTTTTATTAAAGATGTGTTTCATTCTGGGCGCCTGCGTGGCTCAGTCGTTTAAGCGTCTGCCTTCGGCTCAGGTCATGATCCCAGAGTCCTGGGATCGAGCCCCTCATCAGGCTACCTACTCAGCAGAGAGCCTACTTCTCACTCTCTTTCTGCCACCTCCCCCACATTCGTGCTCTCTCTCTCTCTCAAATAAACAAAATCTTATGAAAAAAAAAATGTGTTTCACTCTGATATTGTGACTCTTGTTAAGCCTTCTGGGTCATTAAGTACTTAGACGATTTGATGAAAAGTATGGACTTTTCCCCCAGAAAAATGCATATCCATGAACAATTCTACCTTGTGAAAATTTTAAGAGGTTTACACCTCTCATATCCTTCCCCAAAGCAATAGCCAACCCCACTCCACCACCCCGCCCCCGCCAATGTCCATGGATGCCCAGGCTAAAAACCATGCTCTAAGAATTTAGAAGTACTCTCACGGCACGTGGCTGGCTCAATCAGAAGAGCATTGTGACTGCTGATTTCTGGGTTGTGAGTTCGAGATCCACATTGGGTGCAGAGATTACTAAAATAAATAAACTTTAAAAAAATTTAGAAGAGCTCTAAAATATGCTTAAACCAGTAGGGCCCTTATTCTTAAGGGTATCTCTGATCAGGCAAATTTAAAATACAATACGAGGGCTGACTCAAGTCAGTAGAGCATTCCAACTCTTAATCTCGGGGTCGTGAGTTCAAGCCCCACCCTGGGTATAGAGATTACTTAAAATAAAATATAACTGCTCATTTGGTTATGAATCAAATCTCATAATTATCACACTTTTTATATAGGCTCTCTTCTCTGCTCCCTTAAAAACAAAAGGCACCTGTTTTGCTCCCAAAGGAAAAATTAAGGGAAAACTCATACTCTCTGACCCTCAAAAAAACTTACACCTAGTCTTAATACCTAATCATCGTTCTACCTGTGTTCTTTCTGGAGAAAATGGCTGTTATCAAGATCTGCTGAGATGATACAAATACTAAAGTCTGCTGTTTTAGGAGAATACAATTTTGGGGAAAAATCCATACATCTTTCCCTCCAAACCACATTTCAGAGTACAAACTGGAACTAACCCTCTATGACCTACAAATATCTGTTTGAGTCAAATGATCCAAATATGGCACAAGAAACAATAATATACTCCGTGTCAAATTTTTTTTTCAAAGTTGAGCCTTCATAACTGGAATTTAACACTGTATTCCACTTATAAGATGATTCCATCGATGAGATATCCAGGACAGACACATATAACACAGCCCTAAATGGTCCAACCTATCTCCCTTAAGCCTGTATGCTATCCACACCCTTAGGGAAGCCGAGAAGCTCATCATCCGCCACTCAAGTTCCTCTTTTTAAAGAGCTGGACTTCCCTCTCTACTGCCAAGGCCTAAAATGGGGAAAGCATTATATATAAAACCAGCATTTTTCAAAACAGAACCTACTAAGAATTTGGTGTGGCTCTGGTACAACCCCAAGAGTTAGCTATTCAAGACATCTGAACTTGCATAAATCCTGCGTCCATAAAACAGATATTTCAAAACAAATGGGTGGGAGAAAGAGTTGGAAAATGGCAAAACAGAAATACAATTCCAATAGCTAAATATAAAATGTTGTATCAAGTTAAAGAAAATGCTGAAAATGGAGAGAGGTAACATATGGCAAGGAGACAGTTTTAATTTAGAATGGTCATAACATTTCATGTTGTAGGGAACATGTAAAAAGTTCTAAGAATCCATTTGAGTAACTTTTTTTTTTTTTTTTTTTTTAGTTTACAAAATATCTCATATTTTTTATCTTACTGCATGCCTCAAAAGTCTTAAGGAATAGATACTGTGGCATCGGGGTGGCTCAGTTGGTTGGGTGTCCCACTCTTGGTTTCAGCTCATGATCTCAGAGTCGTGATACTGGCCGTATCAGGCTCTAGCTGAATGTGCAGCCTAATTGGGATCTGTCTCCCCCTCTCCCTCTGCCCCTCCCCATAATCGAGCGCAATCATGTACTCTGTTTCTCTCTCTCTCTCTAATATAATAAATAAATCTTGGGTGCCTGGGTGGCTCAGTCAGTTAGGTGTCTGCTTTCAGCTCAGGTCACAGATCCCAGGGTTCAGGGATCAAGTTCAGCATAGGGCTCCCTGCTCAGCAGGGAGTCTGCTTCTCCCTCTGCCCCTCCCCCCACTCATGCTCGCATGTACTCCCTCCCTCTCTCTTGCAAATTAAATAAAATCTTTCAAATAAAATAAAATAATAAATCTTTTTTAAAAAGATTATTTTTTTAAATATTTATTTATTTATTTGACAGAGAGAGACAGCCAGCGAGAGAGGGAACACAGGCAGAGGGAGTGGGAGAGGAAGGAGCCTGATGTGGGGCTCGATCCCAGAACTCTGGGATCACGCCCTGAGCCGAAGGCAGATGCTTAACGACTGCGCCACCTAGGCGCCCCTAAAAAAGATTATTATTGCCATCCCCATTTATACAGAAGCACGGACAAAATATTCCTCAAAATAAACAAGCAAACAATGTATGAGTTGGCTCAACCCCTCAAAATTCTGTGCTATGGCTTGTAGCAAAACTTCTAAACACACACAAAAAAAGAAAAACCAATGGACAAAAATTAAGTATATGTACCTAAATGTCAGCTAATGGAAAAAAGTCCATCTCTACGAAACTGTCTATGACTACTTTTGCACTACGATGGTAGTACTGTATAGTTATAACACAAGCAAGGCAGAAAATATTGACTACCTGGCCCTTAAGAGAGAAAGTGTTCTAACCCTTTTAAAAAATAAATAAAATAAAGATTTTATGCATTTATTTGACAGAAAGAGAGCACAAGCAGAGGAAGCAGCAGGCAGAGGGGTAGGGAAAAGCAGGTTCCCAACTGAGCAGGGAGCCTGATGCAGAGCTTGATCCCGGGACCCTGGGGTATGACCACAGCCAAAGGCAGACGCTTAACGTACTGAGGCACACAGGCACGCCTGTTCCAACACGTTTTAAAAGGTTCACTCAGTAAGAGTGATAATTCTCCCTCAACTACAGATTTAACTTAAATCTCATCAAAATTCTAACAATGTTGTGGGGGTTTTTTTTAATTTACTTTTTTTTAGTAATCTCTACACCAAACGTGGGGCTCAAACTCACAACCTGGAGATCAAGAGTCACACACTCCTCTGAGCCAGCCAGGTGCCCCTCTATAAGGTTTTATTGTCTAAAACCTGACAAGCTGACTCTAAATTGACATGCAGAGCAAATAGTCAACAACAGTCAGGATACTCCTCCAAAAGGAAACAAAACCAAAAAACCGAGACACAGGACCTACCTCACCAGTATCAAGGATTATAACACTACAGTAATTACAAGAGAACAACAACGGTAAAGGGAAAGAAAAACTGGCCAATGGGTCAGAACAAGAAGCCCAGAAAGAGACCCACACATACAGATATAATTCCTAATAGAGATGGCAGTACATGTGATGAGAAAAGGTAAACTTTTAAAGAAGTGAGGTTGAGGGGTACCCAGGTAGCTCAGTTGTTAAGCATCTGCCTTCTGCTCAGGTCATGATTCCAGGGGCCCCACCTACTCCCCCTGCTTATATCCCCCCCCCCCGCCACCAAATAAATAAATAAAATCTTAAAAAAAAAAAAAGTGAGGTTGAAAGAAGTGGTTGATTATACTTTTTTTAAAAAATTTATTTTTTGTTAGACCATACATTAAAAAGACAATTTTAGGGGCGCCTGGCTGGCTTAGCCAAAGGAGCACGCAACTCTTGATCTCAGGGTTTTGAGTTTGAGTGTGACATTGGGTATAGAGATTATTTTAAAATTAAATTAAATTAAATTTTAAAAAGCCAACTTACAAGTCAGTTGTAACTGACTTGTAACTGGTTAAGTCAGTTAGGCATCTGACTTCAGCTGAGGTCATGATCTCAGGGTCCTGGGATGGAGTCCCACATTGGGCTCCACACTCAGTGGGGAGTCTGCCCTCTGCCCCTCCCCCCACTTGTACTTGCTCTCGCTCAAATTAAAAAAAAAATTTAAAAAAAAAGGCAATTTAGGGGCACCTGTGTGGCTGAGTCAGAAGGGTATGCGACTCTTGATCTGAGGGTTCTGAGTTCGAGTCCCCCTTGGTATAACAATCTGGTATTATCTAATAAAGGTAAACATGTATAGGGGCGCCTGGGTGGCTCAGTCGTTGGGCGTCTGCCTTTGGCTCAGGGTGTGATCCCGGCATTCTGGGATCGAGCCCCACATCGGGCTCCTCTGCTGGGAGCCTGCTTCTCCCTCTCCCACTTCCCTCTCTCGCTGGCTGTCTCTCTGTCAAATAAATAAATAAAATCTTAAAAAAAAAAAAAAGGTAAACATGTATATACCCTATGATTTAATAATTCCACTTCTTGGCATATCCCCTTTCCAAGCTATATATACCTCTAGCACATCTGTACTAAAAACATGTAATTAGTATGTTCAAGGAAACAATCCAAACACCATTTTCAAGATATTCCTACCAAGGAATGCTATAAAGCTATAAAGCAATGAAAATGGATAATAGCCATATACATGTTGATTGAGTCTCAATAACATACTCTATGGGAAATTGAGAAAGAAAACACACTGAAGAATATACATACTACGGTTACATTACTTTAATATTCAAGAAAACAATATATCATTAACTTTTTTTGTAAAAAGAAGTTAAAATTATAAGGAAAAGCAAGGAAAGGATAAACTCAAAATTCTGAATAGGGGTTCACTTTACCTAATTCACAAGTTGGGTACTGGGAAGTAGCAGACCATGAGTTTCAAAAGATAATGATTTTTTTCTTTCTGAATATTTTTTGTTTTGTTCTTCATATTTATATGTTTTATAAATATTGATCATTGATTATATACTTCCTCACATAAAATCTCTTAAGTCAATACATGTTACAATCAGCAATATCTAAGATTAAGTACTCTATTCTGTGTACTCAATATTTAATAAAAATTTAAAGTAATGTATACCTGAAGAACAGTGAATGAGAAAAGAATAATCTGCCCTAATAAACAAACATGCAAAATTAAAATACAAAGTTTCATGATCATTTTCATTTCTGGCCTAGTGACCCAGAAGTATTAAGGCAAATAATTCAAATAGGATAGATCACACTAACAAGCCCTTAAGTTTCTAACAAAGTCCATTTAAAATATTCCAAAACAGGTTACAGATTTCCAGTGCTTTTAATATATTACTTTCCTTTAAATACAACAGTACTTATATACAATTCATATTTTAGTTTACTATTTTTTCCTAAACTTAACTTGCCTTCCTAATCATAATATCATAAACAAGATCAGAAATTCATTGTTTCCTTTCATTACTCAGTAGCTACCAATACAAGATACATTTGACAAGTGTGTTGAAATGACATGCTATAGAAGCTGGTAACTTTTAGAAATTAAGAATGACCTGAGAAAGAACAAATCATAGCACAGCCAATGACTCCAAAAAGAACAATAAATGGAATTCTATTTTCTAGAACAATCAGTTATAGAGACCTCAAAGCAAACATTCATATGGTGTGGAACAATGTTCCCCTATTTATAAATCTTATACATCTCAGGTTAATGAAATGACACTATACCAGCATTTCTAGATATCTTTTCCACCTGTTTATCTTAAAATAGAGGAGACTAACTGAAATTCAGTATACGAATTCAGGCATCCAAAAGGAAAATTATGTTTCTAAAAACTATTTTAGCTAGAAAAGGTCTGACAAGCTTTTTCTAAGTTAGCTAACCTAATTTTATTTACTTATTTTCTCAAGAGGTCCTCTGTTAACTGGAATGCTAGATAAAGTCCACAGACATATTACTACACTGCCTTTCACATAAACTATAGCAAATAACCAATTAACCAGAATATCTCACATGCCAAATATGCTGATTTAAAACTTAGTATATTTGGGTTTTTTTTTTTTAAACATTTACTATTTGAGAGAGAAAGTGTGTGCACATGTGCATGGGGGGGCGGGAGAGGGAGAGCATCTCAAGCAGACTCCCCACAACCCTCAGATCATGACCTGAGCCAAAATCAAGAGTCAGACACTTAACCGACTAAGCCACTCAGGTGCCCCAAAACTTGCTGTATTTGACTCTGCCTCTCAGTCAGTATCAGTACGCATTTGATTCTTTTTTCTGAGTTTAACCATTTTGATATTTTGCTGGTTTGGGTTTATTGTTTTGGTTGTGTTACACGGAACAAGGTTAACTGTTTTGCCATGATTATTTTTAGAGCTTTCTCTGAGTTTAGTGTTCTCCAATATGAATAAATACACATGAACAAATACACTTTTTAACTATAAAGTACCAACACATGTTAAAACATATTAGTATTTCTGGGACGCCTCGGTGGCTCAGTCAGTTAAGCATTTACCTTCAGCTCAGGTCACGATCTCAGGGTCCTGGGATCAAGACCTCAACGGGCTCCTTGCTCAGCAGGGAGCCTGCTTCTCCCTCTGCCTCCCTCTCCCCCTGCTTGTGCTCTTACAAATAAATAAAATATTTAATTCATATATATATATATGTAGTTCTGAAATAAAGGGATTACTTGATTATTTCTAAAATCACCTCTGAGCACTATTTAATTCTATCTTAAGTATCTAAAGTTAAACATCCAATCAAAATCTGAGTGGTGTTCCAGAGTAAAACTTTAAAAAAAAAAAAAAAAGTCATTTTTAGTTTACTTACAGATTTCCAAACAGTTGCTATTCTACTGAATTATGCGAACCTTTTCTCATTCATCTTTTGAACTACTTATTCCTGTACGCTCTCATTTATGAAAATAAACTAGGTACATTAAATATAACAAAATGATAATTTCTTCTTACAGGAGTGCCATCTGGTGATAAAAATCTGCATGTACAGAAATAAACTTAAGCTAAACTGAATGAATGCTAAGACTGAGTTTTTTGACTTACCAAAAAAAGACTTTAAATCTTTTTTTTTTTAAAGATTTTATTTATTTATTCGACAGAGATAGAGACAGCCAGCGAGAGAGGGAACACAATCAGGGGGAGTGGGAGAGGAAGAAGCAGGCTCATAGCGGAGGAGCCTGATGTGGGGCTCGATCCCATAACACTGGGATCACGCCCTGAGCCGAAGGCAGACGATTAACTGCTGTGCCACCCAGGTGCCCCAAAAGACTTTAAATCTTAACAGCCTTGCTATTACAGCCAAACATTTGATATAAGGTACCTGAATCCTCATTTGTCAATCAAGAAAACCATATACTTTTTTTATGTTTCAAACTATTACAATTTTACTAATTCACTGCCTCAGTATAAACATTAAGACTTTATATCTCCATTCCAATCATCAATCCTCAATCTACATTTGATGTATGTGATTAGGCTATAAATAATGTCCCCAGTTCCATGGCTGAACCAGAATTATATTGCTTTGTGAAACATGAAAAGCACATTGCTTACTTTATGTTTACATACTGTTGTTTGAAAATAACCATTTTTCTCTTTTAATTAAGGTTTACTACTCCGGGTTATATATATATATATAAACTGTTACTACAGAAGACTTTTGGCATAAACATTACAAATTCAATCCTTCCAAAAACTTAAAAAATGATGGAACCAGCGCATGCTTCTAAGGATGCTTAAACAAATTCGTATTTCTATGAATATGGCAATCGACACTAACACTGAAATGTAAGAATGGCTGTATTCCTGTTCATAAAAAAAGTTTGAGGCGCCTGGGTGGCTCAGTCGGCTAAGTGTCCAACTGTTTTGGGGTTTTTTTTTTTAAGATTTTATTTACTTATTATGTCAGAGACAGAGAGAGCATGCACAGGCAGGGAAAACAGCGGGCAGAGGGAGAAGCAGGCTTTCCGCTGAGCAAGGAGCCCAATGTGGAACTCAATCCCAGGACCCTGGGATCGTGACCTGAGCGGAAGGCAGACACTTAACTGACTGAGCCACCCACACGACCCAAGCGCCCAACTCTTGATTTCAGCTCAGGTCATGATCTCAGGGTCGTGAGACTGAGCCCTGCATCAGGCTCTGTGCTCAGTAGGGAGTCTGCTTGAGATTCTCTCTCTCCCCCTTGACTCCCCCCCTGCTTGCTCACGCTCTCCAATAAATAAATCTTTAAAAAAAAAAAAAATGTCTTGTGCTGTCTCTGACAAATAAATAAAATCTTTTTAAAATAAAAAATAAATAAAAATAAAGTCTTGGGGCACCTGGCTGGTCTCAGTCGGTAGAGCATGCTACTCTTGATCTCAGGGTCATGAGTTCAACCCCACATTGGGTATAACTTACTTCTGAAAATGCAAATTAAAAAAAATCTTATTTAATGCTTCAGATGTCCAGCAAAAAACCTCCAAAGATAAAACTGGGAGTTTACAGAGCAAGCACAGAGAGAAAGAAAAGTGTTACTAAAATCCCATGGAGAAACAGAGCCCAGGGGGCACCTGGGTGGCTCAGTCGGTTGGGCATCTGCCTTCAGCTCAGGTCATGATCCCAGGGTCCGGTGACTGAGCCTGGAGTTGGGCTCCCTGCTCAGCAGGGGAGTCTGCTTCTCCCTCTCCCTCTCCCCTGCTTGTGTACGCACAATCAATCTCTCTCTCTCTCTATCTGTCTCTCTCTCTCAAATAATAAAATCTTTTTTAAAAGAGGAAAAAAAACAAAGAGGCCAGAAAATATATTAACAGGATGTTATGATTCAACAAACTTTCTTATACTCACTTTATATAAAACTTCTGGAGACAGTGA
The DNA here is from genome assembly GCF_017311325.1 of Ursus maritimus. Lineage (NCBI taxonomy): Eukaryota > Metazoa > Chordata > Mammalia > Carnivora > Ursidae > Ursus > Ursus maritimus. The sequence goes on from NW_024424119.1 coordinate 23,721,867, forward strand.
ATTCACAAATCAAAATAAAAGCAAAGTTATCAAAATAATGATCACCACCGTTAAAAACTGTTACCACCAATGAATTACAAAATGAATAAGGCAAGGAAACTAGACTATAAAAAGGCAGAACTTTAACATACTGTCACATGGGGAAATTCTATGTCCTTTCTTCTGGACACAGTTATGTGTAGTAAATAGGAATGCTTCTGCAATAAGCACCCAGTTGCCAGACCAAAGGAATCCAGTTTACACTTGTGTTCCATCCCCTCTACCACTCTCCACCCACAAGAACTACTACCCTCAAACAGGTTCCAAGAGAATTCTTAGAATAGAAACAGACAAGGGCAAGAGATTCTAAAAATAATCCAGTAGAAACTCAAACATACATATCTCAGGTTCTTGAAGTGAAGAAAACACCAGATTATTTCAATCTATCCAATAGAATTTTAAAACCCTTATTTACCTTGCTTCATCCCAAGTAAATTAAAGATGGGATAGATTAACAGCAAGTACGAACTGCTACATGTTTAACCTCTATAAAAACACTGCCAGCAAAATACCATATAAAGCTTCCTAGATTATCTCAAGTGTAGGAATAGTCTAAATTACTTGTTATATAAGGAAAGTAAGCCAGGAGAACAAACTAACTTGATTAAACTACAGACTTCCTCTGTAGAACGGGTATTTTTAGAAAATGCTTTATTAACTGCTATTTTTTCAAGGACTTTTTTAAAAGATAAGGTACCTCAGTGAAACAGAGGCATTTTAAAAGTGATTCTGGAGTTTAGAATGAACTGAAAATGGTTAACAACAGCCACCTGCACTTCTACCGAAGCTCAAATAATACCACAAATTCATCCTAAAAGGACTCTTAACTTTTTTTTTTTTTTTAAGATTTTTTATTTATTTATCTGACAGAGACAGCCAGCGAGAGAGGGAACACAAGCAGGAGGAGTGGGAGAGGAAGAAGCAGGCTCCTAGCGGAGGAGCCTGATGTGGAGCTCGATCCCATAACGCCAGGATCACGCCCTGAGCGGAAGGCAGACGCTTAACCGCTGTGCCACCCAGGCGCCCCGAGGGACTCTTAACTTTAAGCCAAAAAAAGGGGAGGGGGGGTGAGTGGGTGGGTAGAAAATTATCCAAAAACCATGTAATATCATACCCTAAAAGAAGAAGGGGGGGAAAAAAAGAAAAAAGGAAGAAAAAAAAAAAAGAAAGAAAAGCAAGGGCACATTTGATCATTCTGAAAAATTACAGAACACTTTTTGATAATGTACTGAGAACTATGAAGATTTTGCTGAAAGCAAAAAGTGCTTTATTTAAGATAGTATCATCAACTGTCAGCAATGGAAGGCAGCTCTAAAACCAGAAGGCTCACACAATGGCCTGGGGTATCTCATCTACTGCATCAAAAAAAAAAAAAAAATCTACATTCCAGAAACAGCAAAATGAATGTCTCTTTTTCAAAGACAACATGAATTAGTCAGCTAAGGGCTCAACCACTAAATTTGTGTTCAAGAATCAAGTCCCCATCAAGGACGTTCAGAGATGCTGTTCACTCAGTCCTGAGACCAGTGGTGGCTGGGACTATCTTAGACGGCAAGAATAGGGGTCCTTCATCTATATGAAAATCTGATTCATTCACTCATTCTCAAAAGCCCAAAAACCCTTAAGTAAAATAGTAACAGCAGCAAATACATACTGTTTACTATGTGCCAGATACTACTGAAGTGCTTTATATCACAGTATTAAGTCATTAACCTTCCCAACGACACTGAGGTGAATACTAATTATTACTCCCATTTTACAGACAGCAAACAGAGAAAACACAGATTCACAGCTAGCCAGTGGTAAAGCCAAGATTCAAACCCAGGCCATCTAACTCCACACTCTGTGCTCTTAATCACGACGCTGTGCTGCAAAGCTAATATTTCAATTGTAGATATATAAGACTCCAACTCAGCTTCCTCTTCTTTAAAGCACTGTAACTACTGTCAGCATCACCTACTACCTCATATGTGATATGACAGATCTGGTTCTGGGTCAGTATCTCACCTATCTTCCCAGCTTTCAGATACCCACAGGTGCTCCCTTGGCTCTATATTGTTAACGTTTTTGTTATCAGTTCTGTTTCATTATTTGTATTTAACTTCCAATTTGTGTTCTTGCTCTTCTTACTAAGAAAATACCCATTGGGGTGCCTAGGTGGCTCAGTCAGTTAAGTGTCTGACTCCTGATCTCAGCCCAGGTCTTGACCACAGGGTTGTGAGTTCAAGCCCAGCGCTGGGCTCCATGCTGGGTGTGGAGCCTACTTAAAAAAAAAAGAAAAGAAAAGAAAAGAAAAAATCCATTAAACAAAAAGAGAAAATACCTATTCTAAACTTTTTCCCCACAAAGGAAATTCATTTATTCATTCCTATAAGAATAGGACTAGTTTATATTGAGAACTTCAAGGGGATGCCTGGACGGCTCATTCAGGAGAGCATGGGACTCTTGATTTCAGGGTCCTGAGTTTGAGCCCCATGTTGGATGTAGCTATTACTAAAACAAACAAACAAACAAAAAACAGTAATAAACTTAAAAAATGTATTTTGGGGTGCCTGGCTCATTCAGTCGGTGGAGCACGTGACTCTTGAACTTAGGGTTGTGAGTTCAAGCCCTATGTTGGGTGTAGAGATCCTTAAAAATAAAATCTTAAAATAAAAAAAAAAAGGAAAGAATTTCAAATGATTTGGGAGGCCCAGAGCAGCCAACAAGAGGAACTCTACATCCCCAACCCAGGAGACAGCAAGGCAGGCTAGGATGCCAACACTCTAGTATAAGACCCAACCCAATGCAACTAAACTGCTTGTGCCCTACGAGCCAGGAGCTGACCAAGCTGATACTTTTATTCTCCACAGCTGCTGAGGGCAAGGTCAAGCCTCAAGCAGCTGGTGAACAAGGTTAACTCCCCTACACCCAAGCTCCACTGAAAGAGGAGCACAACATTATCTGCTATTCTGTGCATATAATCTGCCCCTGGAAAAGATAAGTGCTTGTGAACTCTGAACACCACAGCACATCAAAAATTATTTAAGTCATATTTCCTCTTCCAGGTTACCTAAGGTCAGGGAGGAAAAAGTAATTTTATCTATCTCTGCTTCCATATAGCTATCCCATTCCTATGCGGCTTATTTCTTGGCTCTAAACCCTGTCTTTTAGCCAGAACCCCACTCAGCAGCTACGTTATTACTATCCCTTGAAAAGTCTCTGATTGGGGTGCCTGGGTGGCTCAGTCAGTTGAATGGCTGCCTTTGGCTCAGGTCATGATCCCTGAGTCCTGAGATCAAGCCTTATATCAGGCTCCCTGCTCAGTGGGGTCTGCTTCTCCCTCTGCTCCCCACCCCGCTCTTGTCCTCTCGCTCACTCACTCTCTCTCTCACCAAAAAAAAAAAGGAGGGGCCCCTGGGTAGCTCACAGTCGGTTGCGCACCTCGGCTCAGGGTGTGGTCCTGGAGTTCTGGGATCGAGCCACATTGGCTCTTCGCTGGAAGCCTCTTCCCTTCTCCCACTTCCTGCTTGTGTTCCTCTCTCGCTGGCTGTCTCTCTGTCAAATAAATAAATGGGATCTTTAAAAAAAAAAAGGAGAAGCGTCTCTGATTATTCATGACCAGTCTTAACCCCCCCTTTTTTTTTTAAGATTTTATTTATTTATTTGAGAGAGAGAGAGAGACAGCCAGCAAGAGAGGGAACACAAGGAGGGGGAGGGGGAGAGGAAGAAGCAGGCTCCCAGCAGAGGAGCCTGATGTGGGGCTCGATCCCTTAACACCAGGATCATGCCCTGAGCCGAAGGCAGACGCCTAATGACTAGCCAACCAGGTGCCCCTAACCCCTTCTTTTAATAGCCCTTTCTGCTATACTACATAGGACCTCACAAGACCTATTAGGTTATAAGAATAGTATACTCCTAAAAAAAAAGGTACTATACTCTTAATTTACATTACATTCAAACAAGCACCCCACAAATACCAAGATGATACCTTCCTTTAGAGGGTTACTACTCCACAGCCAAGGGAGAAAAGGGTCTATTTATAAAGTAAAAAATTTTCTGATTATAAGAGTGTAACCAGATTAAAATGGAATTTCTACAAATCATCCCTTTACCAGGACAAAATATTAATAATGCCTTCCTCATAAATCCAGTAGTAATTCTTATTTAACAGAGACACATACAAAATCACTATTATCTTGCTCTACTTATATCAGATTTTGTCCACCCTCTTATGTATTATTCTCTGGTCTTCCCCCTACACACACACACACACACACACACACACACATACACACACACACACGAGTTTGTACCTTACCCACATATACAAGGGCACACCTATAGTCAGCTTTCTGCTTTCAATTTCCATTTCTGAAACCTTCCAAGTTCCTCATAGGCTCTAGCAACAAGGAATTACTGGATGCTATTACCTCTTACCATTTCTGATCCTGTAGTTGCACAGTGCCCCTGAAGAACCAGGGGAATGGCAAGACAAGTTAAGGAGGAGCCCGGAAAAACTACAACTCCATGAAACACTAGAAAGTCTCAACCCAGGTTTGTCAGTATACTCATTAGGTAAATATGCCATTCTACCCATGTCCAAATGTTAACAGGAGTATCTCCAGAAGCATGCACAATTTCTCATTATCAAAAAAAGTTTAAGAATCTTGAAAACTGGATTACTATTCATCATCATCCCTGGCTGCACAGTACAATCACTCGGGCAACTTCTAAAAAATGAAATCAAATAAATAAAAAATTAAAGAAAGCAAGCAAGAAAGAAACCAGGTCCTATTAAAATCAGAGCCACTCAAAACAGGACCCAGATATCAATATTCTCTTTTAAAGTTCTCCCAGTAGTTCTTAGAAAGTTAAGAGTTACCATATGACCAAGCAATTCCACTTCTAGGTACATACCCAAGAGAACTGAAAACATATGTTTGCCCAGAAATATGCACATGAATGTTCACAGCAATATTATGACAAAAAGCAAAAACAACCCAAATACCCATTAACTGATGAATAAACAAAATGAGGTGTAACCATACAATATACTATTATTCAAGTACTAAAAGGAACAGAGTTATGGGGTGTCAGGCTGGCTCAGTCAATGGAGCATGCAATTTCTGATCTTATGGTCATGGATTCAAGCCCCAAAGTGGGTGCAGAGCCCACTTTAAAAATGAAATTAAGGGGAGTTTGGGTGGCTCAATTGGTTAAGCATCTGCCTTCCGCTCAGGTCATAATCTCAGGGTCCTGGGATCAAGTCCCACATCTGGCTCCTTGCTCAGCAGGGAGCCTGCTTCTTCCTCTCCCTCTGCTGCCCTTCTTGTGCTTTCTCTGTCAAATAAATAAATAAAATCTTTAAAAAACAAAATAAGTAAAGGAATAAAGTTCCAATACATGCAATAACATGGACGAACTTTGAAAACAGGGTGACAGAAAAAGACCAGAGAGAGAGAATTTTTCCATTTAAATGTCATGTCCAGAATAGGCAAATGCAGAGACAAAAGTAAATTAGTGATTACCAGGGAAGAATAAGCAGTGATTGCTAATGGATATGGGTTTCTTTTTGGGGTGAGGAAAATGTTCTAGAAAGAGATGTTTGTACAACCTCATAAATATACTAAAAAACCACTGAACTATACTTTAAAGGATGAATTTTATGGTATATGACTTTTATCTCAATTAAAAAAATTTTTTTTCAGGGGTGCCTGGCTGGCTCACTCAGTAGAATATGTGACTCTTGATCTTAGAGTTGTGAATTCAAGCCCCGCAATAGGTATAGCGATTACTTAAAAATAAAATCTTAAAACAAAACAAAACAAGAAAACAGATGCCTCAGCTGTTTTGAGATGCCTCAAAACAGGTGGCTCAGTCAGTTAAGTGTCTGCCTTCACCTCAGGTCATGATCGCAGGGTCCTGGAATGGAGTCCCCACATTGGGTACCCTGCACAGCGGGGAGCCTGCTTCTCCCTCTCCCTCTGCTGCTCCCCCTGCTTGTGCTCACTCCCTCTCTGTCAAATAAATAAAATCTTAAAAAAAAAAAAAACTTTTCAGGGGTGCCTGCCTGGCTCACTCAGGAGAGCATTCAACTATTGATCTCAGGGTTGTGAGTTCGAGCCCCACATTGGGTATACAGATTACTTAAAAATAGGGGCACCTGGGCGGCTCAGACGGTTGAACCACTGACTTCAGCTCGGGTCATGATCCCAGAACCCTGGGATCGAGTTCCCACATCTGGCTCCCTGCTCTGTGGAGAGCCTGCTTCTCTTTCTCCCTCTGCCTCTGCCTACCTCTCCCCCGGCTTGTGCTCTCTCTCTGTCAAATAAATAAGTAAAATCTTTTTAAAAATTTAGGGGCGCCTGGGTGGCACAGCGGTTAAGCATCTGCCTTAGGCTCAGGGCGTGATCCTGGCGTTATGGGATCGAGCCCCACATCAGGCTCTTCCGCTAGGAGCCTGCTTCTTCCTCTCCCACTCCCCCTGCTTGTGTTCCCTCTCTCGCTGGCTGTCTCTATCTCTGTTGAATAAATAAATAAAATCTTTAAAAAAAAAAATCTTTTTAAAATTTTAAAAACAAAAAGAGATTACTTAAAAATAAAATCTTAAAAAAAAAACAAAACAAAAAACCTTGGGGCACCTGGGTGGCTCAGTCGGTTAAGTGTCTGCCTTGGGCTCAGATCCTAGGATCAGGCTCCCTGCTCAGTGGGGTGTCTGCTTCTCCCTCTCCCCCTTCCCCTTGTTTGTGCTCTCTCTCACATTCTCTCTCTCTCTCAAATAAATCAATCTTAAAAAAAAAAAAAAAAATCTTTCCAAGCTTATAATGTGCAACTGGGATGTCAAACTACTACTCTGGGAATTAGTGGTCCTCAAAGTGTGATGTTAAGACCAGCAGGAACATCACCTGAGAACGTCACAAATGCAAATTCTCAAGATCATCCCAGACTTACAAAATCAGAAATTATGTTTAGAAAGACAAGTTTGTGTGTTTTATTCTTTTAAGCAATCTCTACCCTCAATGCGGGGCTCAAACCCATGACCTTGAGATCAAGAGTCCCACACTCCACTGAATGATTCAGCCCCGTGCCCCAGACTGGGCTCCCTGCTCAGTGGGGAAGTCTGCTTGTCACTGTGCCCCCACCCCCCTCCCCCCTCAGCTTGTGCATCCACACACACACGCACTCTCAAAATGAATAAAATCTTAAAAGTAAATAAATAAAAACTAAAAACTACTAAATCTAGCTAATAGTCTAGTGAGTATCCTTTCAGTGTTTTCTATTTGTTTTGCATCACTGTCATTCACTAGAAATGGCTGTATCATGTTTTTATCACAGAACATTGAGATATAAACAACTATGTAAAACCAAGACAGCCTTGTAATTATAGCACCTCATTTATCCTGTTTAGCTGCAGAATCCAGTATTATCGGACTATGAAAGAAAACTCGTTAGGGGCCAGGATGGTTTTGGTTCCAACACTTTTTGATACAAATGCCTTCTAAAATGTAACACATACTTCCTGTCCTTGAGAAATACAGTACGACAAACATGATTTAACTTCTGATTCTGTATGAGTTATTGTAACCATGTGATCGGTAATGTGGGAAATTAGTCTGAATTTATTCTTTTTGTTTTTTGTTTTGTTTTGTTTTTTAAGTAAACTCTATGCTCAACATCAGGCTCAAACTCATGACCTAAGATCAAGAGTCGCATGCTTTACCAACCGAGCCAGCCAGGCACCCCAGTCTGAATCCATTCTAACTCCAGGGCATAACTAGGAACTTGCTTTCCTAAATAAATCAATTCCTATCATTGTCTTGTCTGTCCTTGGCCTCTTTCTCTAAAGTGGCACCATTTATGTATCTGTACTTCTGGGCAGCATAGTATGGCTACTTATCAAAAATAGTTGTTTATTTTTCCAGAAATAGTTTCTGAACCCAAGGACAATGCAATGTTTCAAATTGTCATTTATTTTAAAATCATCTGCACTGCGGCACCTGCGTGGCTCAGTCAGTTAAGCATCTGACTCTTGATTTTTGCTCAGGTTGTGATTTCGGCGTTTTGACACTGAGCCCGGTGTGGGGCTCCATGCTGAGCGTGGAGTCTGCTTGATATTCTATCACTCTCCCCCCCAATCATGCTAAATAAATAAATAAATAAATCCGGGTTTTATTGGGGAGGGGGGGGCTTTCCACCAAGCCCTTGAGTAGTTTAAGCCCTCAAATCTTGATTTTCAGCAGTTTGCATAGTGACTTCTAGGACAGCTCAAGTGATTAAGAGACAACCTTACCCACCTGCAAGCATCCACTTATGTCAGCATGCATTTTATCAGGGAGGGAGGAAAGAAAGGAAAGAAAGAAGGCCTACTTCCTGAGTATTAACCCAAAAATGGTAATAAATTGCCAAGTGAATGCTCCCATCTCAAATTCTCCTGTCCCTAACCGTACTTTAATGTGGCTCTTTCCCAACCATGCTCAGCTGCATTAGTCTCACCTATCCTCTCTGGAGAGAATCAAGTCTCAAGAGTCATTAGAACAGGACAGCCTTAATACCAACAATAGTTTAGTCTGTAATAAAGACAGACGTGTTTGTTTTTTATTTTTAGTAGGCTTCATGCCCAACGTGGGGCTTGAACTCACATGTTCTACCAATTGAGCCAACCGGGCACCCCAAGACAGACATGCTTTCATAAATTTTTTGCCTTCACACCCTCAGTCCCATTCTCCCATTGCACTCCAACTCCACATCCATCAGAACAAGATTAACTGCTCAGCAGTGGCTCTGTCCCAAGGCCTTCCAAGGGAAAGGGTACGCAGGAGAGCTGCCTTCTCCTTTTGGCTTATTTCCTCTTCATAAGACCCAGTCAGAAAGGGGTAGAAAGGTGTCAAACCATAGGCTAACTGACCTAACCATCCTTGGGGACAGGAGTTCAATAAGCCAAATGCTTCTTTTAATCAAGTCATATCGACCACAAGCAGTCACAAAAATCAAGAATCTTTTATTCTTGATACTCTAAGCCAAAACATTACCTAAACTGTCAGTTTAATTCATTCCTTATTTTCAAGCACAGAAAAACCATAACAATGGTCAATGCAGGAAAATCTCCAAACTCCAAGCTGTGAAAGGAACTTCAAGAAATCCCATATCTAACAACACTCAAAAATGCTACCTAGTTCAATTCATAATCACTTGAAAGTTTTCGTTCGTATCTCACATTAATTTATTGTTTTGGTTTTGGATAAAGTGGCATCTCTACTAACCATTCTCATATAGTAAATTAGATATTACTGCTAAAAATGATTACATCCCAACCATACTTTCACAGGAGTCAAAACTTTACAAATCTCCAATTCTTACTGAAGACAGATGAGCAAGAATATTTCAAGTTATTCTCATTTTTCACATCTCTGTATGAACCATTTAAACATCTGACACTCAATTGTTATAAATACAAATATTTCACACTGTTTTATAAAAGTTCAGTGTATCCATTATTAAACCATTCCAAGACAGCTATATCATCTCTAGCTATTACTGTAAGCCAAAAATATAAATACCAATTTTTAAGTACTTCAGACCCACAGTTTTTCATTACAGTTCTCCAACCTTCCTCATGAATCCAGGATATAGTCTGTTTGTCTTAAAAAAAAAAAAAAAATGTAGGGGTGCCTGGGTGGCTCAGACGGTTAAACATCTGCCTTCAGCTCAGGTCATGGTCCTAGGGTCCCAGGAATGAGCCCTGCGTCAGGCTCTCCTGCTGAGTGGGGAGTCCGCTTCTCCCTCTCCCTCTGCCTGCTGGCCCCCCTGGCTTGTGCTCACGCTGTCAAAAAAAATAAAATCTTTTTAAAAATAAATAAATAAAATGTATTTGTTTTATTCTAATGGCAACTTTATTACCATTTCACTCATGCCAAAAGCAACTTTTCTAAAAATGTCAGTTACCTAAAGAATGTATCTATCAAAATACAGTCATGCAATCCATTCAAATGTTAACACACACACCTGTCAGTTATACATCAGGCTCAGTTTTCATTCAAATACCAAATACGAAATTCCTTAATAAGGAAATCTCCTACCACTACTATTGAGAAAATATACCCTATCCTTTTCCTTCTCGCCAGTGTGCGTATAAAAACCTGTGCAACTATTCTCTATATCCACATTAATCTCAAAAACAAAGGCTTAGAAAACTTACCATCCAAGCACTCTGGGAAACTGCATGTTGTATCTTGTAAGCAATGACTATTTAAGCTGTATATCTCAAAAAGATTACACTCACTGCCTCCACTTCCTCACTAAACATCTCCTTAACTTTTAGTCTGGTTTCCCTCACCCTCTCACTCCAACAGTAGGAAAAATGCTATTCCCCAGGTCACTACTGACCTCCACCTAACTGTCAAATCTTTTTTTCTTTTCTCTTCTTTAACCTGTCTCTGGCATTCAACACATTTCGTAATTTTATTCCTTTGGTTTCTCAGACACCATACCATCCTGGTTCTCTTTTTCTCAAATCCTCAGCCACATCACCTCCTTCTCCCAGCCCTGGCTTGTAAAACTGTTCAATTCTTGAGCACATTCTCCCTTCCCACAAAAATTTTATGCTCTATTGGCATCAATAATTATCTCCAACTTCAAAGCAAAAGTGAAAGACCTTGTGTTTCTCCAAAGATTCAGCAAACATCTAACTGCCTACTAGGTATTTACACCTATAATGGAATTCATTCAAAAGCACCTTCATTTGAAGACTTGCAAAATTTTCCAAGTGATCAATATTTTTCAGTATTCCAGGGCTCAAAACCTTTAAACTATTCTTTTAATGCCATCATTTCTTCTTATACCCATTTAAGTACAGAAGATTTAAGACCCTGGGTGGCTCAGTTGGTTGGGCGTCTGCCTTCAGCTCAGGTCATGATCCCAGGGTCCTGGGAACAAGCCCCACATCGGGCTCCCTGCTCAGTGGGGAGTCTGCTTCTCCCTCTGCGGCTTGCCCTGCTTTGTGTTTGTGTGTGAGTGTGTGTGTGAGCGCGCGCGCATGTGCGCGCGCACGCACCCGTAAGTGCTGTTACATAAAAAAATCTTAAAAAAAAAAAAAGATTTAAGACCTTATATCTATGCCTTCCTTTACAATTCTGTCTGCCATCAACTCAGCGTTAAGTACCTGAATTAAAGGTCACTGAATTTAAAGCCTCGTTGCCTTCTAGGAATAAGTTACGTAGCCCTTGTCCAGTACTACTTTTAATACGTCAGTGTCACATACATAACCCAGCAACTACATATATTATCAACTATATTATCAGTAATTGCCTCCTCTCTGGTTCATGGAAACTTCATGCCCTCATTTACTTGCCTGAACTACCGTAACTGTGAAACTGATTGCAAAGTGGCCTGTTTAATCTTTCAAAATACTGCTAAAAATCCATCACCACCTGTTTACAAAACAACTCCTTGATAAAATACAAATTCTTGGGGTGCCTGGGTGGCTCAGATGGTTAAGCGTCTGCCTTCAGCTCAGGTCATGATCTCCAGGTCCTGGGACTGAGCCCCATGTCAGAATCCCAGCTCAGCAGGGAGCCTGCTTCTCCCTCTCCCTCTGCTCTCCCCCACCCCATGCTTGCTCTCTCTGTAGCTCTCTGTCTTAAATGAATAAAAAAAATCTTAAAAACAGAACAAATAAAAACCTCTTTATTCCTTTCTGATTCCTACACTTTGGTCAAAATGGCCTTGCCATTCTCCCAAATTGCACCAATTTTTTTGCCTCCACCTTCCACAGGCATGTTTTCTCAACAGCATACTGAACATACCCCATTTTCTTATTTTTTGTCCCTTAACATAAACAGCAATTACTCTCTACTTGATGTCCATAACTCCAGGGCATTTTAGAGCATTTTAGGCCCTACTTAACAGCAGCTTGAGTCCCTTAAGTGTAATTTTCATATAATTGTATAGCTTTCTTCTGACTCTGTTCTCACAGTGTGCTATCAATTGCCACTTCTCAGTGCTGTGTGCCTGACCTCCTCACAGAATGCACCTAAATTGACAGAGGACTTAGAGAACAGCTCACCATGATGATTAAAACAGCTAGTAAAATCAGAATGAAAAACTGAAGCAAAGGCAGCACTTCTTTTAAACCACAGAAATCAGGTCCAACTAAAGGTCTGACTAAACCCCAACATATAAAATAGTTAAAGCAGGGCTCCTGGCTGGCTCAGTCAGTAGAGTATATAACTCTTGATCTTGGGGTTGTGAGTTCAAGCCCCATGCTGGGCATAGAGCTTACATAATTAATTAATTAAACAGATAAAAACAGATAAAAGTGAAATGGGGCCTAGTGGAACCAAGCACTGGAGTTCAAGGGTGCCACGTGCATCTCCGTCCCTTCATTTCCCCTCCAGTACAAACCCCCAGGCTTATGTACCACAAATGTGGACATTGTTTGACTTATCACCTAGCACTTGGCTATACTCCCAGAGAGCAGTATTTCAGACAGGTAAAGTAGTACAGTACTGTGATTAAGAACACAGGTTTGGAGTGGGGAGTGAACAACAACAGTTTGGAAGTCGCACAGACCTGCATTCTACAAATTACTAGATTAGGTAACCCTGACCAAGTACTTTACTCTTTCTCAAGCCTGGGAGGAGCACCAAACAAAATAATGTACCTCAAATGCTTAGTCTAGGTCCTAACAGCTACCATAAATACTAGTGACTATAGTATTAATGTTCACTGACTTTTGTTTCTGACTTAATTTCAAAATACTACCTATTTATTCAAACAATTTAAATAACTTTACTGAGGTATAGCAAATACTATAAAGTTCACCCTTTCTAAGTGTAAAATTCAATGATTTTTACTGTTTACCAATTATACAACTATTACTGCAGGCCAACTACACTCCAATAAAATCCTTTGTGACATTGGTCATTTCTTTGTCCCACACATGGCTGGACTGTCAAAAGTATTTAAACTGGTTCATGGTATGCTAGCTATATCGCATTACAGCTGCGATCTTTTGATAAAGTGAAATACACATTAAAACAATTAAATAGAGTGCCTGGGTGGCTCAGATCATGATCTCACGGTCCTGGATCGAGGCCTGCATCCAGCTCTCTGCTTGGCAGAGAGTCTGCTTCTCCCTCTCACTCTCCCTCTATGTTCTGCTCCCCGCTGAAATAAATAAACAAAATATTTAAGAAATAAAAAAAAGGTACCGGGTGGGACGGGTGAATGAATGAATGAATGAATGAATGAATAAATAAATAAATAAATAACAAATAGCTCAAATTGTCTTAAAAAAAAAAAAACAACCTCTTCTGTGGTAATAAAACAATAAAAGGCCTCTATTAACAAGATTTTTATTCTTGTAATCACCATCTGGACTGTTTTGTAATATACAGGGGTATTTTTCCACCATTACCTTAGCACTCCCAATCACAAGGAATTAAAAAGATACTAAATAACCTGAAGTACCAAAGCTAAGAATTTTCAAGAGGTCATACGGTCTCCAGCAACTCAAAGAAGTGTTTCACTAAGTAATCGATACATGAGGAAACTTCTCATCAAAATAAAATGAGCCCCAGATTGGGGAAAAACTGAGAGACTCAATAAGCTACAATTAAAAGCTGACCCAAAGAAAATAATGTGAGTAATTTAGAGTAACTTGGAGTGCCTGGCTGGCTTAGAGGAATATGCAACTCTTGATCTCAAGAGTCCTGAGTTCAAGCCCCACGTTGGGCATAGACCTCACTTGTAAGTAAATAGAATAGAATAGAATAGAATAGAATAGAATAGAATAGAATAGAATAGAATAACTTAGTTTCTCTTTGAGGTACCTGGCTGGCTCAGTCTGTACAACATGCGACTCTTGATCTCAGTCGTGAGTTCAAACCCAATGCTGGATGTAGAGATTACTTAAAAAATAAAAAATAAATAGGGGCACGTGGGTGACTCAGTCGGTTAAGCGGCTGCCTTCAGCTCAGATCATGATCTCAGGGTCCTGCAACTGGGCCCCACGTCAGGCTCCCTGCCCAGCAGAGAGTCTTCTTTTCCCTCTCCCTCTGCTCTTCCCCCTGCTCATGCACTCTCTCTCAAATAAAAAATCTTTTAATAAATAAATAAAATAAGAGTTTCTCTTTTACTAGCTGCTACAAATAAACTACCAATTATGGCCAAACAAAAGATACAATAATATAGTAATCAAAATAATAGCGAATTCTAATAAAACTGAACTATGGACACAAAATTCTGTTCGTTTGTGTTTAAAGGAGGCTCCACTCCCAGCATGGAGCCCAGTGTGGGGCTTGAACACACAACACTGAGATCAAGATCTGAGATGAAATCAAAAGTTGGACACTTAACTGACTAAGCCACCCTGGTGCCCCTTTTTCTTTATTTTTCAAAGATTTTATTTATTTACTTTAGACAGAGCAAGCTGGGGGGGGCGGGGGACAACAGAGTTGGAGGGAGAGGGAGAGAGAATCTGGGGCCGACTCCATGCTGAGAGCAGAGAGACCGACATGGAGCTTGACCTCATGCCCTGAGATCACAATGTGAGCTGAAACCAAGAGTCAGGCACTTAACCGACTGCACCACCCAGGTGCTCCTCAAAATTTTATCTTTAAGTAATCTCTACACCCAGCGTGGGGCTTGAAGTCACAACCCAAGATCAAGAGAGGAACGCTCCACTGACTAAGTCAGCCAGGTGCCCCTAAAATTCAAAGTGTTTCAACAAAAGAAACAATTATATGGGGTGCCTGGGTGGCTCAGTGGTTAAGCGTCTGCCTTCGGCTCAGGGCGTGATCCCGGGACCCTGGGATTGAGCCCCACATCCGGCTCCCTGCTGGGAGCCTGCTTCTTCCTCTCCCACTCCCCCTGCTTGTGTTCCCTCTCTAGCTGGCTGTTTCTCTCTCTGTCAAATAAATATATAAATAAATCTTTAAAAAAAAAAAGAAAGAAAAGGAAAGAAAAGAAACTTCAGGAATTTGGCCATTATTGATCCTATAAGAACACAGGAACCACTGATTCAAGGAAGCCTCCCCAATATCCAAACTCAACTGATAGTGCTTTCCTCTGTTGCTCCCACAAGGATTCTGACTCCTAAATGCACTGTGTCTACTTCTGTCTTCCCATCAGAATGTAAGCACCTAGAGAACAGGGACAGTGCATTAACAACCTGTATCAATAGCACTTAACAGCTGCTAACAAGGTAGCAACATTAAAGCTTTGTTCAGGAGCACATCTACTTAGGAGCAATCATTAATGACAACGACAAACTATTATTCAGGCCTATCGAGGTTAACCTACACTCTAAGCATTTCACAGAAATAAAACACCATGAGAATTTACTCCCCAGGGTGCCTGGGTGGCTCAGTCGTTAAGCCTCTGCTTTCAGCTCAGGTCATGATCCAGGGGTCCTGGGATCTGAGACTGGCATTGGGCTCCCTGCTCAGCGGAGAGTCTGCTTCTCCCTTCACCCTTCCCCCTGCTCGTGATCTCTCTCCCACTCAAACACATAAAATCTTAAAAAAAAAAAGAATTTACTTTCTAAAGTTTTTTATCTGTGTAATAGTTTACCCTTATTCCCACACATCAAAAAGACTTCCCATTATTTTTTCAAAACCTGGAGTCTGCATAAGATTAACAAGATACACAGAATATTTTGTCTTTCTAACAGCCCAAGAAAGTCACACATATTCTACGATAAACTGCAATTTACTTAACAGTAGCAAGAATTATCTAAACTAAATAACAGCAGTAGTTATCTTACTTACCAGATAATATGACTGCCAATTATGCCTGATAAATGACAAAATAATCACTTAAATAGATTATCATTCAATATTATACTTCACTGTCAATACATAAATAGGGTAAAGCAGAAACTCTAATTGCACAGTAACAAAAGTTACAAAAGACATTTTGTGAACTGGGAAATCTAAATATGAATTTTTATCAAATATTATTGATATTATTAATTATATATACGTTATTTAATAATTATTCACTTTCCTAGGTAGGATTAGGTGACTGTTTATTATCTCTTAGTTTTAAGAGAAGCCCTTCCTTTATTGTAAAGAGATACTGCTAAGGAAATATTTAGTCATAATGTCAAGATGTTTCACTTTACTTTCAAAACATTCAGCCTCAAAAGATAATGTACATAGTAGAAAGACAAGTCAATATAGCAAAATACTAAGTAGTGACTCCAGGTCAAAGGTATACATGTGTCATAATACTTTCTGCTTTCATAGATTTGAAAAATATTAAATTAACAAGCTAAAGGAAACCAAACAGAAAAAAGAATCAAAACTGCAAAGAACAGAAAAACAACAAACACAAGACCAATAAAGACTTTGGTGGCAAAAAAATATATAAAAATATCTGAAATATAATCAACGATGACAGTCTCCATGCTCCAGTTAAAGAAGAAGTTGGCAGGAGATGATTAGCAAAGCAAAATCCAGCTGTGTGATGTTCATAAAAGATGTATCTAAACATCCCACTAGAACTGCCAAAAACATTTAAAAATTAAAGCAATACCAAATGCAGATAAGGATGTGGGACTCTTCTCAATTCAGTCTTGAGAATTAAGTTCTAATGTCTAAGGTATTTATTGTATTATGAATTAAACTTCTTCCCTAGGCTTCTAGAATGGTATCAATTATGTACACCCTCAAGAGAATTGAAAAAATAATCACTCAATTTTCTGTGCTCTGTAGTTAAGATGAAGAGCCTCATTAAAAATGACTATGTATCAAAGTTTGGGATCACCTAATAAAGCTACACATACTCCACTCACAATCCAAAACTCCACTCCCAGTTACATAGTCTCAAGAAATCTGTTTGTTTGTTTTAGGGGGAGGGTCAGGTTGTGCAAATGTTCACAAAGAGACAAGAAAAATTTCTAATCACAAAAAACTGGAAATGACACAAACATCCATCACAATAGAGTACAATGTAGTACTCCTTACAATGGAGTACCATACTACTGAAAATGATTGACATTAAGAATCAACATGAATGAATCTAAAACATTTAAGAGTGAAAGAAATATCGAAAGAATCATACAATTCCATTTTAAAAACAAGACTGAGGGGGTCCTGGCTGACTCAGTCAGTAGAACATGGGACTCTTGATCTCAGGGTTGTGAGTTTGAGCCCCATGTTGTGGGTAGAGTTCACTCTGAATGAATGAATAATTCAAGATTGAAAATAACAATATTAAACTATGTATTATTTATGGATTACATGGAATAAAAAGTATCCTAAAAATTTTTTTTTAATATATATACATATTTTTAAAGATTTTATTTATTTGAGAGAGAAGGAGAGAGGGCACAGCAGGGAGAGCAAAAAGCAGAGGGAGAGCGAAAATCAGGTTCCCCACTGAGCAGGGAGTCCTACATGGGGTTTAATCCCAGCACCCTGGGATCATGACTCCTGAGATCATGACCTGAGCCAAAGGCATCAAGACACCCAACCAACTGAGCAGGTGTCCCTCAAAAAAAATAAAAATTTAAAAAACCCAAAATGTAGGCTAATGGTTACCTGTGGGAAAGAGGCAAAGGAATGCCTTGGGAAATGATGGGGGCTTTTAGGTAACACTAATGCTCTATTTCTTGACTAGTCATTTTATTCTTGTTTTTGAAAAAACTACACGTTTTTATACCTCATATATCTTCTTTGGTATGTATTCTCTATTTCTCAATAATCATTAAGTACAAAACTATTATTACACCTTTAAGTATATGCTTTACATAAAGAAAAAAAGGATTTCTGGGGTGCCTGGGTGGCATCTCAATGGTAAAGTGTCTCAACTCTTGGTTTCAGCTCGGGTCATGGTCTAGAAGTCATGGGATGGAGCCCTCAGTGGGGCTCTGTGGAGAGTGCTTGGGATTCTCTCTCTCTCTCTCCCTTTCCCCTGCCCTTCCACTCACTCATGATCTCTCTAAAATAAATAAATCTTTTAAAAAGAAAGGATTTCAGGGGCACCTGGGTGACTCAGTCAGTTAGTTGTCTGCCTTCGGCTCGGGTCGTGATCTCAGGATCCTGGAACTGAGCCCCTGCTCAGCGGGGTATCTGCTTCTCCGGCTCCCTCCTCACCACTAGTGCTCTCTCTCTCTCTCTCAGATAAATAAAATCTTTTAAAAAATTAAAAATTAAAAAAGGATTTCTACTAAATGTTAAACCATGATTAAGTCATTTTTATCTTTCGATTTTCTCCAATTTTCTAAAATGTATTTTCTTAGGTAAAATAGTACTTGATAGCCTGACCCTAAAACCTCCTGTAAAATGGAAATCTCAAAAAAGAAAAGGAACAAACTGATTTGGTCTAAAAACAATGTAAGGCTTGTCAATCAATCCTAAAGCCAGTCTTTTTTTTTTTTTTCCCTAGCCCTATTTCAGCTAAACCTGTATTTTTTTTAAGCCCACTTACTCTCTTGCTTAATGATTTGAAAATGCCAAACACACTATTATCAAATTAAAAATCGCACCCTTCAAAGAGCACACATTCCAGCTAGGTACACACACAATACAGGTAGCACTATGCATCTTGCCCAAGCCCATGAAAAGGGGTTGCAAAGGTATTTTAGGTTTTCCTCTGCCTGCTTGGAAAGCAGTACGTTATGTGGCAAGTACAGTCAGAAGGTCTACAACCTCTTCAGTTGAGACTGAGTGTTGAGAGTGTTTTTGTATGGGGATGAAAGGGCATATAAGGAGGCAGAAAAATAAAATGGAGAGAAAACAAAGGGAAGAGAAAATAAAAAAAGAAAGAGGTAAGGAGTGGAGAGAATTAAAGAAGACAGAGAAGGAGAAAAACACCATTAACAAGAAGCAATTCTGATCTCCTAAAAATCTTTACACATATAATATCTAGGAGTGGTCTGATGAAAAGATTAAGATTACACATAAAAATTTTTGAGTAATGTTCTGAGTATTACTAAATTGTGGACATACAGTATAACTTTGTTCTTTTTAAAGATTTATTTATTTGAGAGAGGGAAATAGTGCACGCGTGCACTGCGCAAGTGCGGGGCAGGGGGCAGATGGACAGAATCTTTAAGCACCCACTGAGTGCAGAGCTGGACACAGAAGCTCGATCCCTGGACCCATGAGATCACGACCTGAGCCAAAACCAAGAATCAGGTGCTCAACAGACTAAGCCACCCAGATGCCCCCCCGTATAGTATAACTTGAAAGTTCCTATGTGACATCTTAGTTAAAAACAGGTTAATAATAGCAGTGTTAATAGTAAGAGACAAGGTTGCACCAACAGTAAGCTTGAAACTAAATCCAAATGAAATTCTCTCTAAAAATCTTTGAAAATATTCTCATAAAATTTTACATTTTGGACCCAAATGTTCTATTACTTTCAGAGTTCAAAATGAAGAAAACAAGCTACACACTGCTAACAACTTTTCTAAGAATTCTGCATAGTCTTAAATGAAACACCTACTCCTTTATCTAAGCCCCATTTCATAAATTCCAAATAGTTACTGAGTTCCAATTCAATTGATCTCATCATCTAGTATAAAAATGAGTTATCTGAAAATTAAAATTCACTCTAGCATTCATTCCATGTCAGCAACAAATTCACAAACCTGGTCTTGAAAAACCTACACCAAAAAAATTTTTAACTCAATTTTTTTTTTTTAAGATTTTTTATTTTGGGGCCACCTGGGTGGCTTGGTCAGTTAAGCGTCCGTCTTTGGCTCGGGTCATGATCCCAGGGTCGAGATCAAGCCCCACATCAGGCTCTGTACTCAGGGCTCTCTGTACTCAGTACTCTGTACTCAGTTTGAGAGTCTCTCTCCATTTGCCCCTCCCCCCACTCATGCACTCTCGCTCTTTCTCTAAATTATATATTTTTTTAGTTAAAAAAAACCCCAAACCTGATTAATTTCGTTCTCAGACTTAAAAATGAAAAAAAAAAAAGAAAAGAAAAGAAAAAAAAAGGATTCCATTCCTGAATAATTGACAGGTGGGTCAAAATTATTTCAAAACTAACCACAGGCTTACATGGTGATATCCCCTGTAAGTCTTCCCTCTCTTTGCCTTCCTTCAAGTTACATCTTCACTCTCCTATGGGGGGGGGGGGTGAGGGATGGAGGGGAAGAAAACAGCTGTTTCCAAGACCTATCAGTACCACCTTACCAGTCAACACAACCAACACAACCAGCGCCACACAGTCCACTTTTAAAGGACACTCCATTTACTTGAATTAACAAAGAGCGAACTGATATTTGCTGACCTTATAGGATTAATAAACAATTAAGATTTAAGAACAGAGAAACTTCGAAATCTGTGAATTCATGAAGACTCCTTTTGAGCGGGCATTCATCAAACCTTTATAACAGGCTTACACCAAAAACAAAAAGTGTCTTATAACAACAACACATCATTTTTAAAAAGGATTGGGGACTTGGGGTGCCTGGGTGGCTCAGTGGGTCAAGCATCTGACTCTTTTGATTTCAGCTCAGGTCATGATCTCAGGGTGGTGGGATCAAGGCCTGGGTGGGGCTCTGCACTCAGCAGTCACTTGTTCCTCTCCCTCTGCTCCTCCCTCCCACCTCACACCCCCTTCCCCCTCCATCCCCACTTGCACATGGTCCAGCTCTCTAATACATAAAATCCTTTAAAAAAATAAAATAAAAATAAAAAGGACTGGGGAATCAATACTTCAAGACTAACACTTCCAAAGTAAAGGCTTCACTTAGTATCAGTTCAAAACTTCATCACTGGTTTACACTTTCTACATGTAGTGTACTGTTAAAGGAGCAGAGAGAGCAACCAGTTCCCATCAAAACACAAGGGCCTATTGAAATTAACCACTCTTCTCCATGTTCTCCTACCATTTCTCCCTAAACAATAAAAGTCACTCAGGCTAGGGGCGCCTGGGTAGCACAGTCGTTGAGCGTCTGCCTTCGGCTCAGGGCGTGATCCCAGAGATCTGGGATCGAGCCCCACATCAGGCTCCTCTGCTGGGAGCCTGCTTCTTCCTCTCCCACTTCCCCTGCTTGTGTTCCCTCTCTCACTGGCTGTCTCTCTGTCAAATAGATAAATAAAATCTTTAAAAAAAAAAAAAAAAAGTCACTCAGGCTAATACCCAGAGACACTGCTAGTGAGCACCGCACAGGCTGCAGCAGTTACCAGGAAAGGGAAGCGAGGTGTTATTGTTGTTCTAGCCTTGTTCTAAAGGCAGCTCCATGTGACTGCTGCTGGTCCAGCCCACATTTAAAGAGAGAGGCCAAAGGAAACCAGAGCAGCAGGAAACAGGCAGGAGAGGCAATTATCAAAACCCTTTCCCATGGCCTCATTTCCATGCCACCACTTCCAGTCAAATTTCAATCACAACAAAAACTCCCTTCTCAGAATTGTTTAATTTCTGAGGGTCAGAAGCAACAAGGAAGCAAACAGGAAATCAGAGCTGTGGAAAACCAGCAGGATAGAGGTGGGGGAAATCTCATCACTGATGCCAACTAGCCTTAAGGAGGAAAAATCAGATGGAACATACTGGAGATAAGCAGAAGAGCAGTGTGGGAAACTAATCACTTCTGCCCAACGATAAGTTTGCACGGCAATGGCAGGATGATAGCCCCAACCAAGGGGCCCTGCAGGTAGGTAAGAGATACTGGTGACTATAAGACTCTATGGTCTCCAGAGAGTGGAATTTTTATTCTCTTTCCTGAAACAGGTAAGTACCATCCCAATTGAGGCACCCAATGCCTAGGATACAGGAGAACTTAGGTATTAGGTTCATCTTCCACCTTTATTACACAAACTGACTCTAATAATTAGGATGTACAATACATGACAAAAAGTGAGGAATACACTACTAACATAACTCTTGGTTTAAAAAGTATACCATAAAAATTAATTAATTAAAAGTATACCATAATTGAAAATATAAAAGGCCTGCGCTCACCCAAGAAGTTAATTATATGCCCTTCTAATAAAAAATGTTTGGATACCTTATAAATACCTTCAAAAGCTCTCAATTGTTAGGGCACAGAGGGGCTAAAGACAATAAGCTTAAATACTGACACACTATGTACCTCAGATATAAGTAGAAACCAATATCCAACAGAGGTGGTAGTAAACTACAAGATCATGTCAAAAGGAAATAACAGGAATGATGACGGGATCAACTCCTAGAGAGAACAAGGATATGAGACCGGAGTGGCAGCACTTGAGATGCCTGGGCAAAAAATCTGATTGAAAACCGAGGGGAAAGGGTGAGAAAGTGATTCTGAGGCGAAGAAAACGGAAATGTAATATAATAACATAGAACTTTCGCTTACAGGGTGCTCTCGAAACTACATTGAAAAACTCTGATAAAACCAGACTAGAGGAACCGGGACTGAGGAGAAAAACGGAGTCCCCAGAATCTAACACCAAAACCTCCCAGAATGAAAAGGAGTAGAATCTAACTATTCCTCCGGGTAAACCGAGAAAGGCTACAGAGCGCAGAAGTTGGGCTCTAAGATGTCCAGTCCCAAGACTACCCACAGGCGTGAAAACGGAAAGGTGGTCAGAATGGGGAGCATCAGCTTGGCTCGGGAGCTCCAGCGGACACGCAGGGCGGGACAGAGGTGGGAGAGAAAACCACACCCTCCAGGGCAGAAACCCTAAAGGGGGGAGGGGAAGGCGCCCCCTGGGGTTGGGTGGGGCCAGGCTGACTAGGACCGGGGTAGGCAGGAAGAAGCACAGGACGAGCCGCAAGGAGAGGAAGGAAGACGCCCGGGCCTGGGCATGCTGAGGACGCATGAAGCTGGCGAGGGACGCTTGGCCCGGTCTTCATGAGTGGGCGCTGGGGCAGTATGAAGAGGGTTCGAGGAAAGAAGAGCTGAACCCAGGACTAGAAAGCGCACGCTGCCAAGCTCAAGGCTCTGGAACAGGAAAGGAGAGAGAGGGTGCCAATTACCGCTGCTGTTCTCGCTGGACTCAGGACCAGCTGCCGCCGCCGCCGCCGCTCGTTACCTGCCAATGTGCCTCTTACAAAGCGGCGGCGGCAGCAGAGGCGGCCCAGCCCGTCACGTGACCTATGCGTCATGAGCGAAGGAGGAGCCATCGCGCGACGCTCGCTCGCGGCTCATCAGCCCGCCCACAGAGCGCGTCGCTTCCTCCAGCCTCCCCCATGCCAACTAGGAGAGGCCAACAGAGCGGAGGCGGGGGTAGGCACCGGGAAGGAGCAAATAAGGGAGATCTTACAGAATTTCTCGTACTCAGAGTTGTCAGGAGGGTACTACATACCGCATCCAGGATGCCCACAACTGCAGCTTGTCGCGCTGTGATGACCTCACAAGGCACCGCGAGTCGCTCCCCTGCGGCCGCCTTCCTTTCATCACGTGATGTGGCCCAACCATTCAAGACAGGCCTAGCTTCCCACACCTTGCGGGGGCGGGGGGGAGGAATACTATCGCCAATACGCTGCACAGCAAAGACACTCACCACCGCAGCCTTTCCCTCACAGGTTCATAGACCTTGCATTTATGACTTAGTGCCGAGTCAAAGCCAAGAGAGAAAACAGCATGGGCTTCTGAGACAAATACCAGTGAGCGCCGCTTGCCAAGGTGGCTGAGCGTGGTTGCTCCTGGGAAATGTAGTCCCGGCGGGGGGGTGGGGTTCCGCTACCACGTTCCCGGGCTCGCGCTCCGCTCCGCCCTCTGCGCGGGAAAACGCCAACGGCTAGCCGAGGTACACCGGTGTGGAGCAGGCTTTAGCAGGAATTTACCCAGGGCAGAAGGGCTTCGGGGCTTCTGTCTTGTTAAATGTGGGTGTTGAATTCTCCTTTACCAAGCCCCTTAGGCGTAAATTGATTAACATTTATTGATTGTTTACTGCATGTCAATACAACAATTTTTACTAAATCTTATAATCAACCCTTTGAGGCAGGGATTTTTCCCTGTACAGAAAGGATTAGAGGGGCACCTGGCTGGCTCAGTCGGTAGGGTATGCTAGTCTCGATCTTGGGGTTGTGAATTCGAGTTCCAACTTGAATGTAGCAATTACTTGAAAAATAAAATCTTAAAAAATAATAAAATAAAAAAGGAAGCCTTAGAGAGGTTCAGTTATTTCTAGCTGAAAAGAACCAAACCAGATTTTAACCCTCCTCTCAGAAAGATCTCCAGGAATTAAGATAAAGGAGGAGATACTTGCTTTATACTTGTAGTATTTTGGAGTTTATTTTTTTTAAGATTTTACTTACCTATTAGAGAGAGAGCAGGAGCGGGGGATGGGGGGGAGGACGAGGGAGAAGCCGACTACCCGCTGAACAGAGAACCCAGTGTGGGGCTCCATCCCAGGACCATGAAATCATGACCTGAGCGAAGGCAGCAGCTTAACGGACTGAGCCACCCAGGTGCCCCAGTATTTTGGAGTTTAAAGTACTGATCTATTTGATTCTCAAAGGCAGTATCCCAGGCTGGTTAGGTACACGGACTTTGGAATACAGCAGGCCTTACCTCAATTTGAGCTTCTTTCCTTTGCAATAACGCCGCTTCACCAGTTGTGAAAATTAAATGAGATAATGTAGGGACACCTGGGTGGCTCAGCTGTTCAAGCATCTGCCTTCTGCTCAGGTCATCATTCCAGGGTCCTGGGATGGAGCCCCACATTGGGATCCCTGTTGAGCGGGGAACCTGCCTCTCTCTCTCTCTACCTACCCTCCGCTCTGCCTGCTTGTGCTCTCTCAAATAAATATTTAAAATAAATAAACTAAATAAAAATAAATAAATGAGGTCATGTAAAGTACCTGTTTGGCGCATAAACCTTCAATAAACAGTAGTAATTATTTTCACGCCTGGTATGTACCCTTCGGGCACAGTAGATACAAAAAAGTATGGTGGGAAGGGAATTAGCATACACTTATCTTTGTGCAGGGCACTATATTAATTACTAACTAACACCTCAGTTACTAGTAGACCTTTGTAGGTTAAATTACTTGATGAATAGCAATCGAAACCTTAACAGTCTTGCTCAGTTCAAGGGAAGCCTTTGTTACACATCTGAATTGATCAAAGAATGTTGAAACATTTCAGGCTGAAACAAAAATTATGACCATTCATGTATAGATGTATCTTATCTCTCTCTTTTTGACAGTGAGCTGGAATTGTGCCCAGTCAGTTCAGTCTTCCTCCTCTTTGTATTCCTGCTTTATAGAAATGTGTGGGAGAGTCCAAGATAAAACCACCCTTGGGAGGCAAAGACTTTTTTAATGGAAAGAGTACAAGAAACAATTCTGAAAACAAACCTGATTAACAGGAGCTGTCTCTGTGGAATGGGAAGGAGGGTTTGTGATTGAGGGTGCTAGTCAAAAGGGACTAATCTAATCTAAAACATTTTAATTTTTACATGGAGAAGGTACTGGTCTTTTAATTAAAGATAAACATTAAGGAAAGAGTGACTGGGGTGCCTGGCTGGCTCAGCTGGAAGAGCATGTGACTCTTGATCTCGACATTGTGAGTTGGACCCCCGGGTTGGGTATAGATTTCCTAAAAATAAATACATAAATAAACTTAAAAAAAAAAAGAGGAGCACCTGGGTGGCTCAGTTGGTTGAGCGTCTGCCTTCGGCTCAGGTCGGGGTCCCAGGGTCCTGGGATCAAGTCCTGAGTAAGGCTCCCTTCTCAGCGGGGAGCCTGCTTCCCCTTCTGCCTGCCATTCCCCCTGCTTGTGCTCTCTCTCTCTCTCTCTCTCTCAAATAAATAAATAAAATATTTTTAAAAAGAGAGAGAGATCATGTGTTAGTTCTGTGACTTGTACAAGATATGTCACCTTTCCAGTCCCTCAATTTCCTCTTCTGTTATATTCAAAAACATCTGTCTTTTCTGTACCAGGCATAGTATGCTGGATACTTTCAATAAATAATCATTTATCAAGGGAGAAGTCCCACCTCAGATCTAGGATCAGAGAGAAAAATAAAGGCATCAAAGTCCTAAAACCACACTGATGATAGTTATTACCACCTGGATGTAATAGAACTAGCCTCTCACAATAGGCTCCCTTAGGGGATATCACTACCAACCATTCCCACCCAGCCTGACTCTGATACATTGACTCTGAAACTTACTTCACATCCTGCGACTGCAAAGAATAGCACCGTCCAATTCACCAGTTTTGTTTAAGTACACTTGGCTGGACTACAGTGAGAGCATAAAGTGATGGAAAATACACTGGAGAAATTCTCGGAAGCCTGAGTTTTTAAGTCTGTAAACATGGCAGGCAATAAAGAAGGTGGGTGAAACCAGATGAAGTCCATCTCAGAAAGAATCAGTAATGGGTAGCTGAGATATAGGAAGATAAAATCAAAGTGTATAAACTCCAAAGCAGAATTTTCACAATCTAGATAAAGCTAATCACTGATTAAGTTCAAATCTAATCTCCTGACTTATAGTCTATAAGTGATCATAATCCAATGCATTATACCCTGCAGAAGAATGTGATAACTGAGTGGAAATGGTCTGTCTAGAATCTATTAAAAAAAAAGAAGAAGAAGAAAGAAAGCCTTAAGAAGCAAAAATGTACACCATGCGGGGAAAACGGTAGCCTGACCAACAAGAACATAGAACGTTTTGATCCCTTTGGCAGGTCTCTCTTTAGCACACAGAGATGAATGATCCATGCCTATTAACCATAAAAATCACCCAAGATTTCCTTGCCT
Source organism: Ursus maritimus (assembly GCF_017311325.1). Lineage (NCBI taxonomy): Eukaryota > Metazoa > Chordata > Mammalia > Carnivora > Ursidae > Ursus > Ursus maritimus. The sequence goes on from NW_024424119.1 coordinate 23,748,545, forward strand.
ATGTTCCATGTCAGGAGCAATCTTCTAATGAGAATTTGGCTTCTTGGGGGTGCCCACTGACTCAGCTGGTGGAGCATGAGACTCTTGATCCCAGGGTTGTGAGTTCAAGCCCCACATTGGACACAGAGCTTACTTAAAAAAAATAATAATAATAATAAACAAGGGACACCTGGGTGGCACAGTTAAGTGTCCGTCTCTTGGCTTGAGCTCAGGTTGTGATCTCAGGGTTATGAGATAAGAACCCCATGTCGGAGGCGGGGGGGGGGGGG
>NW_024424119.1:23748823-23843293 GCF_017311325.1 Ursus maritimus
CGGGTTGCCTGGGTGGCTCAGTTGGTTAAGCATCTGCCTTGGGCTCGGGTTGTGATCCTGGGGTCCTTGGATCGAGCCCTGCGTCGGGCTCTCTACTCAGTGGAAAACTGCTTCCTCTTCCTGCCGCTTCCCCTGCTTGTCCTCTTTCTCTCTCTGTGAGAAAAATAAAATCTTAAAAAAAAAAAAAAGAACCCCATGTGGAGCTCCTCAATCAGTGAGGAGTATGCTGGAGATTCTCCCTCCCTTTCCCTCTGCCCCTCCCCCATCTCTCTCTCTCTGTCTGTCTCCCTCTCTCAAGTAAATAAATAAATCTTTAAAGTAGTGAAATTCTGCTTACTTTATATGGCATTGCCAGGTTCATGCAAGACACTGCCTATGAAAGTCCTCAGAAAATAATCGGACTATGAGAATCGTAAGGAACTATTATTACCATGAAGAATATCATTTGATTTCATCAGCACTTAACTAACCCTAGTCAGTGGTTGAGGTTTGGGTTCTAGAGGAATCCAGGAAGGCCTGGGTTCTAGAACAAGGGTCAGCAAACTACAACTCGTAGGCCAAATCCAGCCCATTTCCTGTTTTTCTATGACCCACTAGCTAAGAATTATTAGCCATTTTTTCTTTCTTTCTTTTTTTAAGTAAGCTCTATACCTAATGTAAGGCTTTGAACTCACAAAACTGAGATCAAGCACACTGTGCTCTATGGACTGAGCCAGGCAGATGCCCCAAAGTCTGATGTGTTGTTTTGTTTTGTTTTGTTTTGTTTTGTTTTGTTTTTTAAAGGGGGGGAGGAGCAGAGGTAGAAGGAGAGAAAGAAGGCCTAGGCAAGCTCTAGGCCTAGCATGGAGCCTGATGTGGACATCATAACCTGAGCCAAAATCAAGAGCCTGACACTTAACCAACTGAGCCACCCAGGCGTCCTTTGTTTTGTAGTAAACTCTACACTCAATGTGGGGCTGGAATTCATGACCCCAAGATCAAGAGTCACATGCTGGAGGTGCCTGGGTGGCTCAGTCAGTTAAGCAGCTATCTTCACCTCAGATCATGATCCCGGGGTCCTGGGATCAAGCCCTGCATTGGGCTCCCCGCTCATCGGGGAGCCTACTTCTGCCCCTTCCCCCTGGTCACGCTCTCTTAAATAAATAAATAAAATCTTTAAAATAAATAAATAAATAAAGAGTTGTGTGCTCCCCCAGCTGAGCCAGCCATGTGACCCTTGTTAGCCATCTTTAAATGGCCCAAAAAAATCAAAAGAAGAATAATATTTCATGGCACACAAAAGTTACCCAAATTCAAATTTTAGTCTAGTAAGTTCCATTGTAACTCAGCCATGATTATTCATTTATGTATTGTTTATGGCTACTTTCATGCTACAATAGCAGAGTTGAATATCTAGAACAGAAACCATGTAGCCCAGAAACCCTAAAATATTTACTGTCTGGTCTTTCACACAAAAGTTTGCAATCCCTGTTCTAGAAGAATCTAACTGTGTGGCCATAGGCAAGATACTTAATCTCATCCTATCTGTTTTCTCAAATGCAAAATGGGGATCACAATACTAGAGGATTAAAAGAGTTCAATATCATGTGGGGTTTGCATCTCTTTTTTCTTTTTTTAAAAATGATTTTTTTTTTCTTTGAGTAATTTCTACACCCAACGTGGGGCTTAAACTCATGACCCCAAGATCAAGAGTCACATATTCTACTGACTGAGCCATCCAGGTGCCCTTGTGTTTTTTTAATTTTAATCCTTTTTGACTGTAATTTACAAAACCTACAAGAGGAAATACATACATACATATCTAAAACTGCACATGTTTTACAAAGCAATACCTACTCATATATTTACGTACTCTGAGGATTTCAGTATACCCTTCATGCAGCATTCCTTAATGTTACCATTTTACATCATCATGGCACATTAAACTGTTATTTTTCATTTTTTCTATTTCCGTTTTTTAAAAAATAGATAGGGAGGTGGGTAGGGAAATGGATGAAATAGGTGATGGGGATTAAGGAGTATACGTGTCGTGATGAGAACTGGGTGTCGTGTGAAATTGTTGAATCACTATATTATGTGACTTATATAACTAATATAATGCTGCATGTTAACTGTATTGGAATTCAAATAAAAAATTTAAGAATAGAGCTTAGACCTAGTTTGCCACGACATGGCTAAACGCACCAAGAAGGTCGGAATCCTGGGTAAATGCAGGACCCGTCATGGTTCCTCCCTCAGGAAAATGGTGAAGAAGACTGAACTAACAAACGGAGAATGGAATGAGAAAAATAATAACTTTATATAGAGACTTGACAGACACTACCTTAACCAAGTGATCAAGGTTAACGCAGAAGTCATATTGGTATCATGAACACCTGATCTGATATGAAGCAATGCAAAGGACACCTCACCTCTGTGGCATTCTTCGCAAAAATCTATCACTTGAGGGTAATCAGGAGAAAACATTAGATAAACCCAAACTGAGGGACATTATATAAAATACCTGAGCAGTACTATTCAAATGAGTCAAAAATCATAAAAAAAAAAACAAGGAAAACAGAAACTGAGGCACATCAAAGAGTCTAAGGAGACATGACAACTAAATCCACTGTGGGATCTTGATTTGGATCCTGGGATTTTTAAAAAAGGACATTAATGGGAAAAATGAAAAAATGCAAATAAAGTCTGTAGTTTAGTTAAAAGTTTTGTACTAGTGTTCGTTTGTTTGTTTTTTTCTAGTGTTCATTTCTTACCATGATTTCTTACATCAGAAAGCTAGATGAATCTAGATGAATAGAAAAACTCTCTTTCCTATTTTGCATCTCTTCTTTAGGTGTAAATTTATTTCAAAATAAATTTTAAAAAAACAGCAGGTCATAACCCACTAAACTGATTTCTTTCTTTTTTTTAAGGTATTTTTTAAAAAGATTTTAAAAACATATTCATTTGACAAAGAGAGTGCACAAGCAAGGGGAGCGGTGGGCAGAGGGAGAGTGAGGAGCAGATTCCCTGCTGAGCAGGGAGCCCCATGCAGGGATCAATCCTGGGACCCCTCTTTTTTTTTTTTTTTTTTTTTAAGATTTTGGGGGCGGTGTCTGAGTGGCTCAGTCGTTAAGCATCTGCCTTCGGCTCAGGTCATGATCCCAGGGTCCCCGGATCGATCAAGCTCTGCATCCCCGTTTCCCTGCTCAGCAGGAAACTTGCTTCTCTCTCTCCCACTCCCCCTGATTGTGTTCCCTCTCTCCCTCTCTCTCTTTCTCTCTGTCAAATAAATAAATAAAATCTTAAAAAAAAATTTTTTTAAGATCTTTTTTTTAAAGTAATCTCTACACCCAACATGGGGCTCAAACTTAGAACCCCGAGGTCAAGAGTAGCTCATTGACTGAGCCAGCAGGTGCGCCATGATTTCTTGACTCTTTAATGCATCTGAATCTTCAGGTTGAAAAAGACTAAATTAATTAGTACAAGTAAAATGTTTAGAACATTGGCACATGGTAAATGGACCATAAATATTAGCTATTATCAATATCCCATAATGTTAATTTTTTTCCAATGGGGTGCCTGGGTGGCTCAGTCGGTTAAGCATCCAACTTTCGATTTGGGCTCAGGTCGTGATCTCAGGGTCCTAGGACTGGGCCCTGCATGGGGCTCTGTGCTCAGTGTGGAGTCTCCTTGCAAATTCTCTCCCTCTCCTCTGCCCCTCCTCCCACTCACAGGCACTCTCTTTCTCTCTCAAATAAATAAATTCTTAAAAAAATTTTTTTCGGGACACCTGGGTGGCTCAGTTGGTTAAGTGTCTGCCTTCGGCTCAAGTCATGATCCCAGGGTCCTGGGATCAAGTCCTGCATCAGGTTCCTGCTCAGGTGGGAGCCTGCTTCTCCCTCTGCCTGCCGCTCCCCCTGCTTGTGCTCTCTCTCTCTCTCTCTCTGACAAATAAATAAAATATTTTTAAAAATAATAAGAATAAAAATAAATTAAAAATAAAATACAATAAATTTTTTCTTCCAGTTTCTCTTTTTCTTTTGTTCAAAAGAGACCTGCCCTGAGGGCAGCTGGCTGGCTCAGTTGGTAGAGCATGGGACTCTTGATCTTGGGGTCATGAGTTCACGCCCCATGTTGGGCATAGAGCCTACTTAAAAATAAATAAACTTCAAAAATAATTTAAAAAACCAGAGAGACTTGCCTTTAGTGACTGAAAATACATAGACCTCAAGATAGACTGTTATGTATCATCTGTACCAGTCAGAGTAAAGAGTCCAGGGTAAAATGGGAAGGAGACACTGATTTAAGGGGTTAAAATAGTTCATTACAACTGTATTTCCATGCTGTCCAAGTTGTTATGCCTAAAACATTGGGCCTGAAATATCCCAGTTTCAAAATATACACTTCCTAGCATTAAGATACCAAAAAGAACCTACAGAAAAAGACCCAGAGGGAAAGGAAAAATTTAAATAGTCTAAGCTAGACTTCAAAAACATCTGCCACCATGACAGTAGTGTGCTTGCTGTCAGTTCATAAGAACACAGATTCTTGCCTTGCAGATAATAGTTAAAAGTAAGTAGGGAGTAGGGAAAGGATGGGGGCATGGGCAAAATGAGTGAAGGGGAGTGGGAGATTCAGGCTTCCAGCTATGGAATTAATAAGTCACAGGGATGAAATATCAGTATAGGGAATATAGTCAACGTTATCGTAATAGCATTGTATGGTGACAGAAGGTAGCTACACTTGTGGTGAGCACAGCATGACATATAAGCTTGTCAAATTACTATGTTGTACACCTGACACTAATGTAACATTGTGTGTCAACTGTATTTCAAATTTTTTACGTTTATTTATTTATGTTTAATAATCTCTACACTCAACATGGGACTCAAACTCATGAGCCCCAAATCAAGAGTCACATGCTCTACCAACTGAGCTAGCCAGGCACCCCTTAAAACTTTTTTTAAAAATAAAAATTAGAAAGACAATTTATTAACAACCTGGGGGAAAGCTTTAGAGCCATACTGCTCTCCTTATACCAAAATGATTTAAAGAGGGTAAGGGTTTACACTGACTGTAAAGGTAAACATTTACTGTCTATTAGGCACCGTGCTGTTCATGTCCATCTTATTTTTATCCTAATTACAAGTATGCAGGCAGGTATTCTGACTTTACAAAACAAAGAGAAGAGAACACATTAAATAGCAGACCCAGAATTCTAAATTTTGACTAGAAAGTCTGTGCTCTTTCTACTCACTTAACCGGGCTGCCACTCTATATAAAACTGTTAAATAGTTTTTTAAAACATTGAAAAGCTTGGGGCGCCTGGCTGGCTCAGTCAGAAGAGCATGTGACCATGTGACTCTTGATCTCAGGTTCATGCATTGGAAAGCCCCATGTTGGAGGTGGAATTTACTTAAAAAAAAAATCTGAACAGCTTGAAGAAAACAGAAATGGCTATAAGTAATGGACAGGCAAAAAAGGAAATAATCAACATATGAAACTACTCATTTCTATTCTTAAAAATTTTATTATTTATTTATTTATTTATTTATTTATTTATTTATGAGAGAGTATAAGGGGTGGGGAGAGGAGCAGCGGGAGAGGGACAAGCAGACTGGGAGCCCAACTTAGGGCTAGATCTCACAACTCTGAGATCATGACCTGAGCCAAAATCAAGAGTTGGATGCTAAGCCACCCAGGTGCCCCTGAAACTACTCTTAAATAGAAGACTTTTGTATGTAACATTAAAAAAATTTTTTTATGGGTGCCTGGCTGTCTCATTTGGAAGGGCATGTGATTCTTGATCTCTGGTTTATGAGTTTGAGCCCCATGTTGGTGTAGAGATTATTTAAAATTAAAAAAAAATTTTTTAAATAAAAATAAATTTCAGGGGCGCCTGGGTGGCACAGCGGTTAAGCGCCTGCCTTCGGCTCAGGGCGTGATCCTGGCGTTATGGGATCGAGCCCTACATCAGGCTCTTCCGCCATGAGCCTGCTTCTTCCTCTCCCACTCCCCCTGCTGTGTTCCCTCTCTCGCTGGCTGTCTCTACCTCTGTCGAATAAATAAATAAAATCTTTTAAAAAAAATAAAAGTAAAAATAAATTTCAAGGTAAACAGTAGATCTGGGGGGGAAAACAAAACAAGTTTTTGAATGATAGATATTTTTACAATAAACAAAATCTCATACAAATTGACAAGAACAGTGACATTTCTATGGATAAATGGGCGTGCCTGGGTGGCTCAGTCAGTTGAGCTTCCGACTCTTGATTTTGGCTCGGGTTGTGATCTCAGGGTCGTGATCTCAGGGTAATAGACTGAACCCCGCATCAGGCTCCGCATTCGGCAGGGAGTCTGCTTGAGAGTCTCTCCGTCTCCCTCTGCTGTTCCCCTGGCTTGCACTCTCTCTCTCTCTCAAATAAATAAATAAAATCTTTTTTCAAAAAAGAAAGAAGGAAATTTCTGTAGATAAATGGACAAATCTTATTGATGATTCCTAAAAGAAGAAGTAGAGGTAATCAACAAACATGGAAAAATGTTTTGCCTCACAATTTTTTAAGCGAGCTATAGCAATAACATGCATTTTGTCTATCAAATTAATAAAGAGTCAACATATTGGTGTTACCCAGTGCTAATTAATTTATATCTAAAGAGGCACTCTCATGTATCTTCAACCAATGGTGTTGGGAAAACTGGACAGCAACATACAAAAGAATGAAACTGAACTACTTTCTCACCTCATACACAAAAATAAGTTCAAAATGGTTTGAAGACCTAAATGTGAGACCCGAAACCATAAAAAATCCTAGAAGAGAACACAGGCAATACCTCTTTGACATCAGCCTCAGCTACTACTTACTAGGTGTGTCTACACAGGCAAGGGAAACTAAAGCAAAAATAAACTATTGGGACTACATCAAAATAAAAAGCTTCTGCACAGGGATGCCTTAAAGGGATACATGCACCCCAATGTTTATAGCGGCATTATCTACAATAGACAAATTACGGAAATACCCCAAGTATATCATACACACACACACACACACACGCACACACACACACACACACACAGGAATATTACCGAGCCATAAAAAAGAGCAAAATTTTGCCATTTGCAACAATGCGGATGGAGCTAGAGAGTAGTATGCTAAGCAAAATAAGTCTGTCAGAGAAAGACAAATACCATACAATTTCACGCATATGTGGAATTTAAGAACAAAACAAACAAATAAAGGGAAAAAAGAGAGAGAGGCAAACCAAGAAACAGACTCGTAACTATACAGAACAAGCTGATGGTTGCCAGAAGGAGATGGGCGGGGGGATGGGTGAAACAGGTGATGGGAATCAAGGAGTGCACTTGCTGATGTGAGCACTGGGTGATGTACGGAAGTGTTGAATCAGTATATTGTACACCTGAAACTAATATTACACTGCATGTTAACCAACTGGAATTTAAATTAAAACTTTAAAAAAAAGGGGCACCTGGCTGGCTCAGTTGGTTAAGGGTCTGACTCTGATTTTGGCTCAGGTCACGATCTCAGGGTCATGAGAGCAAACCCCACATCAGCATTGGGCTCTGTGCTCCTCAGGGAATCTGCTGGAGATCTCTCTCTCCATTTCCCTCTGCCCCTCACCCTGCTCACACTAAATAAATAAATAAATAAATAAATAAATAAAATCTTTTTAAAAATTTTAAAAATAAAGAGGCACTCTCTTATTTGGCTAATAGAAATACAAATTGGCATAAACCTTTTGGAAAACAAAAAGTCATTATGTATTAAAACCTCTTCACTATTCTTCACAAGTCTAGTACTCTGCCCCAAGGAAATAATTTTATTTTTTAAAGTTTTATGTATTTAAGTACTCTGTGCACCCAGCCTGGGGCTCCAGCTCACAACCAAGATCAAGAGTCTCATGCCCGGGGCACCTGGGTGGCGCAGCGGTTAAGCGTCTTGATCCCGGCGTTCTGGGATCGAGCCCCACATCAGGCTCCTCCGCTATGAGCCTGCTTCTTCCTCTCCCACTCCCCCTGCTTGTGTTCCCTCTCTCGCTGGCTGTCTCTATCTCTGTCGAATAAATAAATAAAATCTTAAAAAAAAAAAAAAAGAGTCTCATGCCCCTCCAAATGAGCCAGCCATGTGCCCCAGGAAATAATTTTAAATAAGGAAAAACTGTCATGCAGAAAAGAACATTTCTCACAACTTTATTTATAATAGTAAAAGATAGGAATCTCCTTTCATGTCTGAGTGTAGAGAAATGGTTAAGCAAATTATGTCATTCTTACTAGATCTCATATTATACAGCCTTTATAAATAACATTTACATTCCCAGGACATGGAAAGACATTTTTTTAATACTCTCAGATATAAAAAGCCAAAACCAAATCACTGAGTGAATATAACTATGTAAGAACACTATGCATAAGAAAAAAAGACTAAAAATACATCAAAAGTATATTAATATGGGCCACGTATCAATAATGGGATTATAGGTAACATTTTCCCATTTCACTTCTATATTTTCAAAATACATTTATTTTATTTTAAAGATTTTATTTTATTTTTTAAAGATTTTATTTATTTATTTATTTATTTATTTATTTGAGAGAGACAGAGAGAGAGAGAGCACAGATAGGGGAGGAGCAGAGGGAGAAGAAGGGGGAAAGAATCTCAAGCAGACTCCATGCCCAGCATGGAGCCTGACTGGGGGCCCAATCCCACAACCCCAAGATCACGACCTGAGCTGAAATCAAGAGTCAGACACTTAACTGACTGAGCCATCCAGGTGCCCCTAAAGATTTTATTTAAAAAAAATTTTTAGGGTGCCTGAGTGGCTCAGTCAGTTAAGTGTCTGCCTTCAGCTCAGGTCATGATTCCAGGGTTGTGGGATCGAGTCCCACATTGGGCTCCCTGCTCTGCAGGGAGCCTGCTTCTCCCTCTGCTTCTGCCTCTCTCTCTGTCTCTCATGAATAAATCAATAAAATCTTTTTTTTTTTAAGATTTTATTTATCAGAGAGGAAGCATGGGAACAAGCAGGGAAAGCAGCAGGCAAAGGGAGAAGCAGGCTCCCCCCTGAGTAAGAAGACCGATGTAGGACTTGATCCCAGGACCCTGGGATCATGACCTGAGCCGAAGGTGGATGCTTAACCATCTGAGCCACCCAGGCATCCCATATCTTAAAAATTTTTTAAAGATTTATTTATTTTAGCACCTGGATGGCTCAGTTGGTTAAGCATCTGCCTTCGGCTCAGGTCATGATCCCAGAGTCCTGGAATCAAGCCCCACACTGGCTCTTGTTCAGCAGGGAGCCTGCTTCTCCCTCTCCCTCTGCCTGCCACTCCCCCTGCTTGTACACACACTCTCTCTGTGTGTGTTAAATAAATAAAATCTTTAAAGATTTATTTATTTTAGAGAGAGAGTAGGGGGAAGGGTCAGAAGGAGAGGGAGAGAGGAATGCCAAGCAGACTCCCCACTCAGTGTGGAGACCCATGTGGGTCTCAATCCCAGGATCCTGAGATCATGATCTCAGCTAAAATCAAGAGTCGGACACTTAGCTGACTGAACCACCAAGGTGCCCAATGAGGATTTTATTTTTAAGTGATCTCTACAACATGGGGCTCAAAACCACAACCCTGAGATCAAGCATTGCATGTTCCATTGACTGAGCCAGACAGGTGCCCTTCAAATTACCTTCAATACTCAGGTTTTATATAATTTTAAAGACGTTTAAATTAAATATTTACAGCGGTACTAAAAGTTGTATGCTCTAAGAGAGGAATCTAAGACATATGGTTATAATAACCTATGGGATGAATTATGTCACCCTCAAATCATATGCTGAAGTACTAACCTAGTACTACGAATGTGAGTGTATTTGGAGATAAGGTCTTTAAAGAGGTAATTATGGTTAAATGCGGTCATTGGTGTGGGCAGGAATCCAGTATGAGTGAGGCAGAAAAAGGAAGGACCATGTGAAGGCAAAGGGAGAAGACAGCCAACTACAAGCCAAGGAGAGAGGACTCCGAAAAAAACCAATCCTGCCAACACCTTGATCTTGGACTTCTATTCTCCGGAACTGCCAGAAAATAGATTTCCGTTGTTTAAGTCACCCAGTCTGTGGTACAGTCTTAGAGTAATGCTAGCAAACTAATATAGATGAGATGTTAGGGTTTACTAAGCAGGAAGAATAGGGGCTTGCAAAGAATTATCTTCCTTCCTCTTGGAAGACATTATTTTAGTTCGGGTAAGTCCATAGATTGTGAAGTAGAACGACCTTGGACATTACTGTCTGATTAAGAACAGAATACCCCTTAAATAAATACAATACAATACAATACAATACAATACAATGAATAATTAAAAAAAAAATAGAACACCCTTACCCCTTCACTTTCTACCCAACCTTCAGTGGTCAAAGACCTCTTTTAACATATGAATGTTTTCTTAAAAGATGTAAGCCTATCTGTCTTTTCTTTTTTTTTTTTTTTAAGTAGGCTCCATGCCTAGCGTGGAGCCCAACGTGGGGCTTGAACTCATGACCCTGAGATCAGGACCTGAGCTGAGATAGAGTCAGACACTTGGGGCGCCTGGGTGGCTCAGATGGTTAAGTGGCTGCCTTCTGCTCAGGTCATGATCTCTGGGTCCTGGGATCAGGTTCCTGACTCACCAGGAAGTCTGGTTTTCCCTCTCTCTTTGCCTCTTCCCCTGCTTGTGCTCTGTCTCTTTCTCTCAAATGAAAAAATAAGATCTTTAAAAAAAAAAAAAAAAAAGAATCAGACACTTAACCAACTGAGCCACCCAGGCACCCCAACATATGTCTTTTATAGAGCGAGTGGATTTTTTTTTAAAGATTTTGTTTATTTATTTGAGAGAGAGTATGGGGGGGTTGCAAAGGGAGAGGGAGAATCAGCAAGGAGCCTGATGGGGGGCTCCCCGAGTAAGTGCAATTTAAAGATGTTTACAGGGGCTCCTGGGTGGCTGAGTTGGTTAAGCAACTGCGTTTGACCCAGGTCATGATCCCAGGGTCCTGGGATCAGGCCACGCATTGGGCTCCCTGCTCAGTGGGGAGCCTGCTTCTCCCTCTCCCTCTGCCACTCCCCCTGCTTGTGCTCTCTCGCTCTCTCTCTGTCAAATAAATAAATAAAATCTTTAAAATAAATAAAGATGTTTACAAAAATTACTTTTACTTTCCCACAGTAATTCTGAAGTACTATTATATTTTTAATAATGATATATTTTACTTCATTTATTAATTTTTTTAAGTAGGCTCTGTGCCCAGTGTGTCACCCAACACAGGGCTTGAACTCATGACCCTGAGATCAAGACCTGAGATCAAAGTCAGACGTTTAACTGACTGAGCCACCCAGGTGTCTCTTATTTCATTTTTTAGATTTATTTCTTTTTTTTTTTTTTTTTTTTTTTTTTTTTTTTAGATTTATTTCTAAGTAATCTCTACACCCAGCGTGAGGTTTGAACTCACAATCCAGAAATCAAGAGTTACATGCTCTCCCAACTGAGCCAGCCAGGTACCCCCTGAAGTATTATTTTTATAATCATCACCACCCCTCAGAAAAACTTAATTCAAAAATCCTAATGCTACCAAGTTGCAGAGTTAGTGGTCAAGTCCAGGTTTCCCTAATTCCAAACACCGTGTTTTATTTTCTCCAGCATCATTAGTGTTTCTGCTTGTCTCTTCCCCCTGGACTGTAAGCTTCTTGAGACAGGGACTGTGTCTTTTCACCTATGTATTTCCAGCACTTAGCATAGTATCTAACAAATAATAAGCATACTCAATAAATATTTTTAAAATGAAGAGTGATGGGACGCCTGGGTGGCTCAGACAGTTAACCGCCTGTTCATGTCCTGATCCCAGGGTCCTGGGATTGAGCCCCACATCAGGCTCCTTGCTCAGTGGGGAGCCTGCTTGTCCCTCTGCCTGCCACTCTGCCTGCTTGTGCTCTCTCTGTCTCTCTGACAAATAAATAAAATCTTTGAAAAATAAATAAATAAAAAATGAGGAGTGATGCTTTCACATAGTTATCTTGTAAAAGTCTGTTTTTCATTTCTACATTTTGCTTACAAAGGAGACACGGAAACCTATACACACGCACCTGTATATCCAAATCAGGATTTAGCAAATTCTAGAGATGAGAGGAATAAGAGGCAAATTTTACTGGATGCCTACTATGTGCCCAGCTCTATTCTGGCTGCCGTGAATAATTACCAAAATAAATAAATAAATAAATCCCTGACACAGTGCTTCACTATAGTAGGTGATAAATAAACATCTACTGAGAAAAGGAAAAGAGACAGGCTAGAGGGTAAGTGGCCAGAAAGGCAGGAATTCCAGGCAGGGGAAATTGTGTGAACAACAGGAAGAGGGAAACAAGTGCAAGCAAGGCAGGCTCAAAGACCAGTTTGGATGAAGGGAAAGTTCTTTGGGGATCAACATAGCGGAAGACAAAGTTATAAAGGTCAGTAGCGTCTGATTGTATAATGTCTTGAATGTTAGGCTGAAGAATTTGTTCCCTCCTGTTACTAATCCCTCCTAAAATGCTCTTTCCTCAGGAACTGGAATGTCAGTAGGGTCTCTAGCAGCAGAAAAGCCTCCTCAGAGACACTGAAGAATTAAGCTCTAATGGTGGAATGACAGGTGGAGGGGTGGATATTTTAGATGAGGAGGCCACCCCCTCAGATCCTCTGCTGATGTGGCGCCAGTTCTGCCAGCTCGAGGGTGGGCCAGCTGTGGTCGCTAAATAAAGAATATTTTCACTGAGCACTCATTTGCACGTCAATTTTTTGTAAGTAAGCTCTGTGCACAACATGGGGCTTGAACTCACAACCTGGTTGTGAAGACTCTCACGCTCTACCGACTGAACCAGCCAGGTGCCCCACATGTCAGTTTTTTAAAAAAGATTTATTTATTCATTAGAGAGAGCGCGCGCATAAGCGGGAGGGGCAGAAAGAGAGGGAGAGAGAATCCCAAGCAGACTCTTCACTGATCCCGGAGCTCCATGCAGGGCTCAATCCCAGGACCCCAAGATCATGACCCCAGCAAAAACCAAGAGTCGGGAGCTTGACCAACTATGCCACCCAGGCGCCCCACCCACATACCATTTTTTAATTACTGAGTGAACTTAAAACTTTCTTGTCGAGCTTCCAAGAACATACACGTGGTAGTCACCAGGACAAATCTGCTGTGATAAGCATGAGTAGAATTCCCAGCCTGGCTATGGAAGAAAGTGCACCTCCCACAGCACGCTAGAGGAGGGAAGGGGGGCGCTTAACAACCTGTTCACCTCAGACCTTCCCTGACATTCCTCCAGCCAAACGCTAATCTCCCAGCAGCTTGGGCCATGTTCAGGCCAAAGATAGTTGCTATGGCCTTTTGCAGGGACAGAATGGCTACACCTGTTGGCTTCTCCCCTGCACGCCCCCCACCCCGTTGGCTTCTTAAAGTAAGATCAAATGCCTTCGGGTTGAAGGATAAAACCACAGTGCTTCTCAACATTTCGGATACCAGGCTCTGCCCTAGGGGAAATTGTGAAGTAGGTCATGTATCTGGGAAATGACTATGAGCTCATCAACTTCGACTTCCTGGCAGGCAAGGAAACATTAGCCTTATTTTAAAGAGGAGCTCTGAGGCCCAGGGAAATTAGCTGCTAAGCTTTTCTCTCCCTAAGCCGCCCCTTAAATAAAAATTGTTGTTGCCTACTAGATAAATGCTTGAGACTATATTAAGTGATGGGAGACAATGAATCAGATTCTGCCTTCAAGACTTTCATAATCTAGCCAGGCGACAGATATGTCAGTTATTTACCCCCCCTCCAGCTTTATTGAGATCTGGTTGCACATATAACATTGTGCAGATTTAAGACATACAATATGATGATCTGATACACATACATTGCTAAATATTTACCACAGTTAGGTTAGTCAACAAATCCTTCATCTCATGTAATTACCATTTTGTCGTTGCTATGGTGAGAACATTAAAGCTTTCTTCTCATAGCAACTTTCAGGTATACAATACAGTATTGTTAACTGTAGTCACCATGCTCTCCCTTAGATCCCTGGTATTTATTCGTCTTATGACTGAAAGTTTGTACCCTCTGACCAACATCTCCCCAGTGTAGATTCTTTAAGTGTACGGACATAGAGAATCAGTTATGCCAGAGGGGACGGGGCACCAGCTAAGAGGTCAGAGAGGAGAAACTGTACAAGCAGAACGTGAAAAGATGTAAATTTGTCTAGGTTAGGAAGGAATAGAGGGCATTCCTGGTAGGGACTGTAGCATAGGCAAAGCTCTGCAGACAGGATAGTGCAGAGCAAGTTCAGGGAAAGCGTGAATGGCCTGGTAAGGTTGGGCATGAGGGTAAGAATGTAGCGATAGAGATTAAGCTGGAAACATGAAGGACCTAGATAAAATTTAGAATTTTATCTTTTTTTTTAAAAAAAAGATCTTATTTATTTGAGAGAGAGAAAGCATGAAAGGGGGGAGGGTCAGAGAGAGAAGCAGACTCCTGGCAGAGCAAGGAGCCCGATGTGGATCTCGACCCCTGGACTCCAGGATCATGACCTGAGCCAAAGGCAGTTGCTTAACTGACTGAGCCACCCAGGAACCCTAGAATTTTATCTTGAGAGGCGCCTGGTGGCTCAGTCAGGTAAGCATCTGCCTTCTACTCAGGTCATAATCTTAGGATCCTGGGATAGAGCCCTGCGTCAGGCTCCCTGGTCAGTGGGAAGTCTGCTTCTCCCTCTGCCCCTTCCCCCACTCATAAATAAATAAATAAAATAAATAAATAAATAAATAAATTTTTTTAAAATAGAATTTTATCTTGAAGGCTGGGAGACATATCAGAGATGTAGGCTGAAATGTGTTTTTTAAAAATAATAATGATGGCAGCATTGCGAAGAATGACTGAAGTGATAGTGTTACAGACATTTCCACTCTCCTCATTCCCAATCCGGAGATTTCAGGCCCCCCTGACCAATTTACCCCTCTCATCCAACCTTCTTCCAGATTTCTTTAGACAAGACGAAAGAGTCTAACAACAGCTCAAATAGTGCCCAGCCCCTACTTCCCCTTACCAAAATGTAGTCAGGCTCTTTAGGTGTCAAGGAACTAAATACCAGTAAAATCACATTCATTTATTTATTCAAGAAGCATTTACTGAGTTCATTACATGTTATCTTCACAGAGCTTATAGTCCAGTAAGGAAACCAGGGTGTGCTGGAGTGGGCTCTTGGGGGCTCATGACAGCCATTTGCTAAATTTTCAGGAATTCTGCAGGTTGTCAAGAATTAAATAGCATACACGCAAAATTAAATAACTTACACTAAAAAAAAGGTGAAAAATACTCAGATTCATTCTGTTGTAATAATTTCACTATTATCTATGCTATTTTATCTGTACGGTGGAAAACTATATACTGTGCATTTCTCCCTAATTTGTGTTCAGTGACATCATGCTGGTAGCTTGAAATAGTCTATGTTGGGATTATTTACACGCCAGGAATCAGCAAATGCTACAAATCAGGCTTGTTTCTTTCACTGTCTGGACTTGGGAAAGTGACAGAAAATAGGTTAATAATGCAAATTAAGGGGCGCCTGGGTGGCACAGCGGTTGAGCGTCTGCCTTCGGCTCAGGGCGTGATCCCGGCGATCTGGGATCGAGCCCCACATCAGGCTCCTCCGCCGCTATGAGCCTGCTTCTTCCTCTCCCACTCCCCCTGCTTGTGTTCCCTCTCTCGCTAGCTGTCTCTCTCTCTGTTGAATAAATAAATAAAATCTTTAAAAAAAAATAATGCAAATTAAACTTAAAAGTGTGTCGTGCCTGTAGCTATTACACTGTGAATACAGCAAAAATTAAATATTTGTTTCCAGTATTCCAAAACTATTATTCAATTCAGCAAGGAAGTTACTCACTTAACTGCCGACTAAGTTCCTACACTTTTCGCGCACTCTGCTGTGTAATAAGGGATATATTTGGTCCCTGGTTCCCGGCACAGAGCTCTAAAACCTTTGTTTTTCCCAAGTGATAGGAATGTCTTTTGTTATTCGTAACAAGCCTTTTCTCTTTCAACTGAGTTTATGCTAATGGTGAATTAGGATGGGGTCCCTACGTAGCCGCAGGATGGGGCTGGTTACCCGAAAGACCCAGTGATTAGAGGGTTGGAACTTTTGGTTCCACCCACCGACCAAAGAGTCAAAGGGAAGATCTCTGAGCTTCATCCACCTGCAAGGTAGCCCGCTCCCGTTCCAGTCCTGTACTCAAGGACCCTTCTGGACCTCACCCTGTGTACCTTTCTATCTGGCTTTTCATCTGTATCCTTTAAAATATCTTCTTTTATAATAAAACTGATAAATGCAGGTAAAGGCTTCCCCGAGCTTTGTCAGCTATTCTAACAGATCACTGAACCCAAGGAGGAGGTCCTGGGAACCGCCGATTTACAGCAGGTCTGTCAAGAGCAGAGGTGACAACCTGGACTTGCAGTTGGCATCTGAAGTGGGGCAGTCTTGTGGGACTGACATAGGTAGACAGTGAGTGTCAAAACTGAGTTAAATTGTAGGATACCCAGTCCGTGTACACCTGAAAATTAAAGAATGGCGTGGTGGTGTTGGGAAACACTCCACCTGTAAGTGAAACTCTCAGCCCCATTTATGTTGGAATACATTTATTAGTTGCAAAAACAGATTGGCTATGGTTACAAGAATTTGGCAAATATTAACAAAAGCACTCAGTGAAAATATGGAATTTACAATAAAGAGTATGTTTTGCTATTATTTGCGAACTGTGTTGAATACATCTTTATGTCAGTGAAATTTATAAACACGATTATGTGTGTCTGTCTGTGCATTCCTACTTTTCAGAGAGCTAGTTGCCAAACATTTTACCAGCACAACCACTGGAAGAAACAGACAATAAACAAACATAATTTAATGTGAGGTGTAAGGACTAGGAAGAAATCATAAACAGTCTGGGGCCAGCGTGCCAGAAGAATATGTTATTTAGCATGCGCAGGCGATCTCTGTACTAAGATAGCAAGTGGGCAGAAACCTGAAGGCACTGAGTGAGCCACGTGCAGAGCGTCGTAGGTAGAGGCACCAGCAAAGACGAAGGCTCTGAGGTAGGAATGTGCTCGTGTGTTCGGCCGAGTCTGGTTTAGCCAGAGCCTCGTGAGCCACGGAAACGGAGTAGACGGAGATCCAAAAGGTGGAGAGGACCTTGCAGGCCAAGAGCAGAGACTTTGAGGTAAATTTTACTCTAAGAGACAGTCAGCATTGGAGAGCTTTACACAGTTGTATCATGCCGCGGACTTCACTTTTTTTCTTGAGAGAGAGCGAGCACACATGAGTGGGGAGGGGCAGAGGGAGAAGAGAGCGAATCCTAAGCAGGCTCCATCTCAGGACCCTGAGATCATGACCCGAACAGAAATCAAGAGTCAGGTACTTAACTGACTAAGCCACACAGGTGCCCCTGAACTTGACGTTTTTAAAAGATCACTCCAGGCAGCTTTGGGAACAGACTGTAGGGAGAGGGCATGTGAATGTGAGGAAGCTGGAGACCAGTCAGGTGAGAGATGATGTGGCTGGGACGATGGAGGCAGCAGTGGAGTTGATGAGAAGCAGATATTTAAATTTTATTTATTTTATATATTATATACATTTTTATATATTATATATACATTTTATACATATACATTTTTATATATTTATATATTATATATACATTTTATATATATTTATACACTCATTATATATATATGTGTGTGTGTATGTATATATATATATTTTTTTTCTTTTTTTAAGCAGTTAGATTTTAGATATATTTTGAAATCTACCTGACAGGAAATACTGATGGGTTGGATGTGGGATGTGAGAGAAAAAGATGAGTTAAGGATGACACCAAGGTTTTTGGCCTGAGCAACTGGAAGACTGAAACACCATTTACTTGAAAGAAATGAGAAAGTGGTTGGGGAAGGGCAGGATGGGAGCCTTGGTGAAAATGTATTGGTTAGAGGCTTGAATGAACTTTCTGAGGTCAAGGAAATGTTCTATGCCTTATCTGGAGAGGTGGCTGTCTGGGTGTATACGCTGTGAAAACGCAATGAACTGAGTATTTAATAACTGCATTTTATTTTACATAAATTATGCCTAAACACAACCCCCCAGTGGAATTTACCTTTTTTTTTTTTAAAGATTTTATTTATTTATTTGACAGAGATAGAGACAGCCAGCGACAGAGGGAACACAAGCAGGGGGAGTGGGAGAGGAAGAAGCAGGCTCATAGCGGAGGAGCCTGATGTGGGGCTCGATTCCAGAACGCTGGGATCACGCCCTGAGCCGAAGGCAGACGCTTAACGACTGAGCCACCCAGGCGCCCCACCATTTGTTGATATGAGGAAGCCTTAAGAAAAAAGGGGTTTACTTTATTTTTTTTGTGTTTTTTTTTTTAATAATCTCTACACCCAACGTGGGGTTTGAACTCGTGACACTGAGATCAAGAGTTGCATGTTCTTCTGAGCCAGCCAGGAACCCTAAAAGGATTTTACTTTAAAGGTTACACATGAGTGGGAATGCCATCCATCTGGAAGCTATTGAGGTCCAAGGCTGCTTTGGGGGCAATCCTCCCATCTCTTTCATGGGGTCTCTGCATCTCCCTAAGCCTCTGCATCTACATCACTTTTTTTTTTTTTTTAAGATTTTATTCATTTATTTGAGAGAGAGAGAGAGAAGGAGCCAGGGGAGGGGTAGAGGGAGAGGGAGAAGCAGACTACCTGCAGAGCGTGGAGTCCAACTTGGGCTCGATCCCAGGACCCTGAGATCATGACCTGAGTCAAAATCTAGTCAGA
Source organism: Ursus maritimus (assembly GCF_017311325.1). Classification (NCBI taxonomy): domain Eukaryota; kingdom Metazoa; phylum Chordata; class Mammalia; order Carnivora; family Ursidae; genus Ursus; species Ursus maritimus. The sequence goes on from NW_024424119.1 coordinate 23,767,659, forward strand.
CGCTTATCTGGCAGATCCACCCAGGCGCCCCTACATCACTTTCTTCAGGCTTGATAATCAAGAAAACAAGCCTGATTTGTAGCATTTGCTGATTTCTGTGATATAAATATTCCCACCACACCTATTTCAAGCTACAGGACACATTAAGCTACATCAAGTTACAATATAATCCTGATGGTGGTAAAGTGAGGTAATGGAGAACACAGACTCCAATGCAGGCAAGTTTCTTTGCCCAGTGAGCCTCGGTTTCCTCATCTGTAAAATGAAATGATAATAACTAATGCTTCCTCCACAGGGTTGTTGTGAAGATTTAATGAGTTGATATATGAAAAGCACTCAGAGCAGAGCCCAGCATTATGTACCTTTTAACTGTTATTAGCTCTGCTCTTAATTTATTTGTGTGACTTCGGGCAAAACCATTCGTCTCTCTGGATCTTAGTTCCTTTATTTGTAAAACAAAGAGGTTTATTATGTATAATCTTTGAAGTCCTTCCAGCTCTAGAAATCTTAGGGCCATCTATGACTCCAGTTAAAGACAAATCTCAGCCTCCCTTTCTTTTCTTTTCCTTTTTTTTTTTTTTAAAGATTTTATTTATTTATTTATTTGAGATAGAGTAAGCAAGAGAGAGCGAGCATGAGCGGGGCGGAGGGGCAGAGGGAAAGGAAGAAGCAGGCTCCCTGCTGAGCGGAGAACCCGATGTGGGGGCTCAATCCCAGGACCCTGGGACCACGACCCGAGCCAAAGGCACATAGACACCTCGCCAACTGAGCCACTCAGGCGCCCCATCTGGTTTTCAAGCACTTTCCCTGAAATCACAGGTATAAGGCACCTCAGTGGTACAAGAGACAGCCAGGTGAATTCTGTCCAAAATAAATTCAGCCCCATGTGTAGAGTTAAAATTAACGGTCAGCTTTGGTCTCAGCGTGGGAAAACTTCTTCAGGCCAAAAGTTTCCAGCATCTGGGACTTCTTCACTGCAACTGGCAGCTCCAGGTGCTGGTCAGGCTGCCTCATTTGCATGCGGGCCAGGTGCCTTTGTTTAAGAACTTCCTGATTCTCGTATGGTGACTAACATAATATAATAAAAAATCATTAAAAAAAAAAAAAGAACTTCCTGATTCTCCCCTGCTAAGGAGGTGCTGAGGGAAATGTTTTCTTTTTTCTTTTTCTTCTTTTTTTTCCTTTTCTTTGTTTTAATGGAAAGAAACAGAAATAAAAAGAAGGAAAAAATACAGAGAGAGACTAGATATATAGAAATAGATGAAAAGAAACAAATTGAGAAAAAAGCATTAGGAGAAAATTCTTTTTTTTTTTTTAAAGACTTTATTTTGAGAGAGAGGGCATGAAGTGGGGGGACAGGGAGAGGGAGAGAGAATCTCAAGCACAGTCCATGCCAAGCACAGAGTACAAGGGAAGGGATACCTGACAGGGGTCTGCAGGGACCCTGCTTTTAGGAAGGTGGACTGTACCATGGGGAATAAACACTCTCACATCCCTCTCCTTCTTCCCCCTCGTCTCCATTGGCTAAATATAATCAAAAGCTAGGGTCAAGGAACCTTGTTATTAAGAGACAAAATAGAAGCACTGAGGAGCACAGAAAGCAGATCTTGAGGGGTACAAGGAAAGCATACCTCTCATCATTTTATTTACTGGAATTTCTTTTTCTTTTCTTTGTTTTAAGATTTTATTTATTTGTCAGAGAGCGAGTGAGCACAAGCGGGGAAGGGGCAGAGGGAGCTGGAGAAGCAGGCTCCCTGATGAGCAAGGATCCCGATGCAGGACTCGATGCCAGGACCCGAGCTGCAGGCAGATGCTTAACTGACTGAGCCACTAAGGCGTCCCTGGCATTTCAAACAATGCTGTTTATGCCCCGCTGATTTCGCTTGAAAGTGCAACAGAGCAAACCACCAGGAACTAAGACACAACAGGAGTCAAGAAAACTATGGGTGGCGCTCCTGCTCAGCAGGGAGTCTGCTTCTCCCTCTCCTTCTGCCGCTCCCCCCACTGGCGCTCTTGTTCTCTCAAATAGATAAATGCTTCTCCCTCTTCCTCTGCCCCACCCCCTCGTGATCTCTCTCTCAAGTAAATAAATAACATTATTTTAAAAATGTAAAAAGCAAGCTCAGTTCCTGACCTTAAGGAGCCTGAGTCAAGTGTTACGGAGAGTGAGTCCTGACCGTAGGTGACCACTCCTGGAGAGCTGTGCAGTGGTGCCGGGCGGGGAAGACTTCTCTCAGAGCACAACTTCCTGCACGATCAGAAGTGACCCAAGCTATAGGAGAGACTGGAGCCTCTGTTCTGGGACCTGTGACGAGATAGGTTGGTGGAATCTGAGGGAAGCCTGGAGCTCCACCCCCCACCCCCTCCAGAGTAGTTACCTGTCCAAGGATTTCTTGACTTCACGGTTCCCTTTGGCGGTATCTTGTCCCCCCTCCCCCACCCCTCCAACTCCCTTCCCTGAAGCTAAAGGAGTCTGGGGTGGAGCCAAGACTCCCAGAAGCCAGTTAAACCAGTTCCTGCGGGCCTGAACACGCCCTGCTGAGGAATAGCCCCTGCAGAGGACTACTGTCCCCAGCTGTAGCCACAGCCAGCAGAGACCTGGGGTGGGCAAAGAACTCAGGGAAAACACAAATCAGCACTTCCTCCAAACACAGGTGGACCCAACCTGGACCTATAGATGCCGAGGCCTTGCGGGTGGGGCAGAGCTGATGCTGGTCACCCCCTAACCCTGGTCAGCAATGGCAGAAGTAGGACTATGAAATGTATGAGTACCAATGTCTCTCTCTAATTCTCCCAGCTCAGCTCTTAGCAGAGTTCTTAGTGTTATCTGAGAAGCTGCCTGTCAAGGTCTCAGAGAGCCCAGAGCTCTCTCCAGCGTTGCTTAGGCCCCCTGTGTCTTGGGGGAAGGGCCACACAGGGATTCTTTCTCCAGCATGGGCAGTCTTGGCTAAGCCTCTCTCCTCTCTGGTTAAAAGCGGAGGTGGCAACCAGGAGGGATACAGAGGCTTATGGTTCCTGCTTTGGTAAAATCCTGGCTGGATGCTCGAGGACTTGAAGCTTTTTGTCAAAGTAAACACCAGCTAGTCGCTATGCTCCTGGCTGCCCCAGAGTCACAATCATTTGGACTGAGCTTAAGTGAAGGAGACCTGCCATATCCCTGGGCCTGTGAAATCTCAACAGATGGCTCAGGCTGTTGGGAGCCGTGGGAACGCTTTACAGTTGTGCTCTATTTCAAAGCACCTTCGGATCCCTTATCGGGGAAGTTCACAATCAACCCAGACAGATTCAAACACCTTACAGCCAAAGAGCTGGTTAATCATTAGAGACAGGATTTAACGAGAACAGACCCAGCACTTTTCCTCCAAGCTGCCTCCTACCTGACTTTTAACTACACACACACGCACACATGTACACATACCTTTGAGAAGTTGTGTGTATATCTTTTTGTAAAGAATCTGTTCATAAATGTAAAGAGGAACTTGGTTTAAGGATTGCTACTCCGAAAAGTTCCTTAGAGCAAACCCACCCCCAAACAAATAGCAAAACTCTCCTTCAAGACTGATACTAAAGCTCTGCCTGCCCCTTCTCTTTCCCTGCNTTGGTCAGCGGGAAGCCTGCTTCTCCCTCTGCCTGTGTTCCCTCTCTCGCTGTCTCTCTCTCTCTGTCAAATAAATAAATAAAATCTTTATTACCGAAAAAAAACCCCAAAACCCCACTTACTAAGCATATCTTGGCTCACACTGTACTGAGTTAATGCAGGGGTGGTACCTCCAGAGTTTGGGAACTAAGTTCTGGCTCCCCCTACTGGGTGGATGATGGATTCATTGGCCCAAAGGAGAATTTACCCAGTCTCCTCAGAAGTTTCTGGATCTCTCAGGAAAATCTTGTATTTGCCTGTGCTTGGAAAGACCCCAAAAAACAAGGATCCCTGTGAAGGAGTGTGATCATGGAAGATTTTCTAGAAGATTAGGACCTGAGCTTGAACGATTTTGACAGGAGTTTGTTGTGAGTAATTTCTTTTTTGATTGGGAGCAGTTTTGACAAGGAAAGTGCCCTGTGAGTTGAGAGGATGAATGAGCTAGCTGGTTTAAGCAGAAAGTTCATACCAAAGGAAAGGAAGTGAGGGATTTTTGTTTTAGGTTTTTGTTTAGTCTTGTTTTAAGTAGGCTCTATGCCTAAAGTGGGGCTCAAACTCATGAGCTTGAAATCAAGAGTTGAGTGTTTTACAGACTGAGTCAGCCAGGTGAGTGAGTGAATGAATGAATGAATAAAAACATGACCACAATATCATTATCATACCTAGAAAAAGTAACAATCACTACTTTTAAAAAGTTTTCTTTCTTTTTTTTTTTTTTAAAGTAATCTCTATGCCCAACATGGGGCTTGAAATCACAATCTAGAGATCAGGAGTTGCATGCTGTACCGACTGAGTCAACCAGGTGCCCCAACAATCATTATTATTACCTAATAACCTAATATCCAGTGTTGATTTTCTTTTTACAATAGCATTGTTTTGCATTGTTTTGAATCAGGATGTAAACACCATCTACACATTACATTTGCTCGATGTCTGTCTCAAGTCTCCCTTAATCTATTGCAGTTGTCTTTCTTCTTGCTATTTGTTTGTTGGAAAAAAACAGGTCATTTCCCCTACGTCCTGGATTTGATTGTTTGCATCCCCATTATGCCATTAATATGTTCCTCTAGCCACTGTATTTTCTTTCTTTTTTTTAAAGATTTTATTTGTTTATTTTTGCGAGAGAGAGAGAGAACGAGTAGGGGGTAGGGAGAGAGGGGCAGAAAGGGAGAAGCAGACTTCCCACTGAGCAGGGAACCCGAGCAGGGACCCTGGGATCATGACCTGAGCCAAACAGAAGCTTAACTGACTGAGCCACCCAGGCACCCGCCACTGTATTTTCTTAGAATTGATGGATCGGTGCTTGTTTAGATCAAGTAACAAGATTACTTGTTAGTGATGCTGTTAACTTCCTATCACAGGGGTGCCTGGCTGGCTCAGCTGGTGGAGCATGTGACTCTTGATCTTAGGGTTGCAGGTTCAAACCCCATGTTGGGTATAGAGATTACTTGAAAATAAAATCTTAAAAAAACGAAAACAAAACTTCCTATTGCAACCCTTCAGGAGGCACATAATATCTGGTGGTCTCTCTTTCAGTGATGAGATTAACCAGCAAATATATTTTTTTGAAGATTTCATTTATTTATTTGTCAGGGAGAGAGACAGACCATAAGCAGGGGGAGCAGCAGGAAGAGGGAGAAGCAGGCTCCTTGCTCAGGAGCCCAATTCAGGACTCGATTCCAGGACCCCGGGACCATGACCTGAGCTGAAGGCAGACGCCTAGCTGACTGAGCCACCCAGGTGTCCCAACCTGCAAATATTTTAAGTAGGCTCCATACCCAGTGTGGAGCCCCACATGAGGCTTTAACTCACGACCCTGAGTTAAAGACCTGAGCTGAGATCAAGAGTCTGATGCTTGGGAGCGCCTGGGTGGCTGGGTCCATTAAATGATTGACTCTTGATTTTGGCTCAGGTCATGATCTTAGGGTTGTGGGATTGAGCCCTCCATCGGGCTCCCCACTTGGTGAGGAGTCTGCTTGAGATTCTCTCCCTCTCACTCTGCCCCTTCCCCTGCTCGCATGTGTGTGCATTCTCTCTCTCAAATAAATAAATCTTAAAAAAAAGAAAAAGAGTTGAATGCTTAACTGACTGAGTCACCCAGGTACTCCATGACCTGCAAATACTTTACATTTTCTTTTCCTTTTCCTTTTTTTTTTTTTTTTGGATTTTATTTATTTATTTGACAGAGAGAGACAGCCAGCGAGAGAGGGAACACAAGCAGGGGAAGTGGGAGAGGAAGAAGCAGGCTCCCAGCCGAGGGGCTCGATCCCAGAACGCCGGGACCACGCCCTGAGCCGAAGGCAGAGGCTTAACGACTGCGCCACCCAGGCGCCTCTCCTTTTTCTTTCAATTTTGCATTTAGCCATTTCCTTATTAATAGACTTAGGATACTTCCAGGTGTTTTTATTTTTTATTTTTTATTTTATTTTATTTTATTTTTTAAAGATTTTATTTTTTTATTATTTATTTGAAAGAGATAGAGACAGCCAGAGAGAGAGGGAACACAAGCAGGGCGAGTGGGAGAGGAAGAAGCAGGCTCATAGCGGAGGAGCCTGATGTGGGGCTCGATCCCATAACGCCGGGATCACGCCCTGAGCCGAAGGCAGACGCTCAACCGCTGCGCTACCCAAGCGCCCTCAGGTGTTTTTTTTTTTTAATTAATGCTATGACAAACCATCCTTAAACATCTACCTGCATGCTTGCCTAGAACATTTCCTAAAATTCCCAGAAGTGAAACTGCTGGGTCAATGGATATAATCAATAATTTTTCAACACGATAAATCCATTTTGATAGGCTAAGGGTTCCTAATAAAGACCACAGCCACCAGTGAGATTAACCAATAGCCTAGAAACAATAAAGTCAATGCTAACTTTATCTAATGACTCACGCATTTTCTATCTTTGACTCATGCACGCATCCTTGATCCTTGGGGATCTTTCTCTCACTCTGGCTCGTAACTCCAGGTCTGCACAGGCAGGCACCAAGCAGACCCTATAGTAGAGCAAGTTTAGGTCTGACAGGACTTACTTAGACCTATTATCTCCTGCTATCAAGGGGGACTGCAGAGAGCCGCTTGTGTTATCGCCAATAAACTCAGGATGGGAAAGCATCCTGACTCTGTAATGTGCACTGTGAAAAGATGACCTTAAGCAAAAGTTAAAAATATTTAGACAGTTTGTGATAGGTAGGAAAAAGCAACCAGCAGTGAGCAGTTTGGGGATTACTGCCTTGGCCCTAGAAGGAACAGATCTTCCAAGAAGAATCAATTCAAGTGTGGTTCTGGGCTTTAATTTTTCTTTTACAAGTCTTAGCACTATTATGTGAGTACCATTCATCTTTGTAGTATCACAAAAGAAAATTTTTTCTTAAATCTCAAATGTGGTTTTATAAAAATTGGTATCTGAAAATTCCTCAGAGTATTCCTATATTAGTTTGCTAAGGCTGTCGAAACAAAGTCCCACAAATTTGGTGGTGTTAAAACAACCGAAATCCATTACAGTTTTGGAGGCCACGAGTCCAAAATCAAGGCATTAGCATGGACACCCTCCTTCCCAAGTCTCTAGGGGGATCTTTCCTGGCCTCTCCCAGCTTCTGGTGGCGGCTGGTGTTCCTTCGCTTAGAGATATATCACTCCAATATCTGTTTCTCTCTTCACATTGTCTTCTTTGCACGTTCCCATATGTCCTTTCCTATCTTTTTTTTTAAAGATTTTATTTATTTATTTGCGATAGAGCGAGCACACGTGCAAGAGAGAGGCATTCTCATTGCAGTTAGGGCCTACCCTAACCCAATACGATTTCATCTTGATCCTTAACTTAGTTATATCTGCAAAGACCCTCATTCCAAATAAGGTCACATTCTGAGGTTCCAGGTAGACTTGAATTTTGGGGAGACACTATTCGACCCACAATTCTCAATGTTTTATTGGAAGCCATTAAGAAAATAAGACACATAACAAAATTTAACAAGCCCTGCTATAATATATTACCTGCTTTGAGGACAAACTGCTTGAGGGGAGGGATTGCTTCCTATTCTTAGACTTCGCTGCACTAGAATAGTTGTGGATGTTAAGGACTCAGGAAATCATCTAATGTCTAATCTGAACTCCTCTCCTCATTGTAGAAGACGAAAATCTAAAGAGAGGAAAAGACTTGTTCAGTCATGGCCAAAGCAGCTGCAGAACTAGAAAAGAACCCATACCCTGCCCTTTTGGTCCACACACACCCTGAGTGGTTGGTCAGCACTTGGGGGGTGGCATGGATCCCCCTTGAGGAAACAGTAACAGTATCTCTAATCAGTGATAGACTACACCTCTCCCTCAGTGGGGGAAAAAGATCTAATGGGGGAAACTTGAGTATGGTGGTTGGGGCAATAATTCTGTGTTTTTAGCAAAAGAGCCTGGAGGAGCAGAGAGTGTGGTGGTGGTGACGATGAAGGATGTTTCTTACATAAGCAGTACATTACCACCACACCTCAGGCCATGGTACCCAGGACAGTGTTATCTGCAATGGGCAAATGGCCTTGACCCTGGAGCCTCATTATTATTTCTAGTCCTCTGTTTAAGCTGCCACCAGTTAAGAAAAGAAAGTAGCTACAAGTGAGGGAAGTTTATTTTCTTTAAGGCAGAAGTTGATCATTTGTTTTCATCCTGTCCATAGCACTAGGGATGTTAATTACAGCTCTGAATGGTGCTTAACAAGAAATGCAGTAAACATGTGACTCTGAGCTCAGTTAATGAGTATTATTATCCTTTAAAAATTCTGACTTCGGCAATTACACACTAATCAAGAGGAGTGTTCAGATGTGAGGCTCAACCCAGCAGGAATTTGAGAGGACAGCTCACAGCCCTGTCTTGGAGAGATGAATCATAAAATGGCTTACAACCCCATCTGGAGCGGCTTGGTTCACACCTCTCTCTCTAGGAGTAGCATAGAAACAAATTTCTCACGTTTCTCTGGATTATTCCTCAGAGGAGTTGAAGTAAGGGCAGAAGAACCAAGCTAAGAAACCCAAACTTTCTTGTCTTCATTGGTGGTTCCAGACTTAGCCTGTGTCTCTATCCTTGAAAAGCTCCAAGCTGCCTCAGCACACTAGCATGAAATGAGATGTGGCTAATAGCAAGTAACATTGAGTGATTCCTCCCCAACCCCCATCCATTGTTGACTCCCAGACATCAGCCAATTGGAAAGGATGGGTCATAGGCTGACTCTTACAATTGACCCCAATGCTAAGCCAGGGGTCTTGACACCCTGACTTGTTATTTTCTGTGTGGCAGCTGCATCAGAGAAGCCTAGATCGGGAGTCTTTATTAGAAACACTGGAGGCCAGATTAGTACTAATCAACTCTTGGAGTGGCAAGGGTAGGGAACCCAGAGCATAAATTAATTTCCAAAGCCTTCTGCAAAAGGACCCAAAAGATGACGGGAGGAGCCAGTAGACCACTTGGAATGAGGCATATGGCCTGAGGGATAACAAGGAAGTTCTTTCATGGCCTGGGAATAGGGACTGCTGGAAGGAAAGGGAGGGACCCTATAAAGTCCACAAAGCTTTTCTGTGAGATACATACTTTGCTGGAAAGTCTGGCTGGAAAAAAGAAGCAGGGCCAAGATTCCATGGAGGACAGCATCCTAAGCCCGGTCCCCCCATATCCCTGTCACCTTTCTCTGAACATGTTCCAGGAACATGAGTCCCATAGTAACTAAAAACCTGAGGTTGGGAAGTAAAGAAGCATGTCTTTGTTTAAATTTGCATGTCCCAGAAATAATTTGACCATGGCACATTCTGCAAACACCCATCACTATTCCATGGCTTGGGTATTCTCAAAACCTCATTTTGGGAAAGGCTCTTCTCTAGGAAGCCCTCTCAATTACAACCAATTCACTTCCCCCTTCCTGTTTTATCGCCTTTGATTATACAGGTAAATACCTGTATGAATCATTCTGAACTAGTCAGCCTCTGAGGCAGGTGCAAAGGGCAGCTACATCTAGCTTTCCTGAAGAGTAAGTACCATATGACAGAGGAAGGTACTGCCTTGCCTGGCTCTGTGGCCCAGCCCCGATGGGTCCTCCAGAAATGGCTGTGAGGAAGTTGGTATGATTCAGCGGTCTGCCTTTCTCTCAGCCAAAAACAAGCTCTGGGAAGAGCATCACTCACCATGGTCGCTGTTTCCTCCCCCTTATAAAGGGCAGCTAGGAGCAATGGTGCCAACTTAAAAAAGATATCCTATTCTCTGGGCACTGTGCAGCCACTTTCAGGGAACCCTCCACTGAAGGAGACAGAGCCTATCACCAGCCCGTCTAGGTAAAGGAGCTGGACACCTTGCTCAAGTCCAGTCATTCAGAGCAGGGACTAGCAGCCTTCCTGCTCACATTCAGCCCGCGCATACTCATCCTCCACTGGACCCCAGAGCCACTGATCTTGGTCCAGGGCTGGAGACGAGGCACAAGTAGGTCTTAGTGTTTGTGTGTTTGCACTTGACCTGTCTTTAACTGTGAGGGAACTCTTGTGTTCCTCTTCTGTTCCAAGCAATCCTAGCCCCCCAAGGTAACCCTCCAACCAGTCATTTCCTTCTGTCTCTTGGCTATACATACTCACTCAAACCACTTTGCAACTGGAATAATATTTATTTTTTTTTAACTTGGCAAAAAGTCAAGTGCTACATTTTTAAAAACAAAATCTCAAACAATCAAACATATTGCCCATCACAGAAGAGGGTCTGGCAACAGTACAAAACGTCCTACTTAAGATTTTTTTTTTTTTTTAATATACAAGTTGGTTTAAAATGATAGAAGTTCTGTGAGAACTAAGAAATCTACAGCTTGTAGTTTAATAATAGAAAAAAAATTAAGACAATTAAAAGATCTATCATATCCAGCATTTTACTTAATTCCCTGTTTATAGCACCTATTTCTCTAGGTTAGAAGATAAGAATTCTAGAACCTGTGGTGTGCACCTGGGGTATCACCAAGATAGGGTGGACTTGCTGTCTCCCTTACCCACCAGCCCCCATTACCGAGGAGAAGGCACTCTTTTTTTCAATCTCCCCACTTAGACCCAGAGCAGAGGGAGATAGCTGGGACAGCAATTTAGAAACTAGAGTGCAGGAATAAATATGACTTTTCCATTCCCCAGGATGGGCTGTTGACAGAAGCAGAGTATGTGCTTAGAATGGAGGAGCAATCTGTGGGTGGGAACAGCTGCTATCTGCAACATGATGCGTAAAAAGCAAGGAATAACTGGACATCACGGTCAGTCAGTTGCCTGCAAGTTTCAAAACCTCAGACTAAACACAGTTCAAGGGAAGAACAAATTACTAGTCACATCGATGCTTTTACATGCACAATGTTGCTGGCTATAGGCCACCCACCACCACCCCAGGGCTGAGCCAACAGAGTGGGAGAGGTGGCTTCAATTCCAGCCCCACTGGAATAAGAAAATGAACATTCCACGCATGAAGCACTCGATACACACAGATAAACCCCCTGCTTACCCCCACCCTCCTGGACTGAACTCAATTTAGAAAAGAAAAGCAAAACCCACTGGGGAGATGAGAAGAAAGGCAAAGGAGAAGTTTCTCCCCAAAGCCAAGGGGACTGAGTATTTGAATCTTAGCAGACTTAAGGCCCCCTGCTCCAGGCCCCTGAGATACCAGATCAGGTCTTGTTTGAGGAAGGAAAAGAAAGGCTGGGATGGGGATTCTCTTTACCAAGTTCTACCAAGTCTTCTGCAGCCTCCAGAGCTGCATCCGGATGGAGACCCTGATGTTTTCAGGGAGTGGCCACTGGCTAAGCAGATGGGAAGTTAAAGTGGAAATGACACACAGAAGTATTCTCAGCTGGTGAACACAAAGTTGGGAAGTTAGGTAGAGGATGGATCACTCTGGAGTCCTGGGATGAGTGTCACCAGGAAGCCTGCAATCTAACTCAAAGGGTTTTCCTGATGGTGATTGTTTTTCTTTGTTTTTACTTCCTATAATCAGTGCTGTTAGGCTTTAAAAAACAAGATAAAGACTAGTGCCAAAGCTGACTCTGTGAATAAAGTTGTTTTTTTTTTTATAAATATTTTAATTACAAGTAATTCTTACTCCAGGTAATTTCAGTGACACACGGTGTTTGCAGGCACCCAAGTTTTCTCTCTCTCTCTCTCTCACACACAGACAGAGACACACACACACACACACACGCAGCCCCCAAACTTTCACAGAAAGTCTGACAGCAACCACATAATTATAAAGGAGCCCCACCTCTCAAGAGTGAAGTAAGGGTGAGAATGAGTATGCCAGCCTAAAGAAGCGAAAGGGGAGAGTGTGTGTCACTTAAAGAAAAAATAAGAATTAACAATGTTTGGTTGAGAAGCCAGAAAGAAAAAAAGACAGTAAAATTCTGATTACCAAAAGCAAAAAAAGGAAAAAAAACCAACAACAAAAAACGCTTCAGAATTCTGTACAGAGCTTCCTGTCAAGTGCCTAAACCATAGGCAAACTCTTGTGTTCCCACTAAAATGAGGGCCTCACACAACTGGAAGAAAATCAAAAGAAACAAGAAAACTAAGAATGGAAGTTAGTGTAAATCTCTGCATTTTGGGAGAGAGTTAGTTGTCATTAACTCCAGAGCCCAGCATAGTTTCCATGGAGCCCTGAAGGGAGGGGTCCTCCTGCTACAAAGAGTTTCGTTCCCGACGAGTCGTAGCAGTGGGTGTAAACAGCATTGGGGAAGAAATCAATGTCCGAAAAGTAATTCCTCCAGGTTTCATCATGATTCTATGGGAAGAAAAAGAGACTCTGTTAGCACCTCTAGGCTAAGGGGCAGAAAAGAGACAGAAAGGGACANTTCTGGTCTTAAGAGGAGGGGGTTCTGCATCTAACCTGATGTCAGGAGACTCTGACTGGTGCTCATGGGAATTGGAGCCTCATTTTTCCAAATGAACATTAGGGAGGAAATGAACAGGTTGAAGAACTCTATACAAACCTAAGGTCTCAGGACAGCTGGAAGCAAACTCTTTAGTAATTCAATGGCAGCCACAGTGGGGGGGAGGGGTTCCTTCTTCACCTGGGGGAAATCCCAAGTCAACTAGCTTATCTTACTGGGCCTAAGTTTTCCCACGGACATGTAGACACAGAAGCAAAATCAAGGGAAAGTGCCTTTCTCTGCTCTAAGGAGTGCCTCTTTCCATTGAAAAAGTATGTGGGTAGCTGATGTATCAGTAGGGGTGGGAGCAGGTGGGTAGACTGAAGACAATTTTTCTGTCACTGTTCAGTAACCGTATCAGGCAGGGGCTTACTCACCAGCCAGCCTTTGCCAGTGGTTAGTTTCAGATTCTCCCCTGCTAGTCTGGGCTTGGACCCATAACAAGCTGAGAGCCTCTCTTCCAGGAATCTCTGAGCTCGGATGTCATAGAACAGCAGGGAACCCTGCCCTGTGCCCACAGTGATGATGTGCTCGTAAAAGCTCACTGACCGGATCCCTGAGAGAGAGAAAAGTAAAGGGCAATGAGTAGGGAGAGCACACACTGACAGTCTATTAACCTGTACTCCTCTGGCACTGAGTTCACATGGCACCTCCAAATACCAGACAATGCCTCTCCCAGGTGCATATGGCAGGTATAGCTCATGTGAAAGCCTGAGAACCCTGGTGCCACAAAGCCCATTCATACACTAACAGGAACCCTTCCATAAGCCTCAGAGAAGTGCCAGAGGCCTGATGATGCCTAACATGCCTTTGGCCTAAGACCTTAAGTATACTCAGAACCTCCCTCCCCTAGACTCACTGTGAAGTCATCTTTTATAACTCTAAACTCTCCTTCAGTATGTCACTGAAACAGGGTAATCTGCATATTTACAAATCATTATATTAAAAAGGACTTCTTTCTACCTGACCTAAAACCACTAACATGGCACTGCAAGAGGTCTTTATCTGGTATTGCATCTGTGGATCAAATAAGTGCACGGGATACAAAGATGTCTCTTGGCACATAAGAGGTGCTCGAGAATATCTGTGCAATTGGTATTTCCTTATTAGGCATGAAAGCTACTCCTGTAATAGTAATCAAAATCTCATAAAGCTTTTTTTCTTCAGATTTTATTTTTAGGGGCTCCTGGGTGGCTCAGTCAGTTAAGCATCAGACTCGTGATCTCAGCTCAGGTCCTGATCTCAGGGCTGTTAAGTTCGGGCCCTGCATTGGGCTCCACGCTGGGTGTGGAGCCTACTTAAAAAAAAAAGAAAAGAAAAAAAGATTTTATTTAATTTTTCATTTTTTAAGATTTTTTTATTTTTAAGTAATCTCTCTACCCAACATGGGGCTCAAACTCACAACCCCAAGACAAGAATTGCACGCTACATCGACTGAGCCAGCCAGGTGCCCCAAAGATTTTATTTTTAAGTACTCTCTACACCCAACATGGGACTTGAACCTATAACCCTGAGATCAAGAGTTGCATGCTCCGCCAACTGAGCCCAGCAGACACCCCTCTTAAAAGTTTTTCATTGCAGACATTATTCCAGCCAAACCTATTTATTATTCCCCTTACAACTCTCATTGCACACATTATTCTCTCTGCTCTGAAACATGAGTGTCTTAGAGTAATTGAAAACAAACCCCAAACAAAAGCCACTTTTACAGTATCTGCATGAAAATAAACACTACTTGAAAGAGAGAGGCTAAATTCTAATCCATATTGTGCCTTTTAGGACCTCCAGGATAATATAGCTACATTTTTGCATGAGAATGGGAACAGTGAGATGAAGAAAATACACTTTGATAACCTGAATGATCTGGATTCTAGTCTACAGCTGTTCTCCCACCAATCTGTATTATGTTGAGCACATTATTTAACTGCTCTGGGTCTCAGTCTTCTCATCTATAAAATAGGGTAAACACTAACCTTACCTTTTCCTACCTGCTTCCCACAGGGTTCTGGGTAAGATGATGTAAGATGGCAGAAAAAAATATTTTGAAATCTTAAAGTACAGTACAAACATAAGTCTTTTTATTCCTTGATAAAGAAAGAGTGCTCTCAGAGAAAATATGTTATAAAAGATGGGAGGCTGAAGCTGAATTCACCCAGTGGTCAGAACTAACCTACGTTATTTTCCTCAGCCTTACTGAGGTATAACTGACAAACAATACACTGCACATATTAAAGCTACAATTTGAAGTTTTAACATATGTATATATCCACGACACTATGACCACAATCAAAATAACAAATATACCCACTACCCTCAAAAGTTTCCTCATGCCCTCAGGAAACTCCTCCTCACTGCACATCATCCCTTAGCGTAAATGAGTTTTACAGTTAAGGCAGGGCATCAGCAAAAAACTACCACAGGAAAGTCAGGATCTATAAAAGAATATGAAAACCACCAATATCCTCGCTATTGGTTTCCACTAAAGGCTTCACGAGGCCACAAATCTGCCTGTGGTGCTTGAAGCTCTGCTGCCATTTGCAGGTTTTTAAGCTCCATTCTTGTGTCACCAAACACCTCCACCAGGTTTCATAAAGATCACTATACTTGTTTGGAAACCAACGTAGAAACTGAAAGTGAAAACCCATCTGTAAGGCAGCTATAAGCCTCAGGGGCATACAGGGACTTTTTTTTTTTTGGTGCAAAATGGTGGTTTATTAAAGCACAGGGACAGGACCCATGGGCAGCAAGAGCTGCTGCCCCAGGGTCTTGAGGAGTGGCTGACTGATTATACACTCTGGAGTTGGGGGGGAAGTAAGGAAAAGGGAGGTTTCAAAAGAACCTTCATCTACTAAAGAGGACTGACCTACAAGATGCCTACCTACAAGATACCAAAGGTCTTGCCATTGTCAAGTTAAGGCTGTTTTCCCTTCTAGCAAGGTATTAACATTAAGACAGTTTGGAGATCCCTAGAAGAATGTCACACATGTCACACCCAGGAGTGGCAGGTGGAGGGAGGTTGTGGGGTGTCGGCTTATGCTTTGTCTTCAGCTAGCCTTCTGCTCCCTTGTCATTTCCCCCCTGAACAATTGTGACCCTTCCATCTTCAAGGTTGTTGAAGGTGGAAGGTCTCATCTTCTGTAACGTCTTCCTGCTGAATAGGGGCCATACCAGGACTCTTACCACTGCCTCGCTCCCTGGAGCAAACAGACTTGACGTTGTATGATGGCTGCCGCGGATCCAAGAAGGAGACATGAGCTTGGGAGCCCACTGCATATACTGACCATTCACTACCATAGGCCAGGCACACATTCTCACGGCAATATGGCAGTTTGGTGGAGAGGAGCTGAAACAGAGAAAGGAGTGATGCACCCATGGCAATACCAGACAGCATACTACAGGGCAGTGTTCTTAGTCAGATGCCCAATTCTGTAAGCGTCCTTCATACACAAGCCACACAGAGACAAAAAGACAAAAATAATGCCCTGTTCCACCACTAAGTAAATAAGAGAAAGAGAGAGTGACTGTAATACACAATGAGATCTCAGTACTGAAGAGGACTAATCAGAGAAAAAGATGAAGCTGGAATTAAATAATCAGAAACAGAAAGGCCTAGACCTACAGGTTATTTGCAGGGATAACCCCAGGGCACTAAAGCCAAGGTCACACTCTGATCTCTGCCATGACCCTCTTTGCTACCACCCTCCTTACTGCTCTTCAGACAAAGGGGCAGATTTCTGGCTACCCTCAGCCTAGCTTCCCAATTGTATGGGAGCTGTACACTACAAAAAGCACACTCATGGGACTGGCTCAACCTCAGCTAACACCACTCAGCCTTGACCCTGGATCCTTGTCATTCAGCCAACCTTTAGTGTAGTGGGTGCCTACTGCATGTAAAGCACCAAGAAAGGTCAGTGGAGCTCAAAGGCTGCTTGACATGAAGGAGTCAGTAATTCCTAGAGCTCTGCTTCCTCATGAGAAAGAGTATCACAGAAGCAATAAGCAGCAAAGGCCTTTGGGACAAGTAGAAGGATCCACACGTAGGTTTGACTTTATGTAAAAGTTGCTTGTAAAGATTGTAAATAGTCTCATTACCTATTATTTCAGAGATAGTTTATCTTAGTTTAACTGATTTTTTTTTAAAGATTTTATTTATTTATTTGACACAGAGAAACACAGCCAGAGAGAGAGGGAACACAAGCAGGGGGAGTGGAGAGGAAGAAGCAGGCTCCCAGAGGAGCAGGGAGCCCGATGCAGGGCTCGATCCCTGGGATCACGCCCTGAGGCGAAGGCAGACGCTTAACAACTGAGTCACCCAGGCGCCCCAGTTTAACTGATTTTTAGTTGCCGGTGATTTCTAACTTCTAGGTTTTCCTGCCCTTTCAACATGCCAAATGGTCAATAATCCATAAGCAAACACTTAAATGCCTTGTGGACTGGAGGACTGCTAGTTAAAGGAGTCTCTCAGCAAGTCCTTGCAATGTGAAAGATTCTTCCCCTCTGATCTCTTTAAAAGACTTAAGATAGGCATGTCACACTCAGAATTCCACGCACTGTGCGGTAACATCAGACCCTTGGAAAACCGGGGCTTCAGACAAGAATGAAAAGGCTCAGGGAGAATAAAAGTATTTTAACCAAAAGGTGAGTTTTTAGATAAAACCACTAAGTCAGTTCATCACACCTTAGACAGTGTATTTTCAGCCTTCCAGAGATGAAAATAACCATCCAGAGATACTGCTCCCAGTTCCTACAAGAGCAATGAAAAACAGGTTATATTTCAATCTGTAGCAACTAATATAGGGTAGTAAGCAGGGGAAGACCCTGAAGGTTGGGGTCCTCCCATTCTTCATTCTTATCCCATGATGATTCCAACAGGGGGGCCAGGGATTGTCAGCCCATCATCTCCCTCTATGGAATGCAGCTGGACAGCGTATTAAATCAAGGTTCTTTTTGGGAGAACTCAAGAAGGAAGCCAGGTTCTAGCAGTAATGTAAACACCCATGATTCAAAAAGCTCTTACTATGCAATCATTCCCACGACATCCCGTTGGATAGTTCCAGCAAACACACACATGAAGGGCAGTTTCATAAATGGCTTCTATGGGTGGAGGATCTCCATCTATCTTTAGGCCATAATTTTGGCCAGGAGATACAAGACTGAGGGAACTACCCTTCAAAATGTGGCCTGATTCAGATTTTGGGAGCTTTTCTACCCTTTTGGCTCTGAGTCCCCACCCCAACATTCTACTTAATACCCCCAGTTTCAGATCTGACTCAATGATTAGGTAAGACCTGCTGGTAGGTTAAGAAGAGGCAGTGAAGAATGAAAACAAACTGAATACCAAAGAGAAAAAAGCGATCGTTTTCAGAAGCATGTATGAAAATCACACCCAAAATAAAGCACCTGCAAAGGCATGTGCAAATGAGAGACAGTCAAATCAGAGTGGCCCTACGGTAACTCTGAGAGGCTGACACACAAATATGGACCCTCCAGAGAAATACTGCAGAGCTCAATGCAAGGGATGGGTTTCATAATCTCAGTTATAATTTCTCACCAGCAACCCTCAGCCTTCAATCCTCCATGGGCTCAGACCTAAGCTATGTTAGCAAGGACTGACTTGGAAGGAGAAGCCAAGTGCCAAGATATAAGCCAAGAAGCTGAAGCAAGAGAAAGAGGCTTCCTCTTTGGCGAGCTCATACCTTGTTCTTGTTGTTGAAGGCCAGAGCCCGGACCTTGCAGTTGTCAGGGTTTGTGTCCTCCTTGGGAATGTCCTTTAAGGCCTTGTGAGTGATGTGAGCATACACAGGGACCCGCGACACATTGTGCCTGGCATCACTTTTGGTCAACACATCGTCTGTCACCTCCCAGAGTCCCATAGAGCCATCACGTGAGCCTACGGGGCAAGGAGACCACAGATGTCAGACACACCCACTCTCTATGGGACAGTTCTACAGAAACCAAGATGTGCTTTCTTAGTCTAGCTCTTTGTACATCATCCTCATATGTGCTGAAGCTTGGTCAGGTGGTCCACCGCAAAACAGCGAACAGTACACATTAATAGCTACAAGAGGAATGATTCAACTAAGATGTAGGAGTTAAAATACAACCTTTAACCTTTGGTGAGATTTTTTAAAAGAGACTATTAAATAGTTTGAGAAAGCTCAGTGATTTTCCAAGCCAAATGCTTAGGTCAATTGGGCATGCATGCACAGGCGCTGTCTGATGGGTAGCAGGGTTTGGGACCCTCCACCTTAAATCAGTGGTGCTATGCCTCTGAGAGACCTAGGAATGTTAAAGACCCCTTTCTATAGGAAAATACACAAAACACCACATTGTACATTCAATTTCAGGGAGGTTCATGAACTTTTTTTTTTTTTTTTTAAAGATTTTATTATTTATTTATTCGACACAGACAGCCAGCGAGAGAGGGAATACAAGCAGGGGGAGTGGGAGAGGAAGAAGCAGGCTCATAGCAGAGGAGCCTGATGCGGGGCTCGATCCCGGAACGCCGGGATCACGCCCTGAGCCAAAGGCAGATGCTTAACCGCTATGCCACCCAGGCGCCCCGGTTCATGAACCTCTTAAAGGCTTTCCATGGACCCACAGGGACCATAATTCCAAGGTTAGGGATACTGTAGGGCACCTGGCTGGCTCAGTTGGTACAGCATGCTACTGTTGATCTTGGGGCTATAAGCTCAAGCCCAGGTTGGGCATAGAGATTGCTTAAAAAAAATAAATAAAAAGACTGTTCTACAGAAAATGAATACTTAAAAAGATAGTTTTCCTTAGCAAACAATAACGAAGCAGTGAATTCCTTTCTAGGGGCACCTGGGTGGCTCAGTTGGTTAATCCCAGGGTCCTGAGTTCAAGTTCCGCATTGGGCTCCACACTGGGTGTGGAGCCTATTTAAAAGTAATAAATAAATAGATGGATGGATGGATGGATAAAATAAATAAAAATAAAATTCCTTTCCAGTAAAGTTATTTGCCAACTCTCCTTTAGACTAGAAGGTGTCCTTCCCACACTACAAATCTCCTGAATGCTTCGTAGTACAAATTATCTAACAGGAAAGAAATATCATTCAATTTGTTTGTATCATAAGGCTTATGGGCAGGGTTTCAAAGCAGAGGTTTTATTACATGTGAAATCTAGAAAAGGCCAGAGAGAAGGACACATCTGGAGAACTATGCATGGTTTATTATCCAAATTAAAAAATAAAGCTACACAAGTTTTATTATGAAAAACTCAAGAAATATTCAAAGAATTTTATAATGAACTGTTCAATTACATCTACATTCTACAACCAACATTTCATTATACTTGGCACATTTATCTATATATTCATCCCTCTGTATGATCCCATTTTATTTATTTTTTTAAAGATTTTATTTATTTATTTGTCAGAGAGAGCACACACACACAAGCAGAGGGAGAGACAGGCAGAGGGAGAAGCAGGCTTCCGGCTGAGCAGGGAGACCGATGAGGGACTCCATCCCAGGACACTAGGAACACGACCTGAGCTGAAGGCAGACGCTTAACCGACTGAGCCACCCAGGCATCCCTGTATGATCCCATTTTAACCAACTAAAAAAAAAAGTACTGAAAAATGACTGGCAAGATATATTTCAAAATATTAACAGTGGTTATCCCTGGGTAGAGATATTGAGGATAATTCTTATTGCATTTTTGTTTATCTGTATTAAAAAAATTTCTTATGGGGGTGCCTGGGTGGTTCAGTCGGTTAAGTGTCTGACTTCCTCTCAGGTCATGATCTCAGGGTCCTGGGATCAAGTCCTGCATCAGGACCCCTGCTCAGCGGAGAGCCTGTTTCTCCCTTTCCCTCTGCTACTCCCCCTGCTTGTGCTGTCTGTCAAATAAGTAAATACATCTTAAAATATATATATATATATATATAAAATTTCTTATGATAAACACATATTACTCTTATAATAAGGAAAAATTACTAAGTTTTCTATTATTTTTTAAATATTGTATACACCTATTTGCCAGAGAGAGAGACAGACAGAGAGCGCACAAGAAGGGGGAGCAGCAGGCAGAGTGAGAAGCAGGCTTCCTGCTGAGTAAGGAGCCCGATGTGGGACTCGATCCCAGGACCCTGGGATTACGACCTGGGCCGAAGGCAGACACCTAACCAACTGAGCCACCCAGGCACCCCTGAGCATTTTCAGTATGCTTTATTTCCTTTAATCTTCTCAATGACCCTGTGAAGTATCCAAGTTACAGATGAGGAAAACCAAGGCTCAAAAAGCTTAAGTAACTTACCCAAGATCACAGTGCTAATAACTGGTAGGGCCAGGATTCAAATTCAGACCTCTAATATCAGTGTTCTTAAAACCTGCTATACTGGTTCAGAAAATGTAGACTTGGGAATTATCTGCCTGAAAACATAGATGTTGGCAGGGTATCTGAAGGAGATGGGAGGCTCCCAAAGCAAAGCCAAGTCCTGGCTCCCAACAACCACATTTAGTACAGGTTACTGTCATACAGGTAATCCCTATTATAAAGGTGACATGGGGGTGCCTGGGTGTCTCGGTCGGTTAAGCTTCTTTCAGCCTTTGGCTTGGGTCATGATCCTGGAGTCCCGGGGTTGAGTCCCCCATTGGGCTCCCTGCTCAACGAGGAGTCTGCTTCTTCCTCTGCCCCTTACCCCACTCTTGTGTTCTCTATCAAATAAATAAATAAAATCTTTAAGAAAAAAAAAGAAAAAGGCCTGACATGACTAGGCCTTTGCTCTCAAGCAGCTCTTGTTCCTTGGCGAGACAAATGACAGAGAATCCAAAAGCTTCTGAACCACTTCTGGGTAATGCTGACCTCTGACCATGCTTATTCATTAGATTTATTTTCCCTCTTGGCTGCTTTCTACTGCCTTGGAAAGAACTGAAAGAAGAAATATTTATGTTCCCTTAGCTCTGTTAGTAGTTTTTGTTTGGTTTTTATTTAAAATTTGTTAGTTAACATACAATGCAATATTGGCTTCTGGTGTAGATGTTTGTTTTTAAGTTTCATTTGTTTAAGTAATCTCTACACCCAATGTGGGGCTTGAACCCATGGCACCAAGTTCAAGAGTCAAATGCTCTTCCGATGAGCCAGCCAGGCACCCGTTACTGCAGTTCTAAGTATGGGCTTTGAAATCAGATCTGGATTCAGATCCTGATTCCACCTGTCAGTATTTGTGTGGCCTTTGGCAGGTTATAATAACCTCTCAGAATTGAACTCTTTTCATTTGTGAAATGAGGCTAATAATGCAAATCTTTTAGTACTACTCTGAGGATTATATGAAATAACATATGTGAGGGACTTAATTTAGCTACTACTATGATTATTTTTATTTGGGAATCTAGAACTGGGGGGCTGTATTTTTACATATAGGTCTCAAGCCAAACTCGTTAGCACTCTCAGCCTACTTTCTAGGCTGCTGTGGGAATCCAGAAAGCATTTGTGTATCTCTAGATTACCTTCTCTACACTCACTTCCATGTATTTTTTTCTGACGTCTACCACTGGGGAAGAAATTCCCCCAATCCTATACAGCTTTTATCAACAAGAAACACACTAACTATATAGTTGTACAGAAAATAACTGCTCCTAACACTTTACACATATTCCAAAACACTTTCACAACCACTGTCACAATGAAGCCCCGCAAAAACGTTGTGGCTAACACACTGTCACACATACTTCTGGGAACAAGGCAGAGTATGAATAATAAATGAAGAATGCTAAGGAATTCTTCCAGATCAGGAATATACAGGGGAAATGACTTACCCAAGGACACACAGTAAGTCAGAGAAAGAGCCAATATTGGTAATAAGATCTCCTGGCCAATGGTCTGTTTACTGGGCTATTTCCAATCAATTGCTACCCCTTTCAACTTCTAGTCTCCCTCCCACCCTGCCACATCAAAACCCCATACAAAAGGTCAATTTTACCAGACACCGCCATAGTATCACTGATCCATGCAATGGAAAAGATCCAGTCCTTGTGTCCATCCTTGGAGAGGAGTGACAGGTAAAGAAAGAGAGAGAGAGAAAAAAAGAAATGAGTAAAAAAGGATTACAACTCACACTCCTGAAAAGCATATAGCCTGACTGAAAATATATCTGTAAAAATTACAATTCTGATTTCTGATGATCTTAACCCATAGGGCAGGATCCCACAATTTTTAACTTCTGTCTTGAAGAGCTCAAAGGTGGAATGAAATTGGCATTCCTACAGGCAATGAACATGTCAGGTAGACACACAGCTCTGGCCTTCTACCTCTGGATGTTTTATTTTGGGCTTCTACACATAATCACCCACGTCTTATTCCTCTAACCTCATCCTACCACTCTCCTCTGTGCTTCCTGGTACAACAGCTATACCCGACCTCTTCCCTGTTCCGTCCGTCTGGAACTCTTTTCCTCCAGACTTCAGCATGACTTGTACTCACTCTCATTTCCTCTATATCTCCCTACTCAAATGTCATTCTTATCAACGAGGACTTCCCTGACCACCCTCTGAAAAAGCATTCTCCACCACTCTCTCTATCCCTTGAAACTGCCTTTACTCTTCTCCATGGCACTTATCACACTCTGACATACTCCTGGAAAATATTTATTGGTCTATGTATTGGTTTATATGTCTCCCTCCACTAGAATGCAGGCTTCAAGAGGTGGAGAACTTTATCTGTTTTATTCACTGCATGTCCCCAATGTCTAAAACAATGCCTGGGGACGCCTGGGTGGCACAGCGGTTAAGCGTCTGCCTTCGGCTCAGGGCGTGATCCCGGCGTTCCCGATCGAGTCCCACATCAGGCTCCTCCGCTCCAAGCCTGCTTCTTCCTCTCCCACTCCCCTGCTTGTGTTCCCTCTCTCGCTGGCTGTCTCTCTGTCACATAAATAAATAAAATCTTTAAAAAAAAAAAAAAACCAAAAATAAAAATACAATGCCTGGACAGAAAAAGCTCAATAAATAGTTGAATGATTTAATAAACTTTGCTCTCTGACTACGGGCAGTGGGAGTTGTATGGACACTGGATTCAAACACCAACCCACTGATGCTGGCCCCTGAAGTATGCTGCTCACCCCTTTATCAAACACATGCTCTCTGTCAATATACCTCCCTATAGGAAGGTCAGTCCCCATTCTGATATTTCTACCCTCACATCTCACCCCCATGCCCTGTAGTCAGCAGAAATCCAGAGGAAACTATTCTTTCCCAGGGAGCATGTGGGAGGGGGGTCCATGTTACCTATCAGACTCTGCTTAAAAACAAAGCTACCTCTAACTACAGTTACTGGGGAAACTTACATCACCCACACACACAGGATCTAGTGTAGGTAGCCGGTAGATGGCAAGACTGTTGGGGTTGTCTCCTCCAGTGGCTAACAGAGTTCTGGAGGGATTCAGCTCGATGGCATGGATGCCACAACCCTGCTGGGTCACACCTCCAGGCTCCCGGTCCTTCAGAATGGGAATCTTGGTGATCTGGCTTGTCTGCACGTCCACTACAAACAGCTACAAGAAAAGGGACACAGAAGCTGACAGTTTCTCTTTCATGTGGCTAACCCTGGGTAGAAACACCGATTCACTCAATTAACCATGAAACTTAAATTAATGTCTACTACATGTTAGAGCCTGGGAATTGTTAAAGGCATAGTCAGGGCTATTAGTCAAATGAAATATGAAAATAAGAAAATACAACCGCGATAGGCATAATACGTTACATGAACAGATTAGCAAGTAGTAAATTCTGCCTGGGATTCAAAGACAGCTTCAAAGACGAAATGCATTAGACTATGGACCTAAAGAACCCAATTAAAGCTTTTCTGCCAGTTTGGACATATTTTATATATCTAATTCTCATTTACCCATGCACAGAAACAAAACAATTCCCAGAGCCCATCACAACTACTATTAAATGTACTATAAACATTAGGTTTGCTGGAATGACTGGAGACATATGACAAGGTAAGAGTTATCTGTAGCACACACGCCATTCTCTGCTATGCCTCCATGCCTTGTTCATGATGCTGCTTCTGCCTGAAATGCTCTTCTCCACCCCTTTTCCAACTTAACCCCTTTCCACTCTGCAAGATTTAACTCAGAAAAACATTTTATGGGAAAGATCAGTCTCAGAGAAAGAACACTCCTAGAGTGTTTAATTAAACTCTTTATGGGATTAAATGATTCACTCTCTCATTCATTCAGCACCAACTAAAATACCAAGTACTGTTCCAGGTGCTAGCAATGTGACTATGAACAAAAGAGAAATAATCTGTACCCTCATATACCTTAGCCTAGGAAGTTAGCTTAAAATCCTCTCAGCAATTCTTGTGATGGAGCCAAATCATGTCGGATCTTTGTATAAAGTAACCTACTGCTTGCACAGGAAGGATCTATGAAAGGAGAAACTATTCTTTCAGATGGCTCCTTCCTCTCATCCTCTTTCTCATCACCTCTCTGGACAATTGCAACTGGTCTCTGCACCTTCAGGCAAGAGCACCATCAAAACTATTCTCTATATTCTATCAGTCATCTTCATAAAAATGGCAATCTTCCCAATGTCAAATATCCGTAGGTGGGACACCTGGGCGGCTTAGTCGGTTAAGCGTCTGCCTTTGGCTCAGGTCATGATCCCAGGGTCCCGGGATCGAGTCCCATGTCAGGCTCCTAGCTCAGTGGGGAGCCTGCTTCTCTCTCTGCACCACCCCCCACCCAGCTCGTGCATGCTCTTGCATACTCTCTCTGGCAAAAATAAATAAATAAATAAAAATACTTAAAAAAAAAAAAAAGAAAAGAAAAGAAAAGAAAATCCATAGGGGCACATGGGTGGCTCAGTTGGTTGAGCAGCTGGCTCTTGATTTCTGCTCAGGTCATGGTCTCTGGGTCACAGGATTGGGCTCTGCATCAGGCTCTGGGCTCAATGGAGAGTCTGCCTGGGGATTCTCTCTCTCCCATGCCCTCTGTCCCCCGCCCCCACCCTCACAACCTCGCCTGCACATTCCCTCTCTAAAATAAATCTTTTTTTTTAATTTGAGAAAGAGAGAGAGAGAACGAGCAGGGGGAAGGGCAGAAGGAGAGAATCTTTCAAGCAGACCCCCCACGGAGTGAGGAGCGCGCCGTGGATGGGGCTCCCAGGAAATCACCACTTGAGCTGAAACCAAGAGTCAGATGCCTAACCGAATGAGGCATCCAGGCACCCCATAAATAAAATCTTAAAAAAAAAAAATCCATTGGTTCCTCTTAACCTAAATCTAAACTCCCTAGAGTTTTGGCATCAAGATTCCTCAACGTGGCTCAACCTATCTTTACATCCTGCCACGGACCTATGATCTAGAAATATCAGCTTATTAACTATTATTCACACAAAAATCTTTAATGGAATATAATTATTTTGTTTCATGCTCATGCTATTCACAATGCCAGCAATGCTTTCTCCCTCTTTTCTATACCTGGCCAGCATGTACTTATTTTTCATGATTCAGTTCAGACACGTCCTCTCTGAATATTCCCTAAATATCCAGGCTGGCTAAGTTTCTCTCTTATAGGTTTCCCAGTCAGCTCTCTACCCACAACATTTAGACTGTATCACCGCTTTAAAATCTTTGTCTCTCTCCCCCAATAAGCTAAAATTCAAAGAGCAGGGGATTTATCTTATTTGGCTCTATAATTCTGCCTCAACAATGCAAGGCTACATAGTAAGTGCATGTAGAAGACACCTTTCAGGGAGCCTGCCCAATAATGTTAGGGGGAACCCCACATCTAGGTGTGTTTGATGTAAGCCCTGGTCTCCAGATAAGAGAACTATCCAGAGATGGCCTCCTGGCTCAGGGAGAACCAGTCCAGAGTCTATACTGGACTGATCAAATTCTCTTAGGAATGTGAAACTGGCTTGGTGGTACTAGACCAAACTGGATGGACGGCTAATTTCTACCAAAGCCAGTCTCCAGAGAGAAGGAAACAGAATAGAGACAGCATGAGCATCCTTAGCTTCTAATGGTTTTCTAAGACCTAGTTCTGTTTCATTCTGAGATCCAGAGATACTTCCTGCTCTTGGAGTTTGCAAACTATCCCTTCCAATAAACATGAGTGGGTTTCTTACTCTTTTAGAGCAAATAATCTCTATACAACACAGCCACTCAAATGTTTAATGAAGCAAAATTAACTGCCCACTTACACCTTGGTGGTTTTGTGGGACAATGCATCTATAACATGTTACTTTCTAGACTAATGATTCCCAAACTGATTATCACAATAACTTGGGGGAATTTTCTTTCTTAGAAAAACTATAAAACAAAAACAATTCCCAGGCCCTACCCTAAAACTCCTCCAATTAGAAATTTCTGACTTTGGGGCCTGTAAAACTGACCTTTTTCCCAAGATCTCCAGGCCAGTTAAGTCGGATGACTGCCCAGGTTTAACAATCACTAAACCCTTGCTATTCAAAAGAGCACTGAGAAACTTGTTAGAACCCAAGAATTTCAGGCCCCGCCCTAGACCTATTAAATCAGAATCTGGAGTTTCCCGAGATCTCCAGGTACACTGAAGCTTGAGAAACACTGATGCAGAGAGAATCTGCTCTGTATACTAAGAGGAATGAATGAATCTGATAAGATACAAGAGTAAACCGACCGGCAATCTGGAAAGATCCAAGTTTCTCCTATGAAATCTGAGGGTTGGCTAAAGCTTATTTTAGTCCACTGTGTTAGGCCATTCCTTTGCCTTTTTTTTTTTTTTTTTTTGGGCCATTCCTGTCTTAAAACAGGGCTCCATTTCTGCCATCCAGAAAAGATGTGAAGATAAGGTTTCATCTATTCATGTCCAAGAAAGTGTTGAGTTCAACCTCTCCAGTTTTAGGACTGGGAGAAATCTAGATTTGAATTTCACATTTGTTATCTATTAGCTGTGCGATCTTAGGCAAGTCAGTTAACCTTTTTGAATCCTGTTTCTTATCTATAAAACTAGAATAATATCTGCCTCTAGGGTCGCTAAGAGATCTAATAAAACATAAAGCGTCTAGCACAGGGCTCAGCACAGAATTGGTGCTGAACAAGTAACAGTTAATAGTAATACATTATTCCAATGTTTGTTCAGTTTTGTATGGTGTAGTTTCATCTACTCTTGATGAAAAACATTTGACACAAGGAAAATGAAAAAGCTGGCAACATTTGGGTCTCCAGAGGGCCCAAGACACCAGGAGTTTACCCCAACCTCACTCTTGCAGAGGAATGACAAAGCACCATGTGTAGGACAGAACCTTTTTGCTTTTTCAAAGGAAGGGAAAGGGATGTGAATGAGCTGCCACAGAATATCTCCCCAAGCTCTCTGACAAGGGACCAAGGCTTCATGCAGCTTCTGTAACAAATCCCAGAATGGGGCTGTTCTACATTAACCTACTGGGATCCCTGCCAGGAACTAGCAGCATGGCAAGGTAAGTTTGAGTCTTAATGGCTCCCTGCAGCCTACATTCTAGAATAGATGGGAAAAAAATAAAGCAAAGTCCTTACAATCAGGAAGCTTATAAGACTAGAGTACATCTCTGAATGTATGTATAGTGTATGTAGGGTACACGCAAAATGTGTACACATAGAAAGATCAAGGTAGCTTAATAAAATGGAGGGGCTCACAAAGTTACTTAAATTCCAAAGTGTTTTAGCTCCAGCCTAATGAAGAAAGTAAATCCACATAGGTCACACAGACAACAAGGTAAATTATACTGGGGCATCTGGGTGGCTCAGATGGTTAAGCTTCTGCCTTTGGTCCTGATCTCCCAGTCCTGGGATCGAGCCCCATGTCAAGCCCCATGGTGAGCTCCATGTGGGGCTCCTGGCTCAGGGGGAATCTGCTTCTTCCTCTGCCTCTCCCCACTGCTCATGCTCTGTCTCTCTCAAATGAATAAATAAAATATTTGAAAAGAAAAATAACAATAAGCACTTACTAAAAAAAAAAAAAAAAAAAACAGATAAATTATTCTAAGCCCGACAGGAAAAGGCAAGTGGACAGCCTAAGTCTCCTGAAAGTTGGGTAAAGGGAAGACAACTGAAACTGAAGCAGAAGAATCCATTTCCTATCCCAAACCTAGAAGATGGGTAAGAGCAAAGAAGAAAGTCAAGACAAAGAAAACAATAGAAAATGGTCAGACAGTATGTATCAAAAATTAAACAGTGTAAACCCTACAATTTTCAATTTTAGGAACTTAAGCTAAGGAAATAATGATGGATGAACAGTTTTAACTAGAGTGCATTAATTTTGGGGCACCAGGCTGGCTCAGTCAGGTGGAGCATGCGACTCTTGATCTTGGGATTTTGAGTTTGAGCCCCACAGTGGGCACACTGGGTGTAGAGATTCCTTTAAAAAAATCTTTAAAAAAAAAATAAAATGAAGGGGTGCCTGGGTAGCTCCGTTGGTTACGCATCTGCCTTTGGCTCAGGTCATGATCCCAGGGTCCTGGGATCAAGCCGCACATCAGACTCCCTGCTGAGCAGGGAGCCTGCTTCTCCCTCTCCCTCTGCCCCCTGGTTCGTGCTTTCTCTCTCTCTCTCTCTCACACTGTGTCAAATAAATAAATAAATAAATAAATAAATAAATAAAATCTTAAAAAAAAAAAAAGAGTATTTATTTTTTATTCACTTACTTAGAGAGAGAGGAAGAGGGAAAAGAAAGAGGGAGAGACAGAATCTTAAGCAGTTTCCATGCCAGTGCAGAGCCTGACACAGGGCTCAATCTCACAACCCTGAGATCATGACCTGAGCCTAAATCAAGAGTTGGACGCTTGAGGGGCGCCTGGGTGGCTCAGTTGTTGGGTGTCTGCCTTCGGCTCAGGGCGTGGTCCTGGAGTCCTGGGATCGGCCCCGCGTCGGGCTCCTCCACTGGGAGCCTGCTTCTCCCTCTCCCACTCCCCCTACTTGTGTTCCCTCTCTCACTGGCTGTCTCTATCTCTGTCAAATGTATAAAAAAAATCTTTAAAAAAAAAAAAAAAAGAGTTGGACTCTTGGGACGCCTAGGGGGCTCAGTCGGTTAAGCAGCTGCCTTCAGCTCAGGTCATGTTCCCAAGGTCTTGGGATCGAGTCCCGCATGGGGCTCCTTGCGAGCCTGCTTCTCCCTCTGCCTGCCCCTCCCCCTGCTTGTGCATGCTCTCTCCCTCTCTGACAATAAACAAAATCTTAAAAAAAAAAAAAAAAAGAGTTGGACGCCTAACCAACCAAGTCACACAGTGCACCTAAAATAAATTTTTAAATAGTGAAACACCACAATATAACCACATAATAGACTATTATAGAGCTTTTAAGAATGGGGTGCTCAGGCGTGCCTGGCTGCCTCCAGTGGAAGAACATGTGATTCTTGATCTCCAGGTAGTAAGTTTGAGCCCCACACTGGGTGAGATTAGTTAATAAAAGCTTAAAAGAAAAAAAAAAAAAGAATGGGGCGCCTGGGTGGCTCAGTTAAAACATGTGACTCTTGATCTTGGGGTCATGAGTTTAAGCCCCTTGCTGGGGGTACAGTTTACTTGAGAAAAAAATGGAGTAGAGGTATTTATTAACCTGGAAAGCTGTTCATGCTATGGTATTAAATGAATAAGCTTTTTATTTTATTTTTTAAAGGTTTTATTTATTAATTTGACAGAGAGATAGCCAGCGAGAGAGGGAACACAAGCAGGGGGAGTGGGAGAGGAAGAAGCAGGCTCCCAGCGGTGGAGCCTGACGTGGGGTCAATTCCGGAACGCCGGGATCACGCCCTGAGCCGAAGGCAGACGCCTAAAGACTGCGCCACCCAAGCGCCCCCGAATAAGCTTTTTAAAAAAGATTTTATTTTTAAATAATCTCCACAACCAACATGGGGTTTGAACTCATAACCCTGAGATCAAGAGTTACATGCTCTACTGACGGAGCCTCCAGATGCCCCCAATAAATTGATTTCTAATCCCTGATTCTGGAGGTCTCTGTTAAAAATGAAATAAGTCCTGAGGCACCTAGCTGACTCAGTTGGTAGAGCATGCGACTATTGATCTAGGAGTTGTGAGTTCAAGTTCCATGTTGGGCATAGAGCCTACTAAAAAAAATAAAAATAAATTTAAAAAACCCATAAAAATAAGTCTCAAAGTCACTTTTAGCACAACACCTAAGATTCTGCCTAGTACCCACCCCAAAGTCAACAAGTAAAGAGCCTCTGACAGCATACCACAGAGGTTTAGCTACTTGAAGTACCTTGACAAACATTTGGTTAAAAAAAACTCCTCTTTGGGGCGCCTGGGTGGCACAGCGGTTGAGCGTCTGCCTTCGGCTCAGGGCGTGATCCCGGCCTTATGGGATCGAGCCCCACGTCAGGCTCCTCCGCTGTGAGCCTGCTCCTTCCTCTCCCACTCCCCCTGCTTGTGTTCCCTCTCTCGCTGGCTGTCTCTATCTCTGTCAAATAAATAAATAAAATCTTTAAAAAAAAAAAAAAAAAACTCCTCTTAAAACTACAAAATCAGAACCCAACTGAGTATTGCTTTCATATAATTAGAAAATCTGTGTCCTCCTTCCAAGTGGTACCATCCAATCAGAAAAAATAGAAGGGCACAGGGACCCTGGGTAGCTCAGTCAGTTGAGTGTCTGACTCGATCTCAGCTCAGATCTCGATCTCAGGGTTGAGTTCAAGTCCTGTGATGGGCTCCACGCCCAGCTTAAAAAAATAAATGAATAGGGGCGCCTGGTGGCTCAATTGGTTAAGTGTCTGCCTTTGGCTCAGGTCATGATCCCAGGGTCCTGGGATCGAGTCCCACATCGGGCTCCTTGCTTAGCAGGGAGCCTGCTTCTCCCTCTGCCTTTCACTCCCCATGCTTGTGTGCTTGCTCGCTCTAACGAATAAATAAAATCTTTAAAAAAAAATAAATGAATGAATAAAAATTTTAAAAAAAGAAAAATAGAAGGGTAAATAAAAGAACTGACCTACTGTCTTATTTTACACAAGTCCTCACTTCTTTCTGTGGAAGACAGAAATTGATTTCTGTAGCACTCAAAGATGCGAATATTTATGTACAGATTACTCAGAAGAAAACAATTTCTATACAAGACATTCTCAGCTTTTTCTTCCCCTACAGCATTTTTAGGTATAAAGCCATCTACTCAGAATTAGCAGCAAGTCTTACTTATCTCTAAGCCACAAATTACTGGAGAACAGAGATTATAGTCACATATTAATTACTTATCTGGTATATTAAGAAATTATAAGCTTTCAATAATAACAGTATTAAAACAATGATAATACTATATAATCCTTTTTCTTTCACTTTTATTTCCTGAGCATTATAGCACAAAGACTTAAGGACAATATGGTTGT
This sequence comes from Ursus maritimus, assembly GCF_017311325.1. NCBI lineage: Eukaryota > Metazoa > Chordata > Mammalia > Carnivora > Ursidae > Ursus > Ursus maritimus. The sequence continues at coordinate 23,799,518 of NW_024424119.1, forward strand.
GTACTTGCCCACTGAGAAGAAAGATCTCTCTCTGTTATTTTGAGCTCCAAAAAACTCCTTGTGTGACTCAGAAAGGAAACTCCTTTTGTTATATATCCTACCAGTGTATTTTATTCCCTCTCCCCAAAGGAGGTATATAATACATAACTGTGTTAAATCTTTGTCAGGAGACAAGCAATGAATGGTAACTGAGCAAGGCCATTTCCGCCACTGTTTTAGGCTAAGAAAAAACAAGAGTCATTCAGCTGAAGTAACATTTAAAGAAAAAACAAGTTTGGGGTGCGTGGGTGGCTCAGTCGGTTAAGCATCTGCCTTCGGCTCAGGTCATGATCCCAGGGTCCTGGGATGGAGTTCCGTGTCTGACTCACTGCTCAGTGGGGAGTTTGCTTCCCCCTCTGCCCCTCACTCCACTCATGTTCTCTCTTCCTCTGTCTCAAATAAATAAATAAAAATAAAATCTTAAAAAAAAAGTTTATTAACAATATTTTATCAACAATAGAAGTAAAAAAAGCAAGACAGAGCACTCAGAATCCTCTTTTAAACAAAAAATTTTTTAAAGATTTTATTTATTTGTGAGAGAGAGAGCGAGCAAGCACAAGCAGGAGTAGTGCCACAGGCAGAGGGAGAAGCAGGCTCCCCGCTGAGTAGGGAGCCCAAGGAGGGGCTCAATCCCAGGACCCTGGGATCGTGACCTGAAGAAATGGCAGACGCCCAGCCAACTGAGTCACCCAGGTGTCCCTTTTTTAAATTTTTATTAAGTTATCTCTATGCCCAATATGGGTCTTTAACTCATGATCCCGAGAATCAAGTGTCACACGCTCCACCGACTGAGACAGCCAGGTGCCCCCTCTCTTTTCAAATCTGTTTTTTCATTTGTCCAGTTCCTGTTTACTCCTTAACCACATGCATGCATAAATGTGTGTAGCTATAATAAGCACAGATAGAATTTTGTATCTTGGGGTGCCTGACTGGGTCAGTCAGAGGAGCGTGCAACTCTTGATCTCGAGGCTGTGAGTTCCAGCCCTATACTGGGTGTAGAGATTACTAAAATAAATTAAAAAAAAAAAAAAAAAGAATTTTATGCCTTGTTACACTTATCAAATACTTTGTGTGTTTGGCCTCCTTGGTGGCTCAGTTGGTTAAGTGGCTGCCTTCAGACCAGGTCATGATCCCAGGGTTCTGGAATCAAGCCATACCTCAGGTTCCCTGCTCACTGGGGAGTCTGCCTCTCCTTCTCCCTCTGCCTGCCCCCAGCCCCAAGCTCTCTCGCTTGCTCTCTCAAAGAAATACAATAATTTTTCATTTTTTTTAAAAAGATTTTATTTATTCATTTGAGAGAGAAAGCATGGGGGGGCCCGGGGGAACGCGGAGGGGCAGAGGGAGAGGGAGAAGCAGACTCTCTGCTCAACAGGGACACAGGGCTGGATCCTGGGACCAGGAGATCATGACCTGAGCTGAAGGCTGCCGTTTAACTATGGGAGTCACCCAGGTGCCCCAAAAAATGAAATCTTAAAAAAAAAAAAAGCTTTGTGTGCGATTAGTATTCATAATTATGTTAATTTCTGCATAATATCATGCAGATATGATTTACCATAAAATACTCAAGTATTCTCCTTTTATTAGTATTTTTTGTTTAAGATTCAATTTATTTATTTCAGAGAGTGTGTGTGGGCAGGAGCAGGGGGAGGGGCAGAAGGAGAGGAAGACGGAGAAGTAGACTCCCCGCTGAGCAGGGAGTCCATACAGGGTTTGATCCCAGGACCCCAGGATCATGACCTGAGCTGAAGGCAGATGCTGAGCCACCCAGGCATCCCTCCTTTTGTTAGTGTTTAGATAAAATAGCTTCCAATGACTATCTTGTTAAAAAAGACTTCTCTTGGGGCGCCTGAGTGGCTCAGTTGGTTAAGCGTCTGCCTTCGGCTCAGGTCATGATCCCAGAGTCCTGGGATGGAGTTCGGTGGGAGCCTGCTTCTCCCTCTGCCTCTGCCTCCCTCTCTCTCTCTGTCTCTCATGAATAAATAAATAAAATCTTGAAGAAAAAAAAAAAGATTTCTCTTCCTTTGGATAAATTCCCTAGTCTGAAAATATTAGGTCAAAGGGTATAATACTTTTAGGCTCTTCATTCAACAAGTAATATGTACCAGATTTTTGAAATATAATACCAAATTACTGTCAATAAAGGGTTTTAGTGGCAATGTATATATGTACCTGTTCCACTACATCCTTATCACAACTAGATATTATAATTTGTACACAGTAAATGTTTTGCTTTTATCTGTATTCTTTCTATAATGAAATATAATTTCTTAATTGTACTTTGTTATATAATTATATAATAATAGTATATGATAAATATATTTTTTTTTATTTGAGAGAGAGCGAGTGGATGAGCAGGGATGGAAGGGCAGAGGGAAAGGGAAAAGCAGACTCCCCGCTGAGCAGGGAGCCCGACATGGGGCTCGATCCCAGAACTCCAAGATCATGACCTGAGCCAAAGGCAGACACAACTGACTGAGCCCCCAGAAGCCCCTAGATGAATTATTTAAACGTGTTTAAGCTACTTGGGATGTGACTGGCATACAGAAAGAAGCCATTTATAGGATACAGCAATGTTCACTATTTACCTTAAGCATACCTGAGTCTGGCCAGAAATACACCTAAAATCTAGAATCATCAAATCGCCACCACGATTAATTACATCAACAATTTACTAAACACAACTTTTTTTTTTTAAAGATTTTATTTATTTATTTATTTGACACAGAGAGAGAGACAGCCAGCGAGAGAGGGAACACAAGCAGGGGGAGTGGGAGAGGAAGAAGCAGGCTCCCAGCGGAGGAGCCTGATGTGGGGCTCGATCCCAGGACTCTGGGATCACGCCCTGAGCAGAAGGCAGACACTTAATGACTGAGCCACCCAGGCGCCCCAACTAAATACAACTTTTACACACTGTGCTAACCAACGTTTTATTTAATTCTGTTTATGACTCTGCTGGGCAGGTACTACTCTCTCTCCATTTATTTTAAAGGTGGGAGAAGAAAGGCTTAGGAGAAGGTACCTGGGGCTTGTCTATAAGCAGAACGTTAATAAGAAATGGGGCTCAGAATCAACATAGCAATTCTATCATTTCTACATCTAAAATCTTCCTCTTCAAGAGTCAAATATTCTGAGGTGCGCCTGGGTGGCTCAGTCCATTAAGCATCTGCCTTCAGCTCAGGTCATGATCTCTGGGTGCTAGAATTGAGTCCCACGTCAGGCTCCCTGCTCAACACGGAGTCTGCTTCTCTCTCTCCCTCTGTCCTCCTTCCTGCTCATTCTTTCTCTCAAATAAATAAACAAAATCTTTTTTAAAAATAAAGTAAGAGAGTCAAATATTCTGAAAATAACATAAGACTAATTCTGGGATAAATCTGCACATTTCTTACTAGGCAGAGAATAATCAGGTCATTTGAAAAATGGCTAATTTGGGCACCTGGGTGGCTCAGTCGGTTAAGCGTCTGCCTTCCGCTCAGATCACGATCCCCGGGTCCTGGGATCGAGTCCCACATCAGGCTCCCTGCTCCGCGGGGAGTTGGCTTCTCCTTCTCCCTCTGCCTGCAGCTCTCCCTGCTTGTGCGTGCATGCTCTCTCTCTCAAATAAATAAAATCTTTAAAAAAAAATAAAAATAAAAGGGTATAATCCCTTTGGGGAATAAAATAGTAAAATGAAGAAGCATGAATTAAAGATCTGGTCAGAGCAAAACTCCCACACTTCACCATATTTTGTTTTCCCGTGTATCAGACTGGATTTCATATTCTGCTTTTATCATTCATATGGAAACTCAGGGACAACATTACAGCTATTTCCTCAACCCTGATGTCTACCATTCCTCCCCACACCCAATATCAGGCTCCTCAAAGTTCTCCTTCCTCCCATCTGACTGCAAATCGCAGCCCAAACTCATTTTGTCTGCTTCATTTTTTTTATTTTTTTTTTAATTTTTTTTTTAAAGGTTTCATTTATTTATTCGACAGAGATAGAGACAGCCAGCGAGAGAGGGAACATAAGCAGGGGGAGTGGGAGAGGAAGAAGCAGGCTCATAGCAGAGGAGCCTGATGTGGGGCTCGATCCCATAACGCTGGGATCACACCCTGAGCCGAAGGCAGACGCTTCAACCGCTGTGCCACCCAGGCGCCCCTGCTTCATTTTTTTTAAACTTTATTTTTAAGTAATCTCTATACCCAATGTGGGGCTCAAACTTACAACCCTGATATCAAGACTCATATGCTCTACCAACTGGGCCAGCCTGGCACCCCTTTTCTGCTTCATTATAATCCACCAACTCTATCTGTGAAGTCAGCAGTATACCCCTGCCCATCACTCTGGGAAATGGTGAGAAAAAAGAAAGCAGCCCTGACATCTAGGAGTTAACCTAGTACTCTCAGCTAGGCTTTGGTGTCTTGGTGAAAATAATTTAACAGGAAATTTTCCTGTGAAAATCCCATTTCTTTAAGCATTCCCCCCAAATCGCCCTTTTAAGTTCTTTCTAACACCCTCTTACTGGGAGGTCCCATGGTTCCCTTTGGTGTAGGTTCTCTGGAGCTGCAATAAGCAGTTGTATCTACTATACTAAGTTCTTGATAGTCTTTGGCTGAAGGGCATTAGTAAATGAGAAATAAGAATCTAAAATTATATACCTCATACTCTACATATATTACCACTCTATCACCATCTTTCTCTTCAAATTGCCCCCTCTCAAAATATTCCCTTTCCTTCTCTTTTTTAAAAATTATATTTATTTTGGGGCGCCTGGGTGGCACAGCGGTTAAGCGTCTGCCTTCGGCTCAGGGCGTGATCCCGGCGTTACGGGATCGAGCCCCACGTCAGGCTCCTCCACTATGAGCCTGCTTCTTCCTCTCCCACTCCCCCTGCTTGTGTTCCCTCTCTCGCTGGCTGTCTCTAACTCTGTCAAATAAATAAATAAAATCTTAAAAAATATATATATTTATTTTAAGTAATCTCTACACCCAATGTGGGGCTTAAACTTAACGACCCTGAGATCAAGAGTCACATGCTCTTCTGACTGAGCCAGCCGGGCTGCCCCAAAATATCCCCTCCTAGTTCTCTGACGTTCCTACTCCAAGGTTCTATCTTTAGGTACCCTTTCAATATCAATGGTTCTTACCCATTTTTGGCTCACAGTACTCCCTTTGAAAATGTAATGAGAACTATGGACTGCTCCCCATACCACAACCCCCTCATTGTGCCCAGAAAATACTCATGTAATGAAATTTTTGCAATTTTAGGGAAGGTTTATGGAACTTAAGAGTGTCTTCTTTACCCTCTCCCCCATGGTAGTACACTAATTTCAATAATCCCTTATATATAGATGACTATTCCCAAACCACTAACTTCAATCTTTACCCCCACTTAAATTTCAACTAAGTGAAAGCAGAAAATTAAACTCATTTTCTTTTCAAATCTGTTCAATACTCCTTCCTCTTGCCATCTTTCCGGTTACCCAGGTTTTCAAGACATCAGTATCAATTTTAACTTAATCCTCTGCATTACATCTGAGCATATCACCATCTACAGATTGTATACCTCTTAAAATGTATTAAAATTTTTTTTTAAGTAGGCTCTATGCCCAACATGGGGCTCAAACTCACAACCTCGAGATCAAGAGTCGCATGCTCCACCAACTGGGCCAGCCAGGCGCCTCTCTCAAAATATATTCTCTATGTCTTCTCCTCTCTCTCCCTGCACTATCTTGCTTTTGGCCCTTATTACCTCATTTATACTATAGCACTAGCATCCTGTAACTGCTTTCCCTAAAGCACTACTCCAAAACTGCGTCACTCCCTGCTTAAAATCCCTGGGTCTTGTCTCTCCATTCCCCACCAAATAAAATCTTAGCTTGACACTCAATGGCTTCCATAATTTGATCCTAAAGAGCCTTTCCAACGTTAATCTCCCAATTCTCTTCCAGATACCTAAAGCTCTTGTCACACCAGATCCTAAATAATCTTCATAAGTGGTTGATACTTCCCCCATAAAAATCCAGATTCCCAGTTTCTCTTTAAAAAAAAAAAAAAAGAGAAAGAAAGAAAGAAAGAAAGAAAGAAAGAAAGAAAGAAAGAAAGAAAAGGAAAGGAAAATTAACAATAGGCTCAATAGGCTCAAATTCTTGCATGGCAACAACGGCCTGGAGCCAAGAATACCTTCTCTGGCTCTTTGCAGTCCCCACAACTTACTGTCTTGTGCTTGGCAAGCTTCTCTCTTTTTTTTTTTTTTAAAGATTTTATTTATTTATGTGACAGAGAGACAGCCAGCGAGAGAGGGAACAGAGCAGGGGAATGGGAGAGGAAGAAGCAGGCTCATAGCGGAGGAGCCCAATGTGGGACTCGATCCCGGTACGCCGGGATCACGCCCTGAGCCGAAGGCAGACGCTTTAACGACTGCGCTACCCAGGCGCCCCTGGCAAGCTTCTCTTATTTAGTTTTTCTGTCCAGCTCTGTAGACAATCTGACTTTGTAACCCTAAAACAGGGAAATATACCTACCCATCCTGGTTTCCAGGCCCATGTTCCAATTAAGGCTATTACCCCTTTTTCTTTTATTAATTTAGTAAAATATAACCATACAAACATTATTAATGATTAAAACATATGCTGGACATTTTCACAGTCCTTCTTGTGCTTACTGGGCCCAGAAAATTCAAAGGTTGAATGACTGCTCCTAGTTTAAGTGTTAGCCCACAGCAGAGGGCAATTCTCACCTCAGGTATCAAGCTACAGAAAGGTTTACAAAATCTATCTGCTGCCTTTTTTTTCAAAAAGAATGATCTAATGCCTCAGCAGAGGTTTCAATACTATTGCCACAAGCTAGTTAACTTGAAAATAACCTGGTTTTTTTTTTTTTTTTTTTTAAGATTGTATTTATAGAGAGAGAGCACAGAGAGGGAGAGGGAGAAGCAAACTCCCTGCTGAGCAGAGAGCCCAACAGGGGCCTCGATCCCAGGGCCCAGAGATCATGACCTGAGCCAAAGGAAGACACGCAACTTAGCCACCCAGGAGCCCCATAACCTGGCTTTTTTAGCATTTGTGTACCTTCAGTTAAATGCTGATGAATACCAATAGCATCCAAGACAAAAACAGCTTCTGAGCTGCAGGTACATTAATTAACAGGCTATTTTAGGATATAAATGGTTGTGGTATACTTTTCCGACTTAATACATTAAAATTGCTTCATTGATAGCAAAATTTCAATACATCGAAACTTCATTTATTACTGACACTTCATTACTACTGACATTCTTCCCCCCAAATCTTCACATACTATCCAAAGACAATTCTAATTGTTTAATTTTCCTTTCTTTCAAACTGAGGGAAGTCCCAGGGAATGCAAAGAACATTGGAAAAAGCTTTGCATTCATTATCACCACTACTATTTTTGCATAAGGAAGATATTGTTAACTTCAAGTATTTCCCGAGAAGTGCACAGCCACCTTCTCAGCTCTGGATATTACCACTCCCACGTTACAGATGGGGGAAAAAAGGCGCAGATAAGGGAATCATTTGTCAAACCTCACAAAGTTCAAAGAGCAGCATTCCTGGTTCCCTGCTTTGGTTCTGGAAGCTAAACAAATAACAAAACAAATTATAAAGAAAACAGGCCCTTATGTAAACATGTTAGGTTATGAGGAAACAGGATGACAGAAAGAGGTAGGTATTAAGAGTACATTAAATTATTACTTAACATTATGCAAACTTTTGAAATAGGGCCAATAAAGTCAAGAAGAAGGAGACTATCATTAACTTAGTTTATAATTCAACAACATTTGCCGGGCAAAACACTATAATGGTATATATGGAGAGTGGAATGAATTTCTCCAAATGGGAGACTCTTCTTCTACTCCAAATGACAATAATGACAGTTCTCGTAAACCAGAGTGGTTGCCTGAGAGACTAGGAAAAGGAAGTTTTGTTGAGGCTTGCCACCACTATTCAGTTTCGAAAGGCTTCTGTATGACAAGTAGCAACCTTCAACAGAAGAGGAAATGCCAGCTGGGCCCCAACCACCACGATGATTATTTCCTTAAAACTCATGTTTAAATCTTTGCCTATCTCCTTTATAAAAAAACACTTCTAGTACTTATGACACTCTTGATCTACAGCAACCTTCCCTCTTTCAGTTAATCCAAGACGTGTTTCCGTTTAAGGTGAATTTACCATCACGACATGTCTATTGTCTGTTCACCCAGGGTGAGCTGAAAAATGGAAAGAGGAGTTGGGGCTCTCTCCTATCTCTTCTCATGCTTCATTTGGAATCGTTTCCCACCTGCAGGCCCTGCCTCTTGCTATTCCTCTGACATCATATTTGTGTCCCTCCGTTCCAATCATATCTGCAATATCCAATCCTGGATTGACATATTTTATCTATGCCTTTAATTGTGCTTATTATATAGCTGATAAATTTTTCCCTTCATCCACTTATAGCTATTTTCTAATTCATTCTGTGTAAAAACACTCTCCTCATGGAATACTTAATTTTTCTCTCTTTTGAATCCTTTTCAGGAGGCTACTTTGCAAAGAACCTGAAATATACCACCAAGCACACATTCTTTGCCCTTTCTTAAAGGAAATCTTTAATTCTACTTTAAATTCTACTTCCTAAAAAAGAATGTTCGGGAAAAAAAAAAAAAAAGGTTTGCTTTATTCCTCTCCTGAACCAAGTGATACTTTTTTTTTTTTTAAGATTTATCTTAGCACGCACACGCAAGTGGGAGGGGCCGAGGGAAAGAGAGACAAATCTCAAGCAGACTCCATGCTGAGGCCAACACCAGGCTCAATCTCATGATTCTGAGATCATGACCTGAGTCAAAACCAAGAGTCGGACGCTTAACCAACTGCGCCACCCAGGCACGCTCCAAGTGCTACTTAAAATATTTTTATATATGCCCTTAGCTTAGTAGATAAGACCTAGGTTTCCACTTTTATGTATCCTGACTGATGCCCTGAGCATCATTCTTTCCTAAGTCTTTCCTCTAAGGTCTCTGACTTAAGCAACATAAAAAGGTGAGGCCAAAAAAATTCTAAAAGCAGTGGAACAGCTGTATGGCAAGAGGCCTAAAGAAACAGTCCTCTGAAGATTTATCAGGAAAAGGAGGAAATGGGAAAAGGGACAGAAAGACAGGAAGAAGTTAACAACAGATAGGGAGGGAATGGAAAGCAGAGTGAGGCAATCTCCTCCCAAAAGAAACTGATGGAGAAAATGAGCAGTGAGAGGTTCCAGAGCATGTGCAGCCCAAATGCATCCAGGCCCTAAGATAAGGTTCACTTAACTCCCAGACACTTACCGTGTTGCATTTTGTGCCACACACCACTTGCCTATGATTCAGCCACTGAGATGCAAACACTTTATTAAGGGTCCCAAGGTGAAACTCTCTCTCCTTCAGGAGACTGGGAAGTTGCTGTGCTGCATAGCCATGCAACACTCGAGTATAGCTGCTTTCATTCTGAAGCCTGACTTCTCGATTCTTCAGGTAGTACACTAAGGATCTCTTCACTGGGGGGAGTCTTTTCCTTTTGTGAAGTGAGTGATCCCAGCCAAACTGTGGAAAGCAACATTAGAAATTAGGGCTTTGGCTACCTTTCTTCAGAATAAATCAAAGAAATCACCAAGAACTCATCCTGCAATTTACGTACAACAGAAATACAAGTACAAGAGAATAGGAATCTCAATATAGAAAGTCCAGTTTAACTCTTCCAACACTGAGAAGATGCTGCTCATAGTCAAACCTACCTACAAGAAACAAGGACTGAAAGACAAGGGAAAGGAAGCAGAAAAGAGGTCAAAAGGTTTACTAGCCCTGTTAGGGGTGAAGGATTCAGAGCCCCTAAAGTTATCCTTGATAGGGAAGGGAATGAGGGACCAAATTATTACCATGCCGAACTGGGCTGCATCTCTACCCAGGACCCTTCTTCCTCTCCAGTCTGTACTCCCCGTGGAGCATGGAGAGAGCAGCTGGGGCCAGCCTGGGGTTCCAGGACTTCCAGGGATGCGCTATCAGGGCGACCCCCTGTCACCAGGCCCACACTCCAGGCGGTTAAAGAATTGGAAAAATCACACACTAACAGGGTAGGAGGCACGGGAAATCTGAGTCCGAATAGGCGTTCAACAAGGGCGTTATAGGGATGATACCTGAGAACTGCTGTTTTTTATATGGGTCCTAAGGGCCAAAAAAGCCCACCTCAGGGCTTTAAGTATCCAGACGGAAACTCCTTCCCATATAAAGGACGCAATCATCTCCCCTTCCCGGGGCCCAGGAAGAGGGACTTCACTCTCCCTCCCAGTATCTTCTGGGAGGTTTTCTGATTCCCCTCGTCGGTTTTCCTTCCTCCAAAGCCAAGATTCTAGTTTCCCCTCAAGCCCCATTACCAGCTGCTGGGCTTCCGCGGAATATGTCCCGTTTCCAAGTTTCCCTTTAGCTCCTCATTTCTCCGGCCTTTCTGATCTCCTATGAACTCCTGAGGGCCCGTCCCTGTCCCAAAAGCCTGGGGTTCCGCTCTTGCCCCACCTCTGCCTACAGACCTCGGTCTCCGGTTCCGGTTCCCTGACCTTAAAACCTATCCCCCTCTGGGTGCCTCGGAGATATAAGGGTCCAGGCCTCTCAACCCTCACCTGCGGGCACTGAGCGTCGCTCCCAGCTCCTGCCGAGGCGGGCGCTTTCCGCTTCCTGCTAACTGCTTTCCGGGCCATAGTGGGCAGCGCCGCAGCGGCCCCGCAGCCACATGGGGCGGGGGTAGCGAGGGTTAGCAAGACGGCGGGTCATAAACTGGGCCCCGGGGCCACGCACTTTTGTGCGCCTGGCCCGGAAAATGGCCCGGACCCGAGAAGACAAGCACAGGGAAAGGAGGGAGGGAGGACTGGGGCCGGGAAAGGGAAAGGGAAGGGGCAGGGGCAGGGGAGGAAGGAACGAGAAGCTTTCAGACCAACGAGTCTGAAAGGACGGCGAGCGGCTAGAACCAAAACACCCCCTCCCCCTCGCCCGCGCTCCGTCACCCTTGCGCAGCCGCACTTCGCAGCATGTCGCCACGGCGATGCTGCCGGGCCTTCAGGGGTGGGGTTTAGGGCCTGCAAGTGGAGAGTCCGCGGCGGTTGTTTTGCTGCCGCCCGCGCATTTCCAACGGTCGTCAGACGGCCGCTGGAGGTGGAAGACCTGGGGTCAGAGGACTCTGCGTTCTGGCGGCCGACCTCGGACCCCCGCCCGCCCATCCGCAAGTACCCGGAAGTGAGGACGACTATCCTCGCTCCGCGTAGGAATACCGCCCAGCACACGCCTTTACCCGGCAGCGGCCACTGGTTATCTCTTATTGAGCGCCGCACTTTCCCCGAACCTATCACAAACGGAGCCCTGCCACCAAGGGCTGGACTCTGTGTCAGGAGGCAGGACCTCCTTCCTTCACCCTCGCAAGGTGTTGTCCGGCTCAGAATCCACGCCCGCGTGGCCAGACTTCCCCTCTGCGGAGTAGGTGCCCTGCCTGGCATTACCAGCCCAGACTGCTCCCTGGGCTTTCGGCAGCCTTCTTCCCACTCCTCGGGAGCCCTCAAGCTCCATTCTCCACTCAGTCTCCAGCCTCCCTGCTGGCCACTGGCACCGCCTAATCCTCCTGTCCTAACCGCAACAGCCCCTCAGGTCATTTTCCCCTCAGCTGTGGCCTCTCCTCCCTTTAGATTCTCCTGACCTGCCGGCCGCACTGTCTTTTGTGCTTTATGAAACAGACCTCACGCCTTAATTTAAATGTTTCTTACGTCCCCCATGCGGTTCTAAATTGAGGACAGGAACAGGGGACTGCCACTGTCTGCCTCTCACTCAGGACCCTGGTTGCATCTCCATGAAGGCAGATTGAGTGAAATTCTGAACCACAGAGAGTGGCCGTTGCTTGTCCATCAGTTAGATAAGGGGGCTTCTTCAAGATCACCCTTGCCTCCATTTTCAGAAGATCTTGTAGGAATTTGAGTGCTGGCTTCCACTTTCCTCAGGCAAAGAAACCCTTTGAGGAAGCAGGATGCTCTTGCTTAGGGTTGACCGGCCTCGGGCTGTAGTGCCCAGTTACCTGCTGGTTGCTTCAGGCCTCATACCTCCAGGGAGTTCTGTTGACCCATCTGAAGTTCTGCCTACAAGATTTGGATTTGTTTTCCAGGTCGAAACAAAGACCAGATTGAGACAGGGTCCTCTGCCATCCCAAGTGGGCACTGCCGCTAATCTCTAATGCCACCTTGGGAAAGGCGGCACCATCTTACTTGGTCAGGCCTATCCCTTCAGAGACATGCACAGAGCGAATGGGTCAGAAGTGGTTCAGCTTCCTTTTTGAGCCTATTGTTCCAGTTCTGTCTTGCCTCACAATGCCCTTGATGACCCAGAAGCCCATTGGGCAAGAGTCTGGAATTCCTTTGAGAATCTCTAGGCTCATGCTGGGCTGCACTTGGATCCTGGTTATCTGCCCGTGTCAGAGGCTGCAGGCTCATCCTTAAGGTTAGTGTACTTCATCTTGGCATCCCAGGAACTAGCCCCAAATGCACTTCCCAGCAGAGCTCACAATTTCTGTGGAATGAAGATTCACCTGGAAATTTAAAAGTCCACAATTGCTTTTATTTTATTTTTTTTTAAGATTTATGTATTTATTTGAGAGAGAGCACACAGGTGCAGAGGGGCAGAGAGATAATCTCAAGCAGACTCCCTGCTGAGTGCAGAGTCCAACATGGGGATAGATCTCGCCACCCTGAGATCACTACCTGAGCCGAAACCAAGAGTCAGATGCTTTAACTGACTATGCCACCCAGGCACCATGATATCATCAGTATTTTAAAAGCAATTGTCGGGGGAGCCTGGGTGACTCAGTTGGTTGAGTGTCCGACTCTTGACTTCAGTTCAGGTCATAATCTCAGGGTTGTGAGAATGGCCCCATGTCAGGCTCCTCTCTCAGTGTGGAGTCTGCTTGGGATTCTCTCTCCCTCTTTCCCTCTGTCCCTCCCACTCATGCTCTCTCTGTCTCTCTGTCTCTCTCATTCCCTTTCACTCTCAAATAAATAAATAAATCTAAAAAAAAAAAAAAACCCACAAAAAACCATTGATGATACCAAGAATTGGTAAGAAGGTAGAATGACTGGAACGCTCATACATTGCTAGTGGGCATGTAAATTGGTACAATTTGGAAAAATCTATGGCAGTACCCACTATAGCTGAGTATGTGTACCTTATGATCCAGAACTTCTATTTCTGGTTAAATTACAGAAATGAGTGTTTATGCCCCCTGAAAGGCAAAAGAATATTCATAGTTTTATTCATAACAGCCACAAATGGGAAATAGTTCAAATGTCAATCAGTAGTAGATAAATTGAGGGTTCCCATGATAACCTATCTAGGTTTGCTATAATGACTCACAGAACTCAGGAAAATAAATACTATTGCCAGTTTATTATAAAGGATATTATAAAAGATACAAATGAACAACCAGGTGAAGAGGTACATAGGGTGAGGTCTGGAAGGGTCCTGAACACAGAAGCTTCTCCCCCTGTGGAGTTTGGGGTGCACTACCCTCATGGCGTGTAGATATATTCACGAACTTGGAAGCTCTCCAAACCCCATAGTTTAGGGTTTATATGGAGGTTCCATTATGAAGGCATGATTCATTAAATCATTAACGTTTGGTAATTCAATCCCCATTCCTTTCTCCCTTCCCAGAGGCTGGGGGGTTGAGGCTGAAAATTCCAAACCTGGAATCACATGGTTGGTTCCCCTGGCAACCAGCCCCTTTCCTGAAGCCATCTAAGGAAACATCTTTTTTTTTTTTTTAAGATTTTATTTATTTATTTGACAGAGAGAGAGACAACCGGCAAGAGAGGGCACACAAGCAGGGGGAGTGGGAGAGGAAGAAGCAGGCTCCTAGCGGAGAAGCCCGATGCGGGGCTCGATCCCAGGACCCTGGGATCACGCCCTGAGCTGAAGGCAGACGCTTAACGACTGAGCCACCCAGGTGCCCCTAAGGAAACATCTTGAGTCACCCCATTAACATAAATTCAGGTTTGGTTGAGACAGACTTATTATAAATAACAAAAGATGTGCTTTTCACCATTATCACTTAGAAAATCATAAGAGTTTTAGGAACTCTTGTGCCAGGAAGCAGAACAAAGACCAAATACGTATCTGATATCCCAATATTATAGTAATAGAAGTCAGAGTAGGGGCTCCTGGGTGGCTCAGTCGGGTAGGTGTCTTCCTTCGGCTCAGGTCATGATTCCAGGGTTCTAGGATTGAGTTCCACATCAGGCTCCCCTGCTCCGCAGAGAGACTGCTTCTCCCTCTCCCTTTGCCTGCCGCTCCCCCTGCTTGTGTTCTCTCTCTCTCTGTCAAATAAATAAATAAAATCTAAAAAAAAAAAGGTCAAACTACTACTAACTCTACTAACTCGGTTACTAACTGGGAGGAGAACACAAGGAGGCTTCTGGGTGTGGGACATTTTTTTCTTTAAGATTTTATTTATTGGGGCACCTGGGTGTCTCAGTCGGTTAAGCATCTGCCTTCAGCTCAGCTCATGATCTCAGGGTCCTGGGATCAAGCCCCATGTCAGGCTCCCTGCTCAGTGGGGAGTCTGCTCCTCCCTCTCCTTCTGACCCCCGTGCTGGTGCTTTCTCTCTCTCTCAAATAAATAAATAAATAAATAAATAAATAAATAAATAAATATTTTTAAAAAAATTTTATTTATTTGAGACAGAGAGAGAGAACAAACACAGGGAGGGGAGTAGAGAGAGAAGCAGACTCCCCACTGAGCAGGGAGCCTAAGGCAACTCAGGGCTTGATCCCAGGACCCTGGGTACACAACCAGAGCCAAAGGCAGATGCTTAACCGACTGAGCCACCCAAGCACCCCTACATATTGTTCTTTTTAAAGATAATTTCAAACTGTACTATTGTTCTAGCTTTAAATAAAAACCCCAACATTTCTAGTCTTCTTCACTCCCATCCCTCCAACTTAGTCCTTACAAGCTTCCTTCACAATGTGATGTACAGTAGGTCAGGGAGCCCAGGACCTGCTTACCTTTTACATTCTATTTGGCTTGGTCTTGCCAGGAAGAATAAATAACAAGAAAATAGTCTAAAATACTTTGGACAAATTTAATTATGTTATACATGCTCAGTAACAGTAATGCCTCCTGTTTATTTGCACAGTTTCCTTGGAACAAACAAAGCAGATGTTGCCACAATTCCCTGTATGACTCTACCCTTAATGTGTTGGAGCTAATTAACTATCCTTGCTAGCAAAGGGCTTGGGAAGAAAGCATTTCTGTTAGGAAAAAGGATTTGGGTTTTAATTCATACAAACCATAATAAAAACAGCAAGAAGAGACCTGGAGGACATGGGAACATGAACAGGGACAGATGGTAAGCACTCAGTAACTGCTCTCTGGTGATGTAAAGATGTTAGAGGTCTCCAAGGCCTGTGAATGGTAATATTTTTCAGATCCTGGGGCATAGATTACTAAAGATGGAAGACCCTATAGAGAATGTGCATCTCATTAAACTCATACTCTTACAGAAAACTGAAGCCAAAAAAGTCAAGTCATGCAGTGGATGAGTGAGGACTGGAACCCAGGATTTCTGCTCTAGTTTATTTTTGGTTCTGCCACGTTAAATATCTGGGTCCAGTTGAAGTTGCAAGTGGTCTTTATTTTAGCATTTTCCTAGTACTTTCATCGTTTTTCTTTTTTCAGAACCTGAAAAATTTTGTTAGAGCATCAACTACTTTGAGAGCAGAAATTCTATTTCTATATTTTATGTATAATTTGGTGCACACTGATAGATTTTGTGTTAAGTACAATTTCCAGTCCTTCAGGAACTGATTATAAAGTTTGTAAATTATCCAGTTTCCTGGTTTTTGCCTCCTGCCTCTTTTTTTTTAAATTTATTTTTTAATTTAATTTAATTTAATTTGTTTTTTTAATGATTTTATTTGAGAGAGAGAGAGAGTGAGAGAGAGATCATGAGCAGGGGGGAGGGTAGAGGGAGAAGCAGACTCCCCACTGAGCATGGAACCCGATGTGGGACTCGATCCCAGGACCCTGGGATCATGACCTGAGCTGAAGCCAGACGCTTAACCAACTGAGCCACCCAGGTGCCCTATTTATTTATTTTAGAGAGAGAGAGAGAGTGCGAGTGAGGGGAGGGCCAGAGGGACAGAGAATCCTGAAGCAGACTCCTTGCTGAGTGCAGAGCCCTACGTGGAGCTGGAACCCCAAGATCATAACCCAAGCTGAAACCAAGAGTCAGCCACTCAACCAACTGAGACATCCAGGTGCCCCAATATTTTCTTGTAACTTGTATAAACCTAAGATTATTTAAAAATGGAAAGTTTGGGGCACCTGGCTGCCTCAGTCAGTGGAGTGTGTGAATCTTGATCCTGGGGTTGTAAGTTCCATCTCCATGTTGGGTGTAGAAATTTCTAAAAATAGAAATCTTAAAAAAGTAAAAATAAAAATGGAAAGGTTAGGGGGTGCCCAGGTGGCTCAGTTGGTTAAGCATCTGACTCTTACTTTCTGCTCAGGCCATGATCTTAAGGTTGTGAGATCGAGCCCCTTGTGAGGCTCTGCAGTGGGTGTTGAGCTGGGTTAAGATTTTCTCTTGCTCTCTCTCTCTGCCCCTCCCCCCACTCTCTCTCTTTCTCTCAAAAAAAAAAAAAAGAAAAAAAAGGATACTTTAGGGGTGCCTGGTTGACTCAGAAGAGCATGTGACTCTTGATCTTGGAGTCACCAACCAGTTCAAGTCCCACATTGGGTATAGAGATTGCTAAAAAAAATAAACTTAAAAAATTTTTTTAAATGGGAAGTTTAAAAAATAAATAAATGAGTCAATTAAAAATTCAGAAAAGCATTTCCTAAAATGGAAAGGTACAGCTGTTGTTACCGAGTCCAAGCTTGTTCTGTTCACCACAAGAAAGGCTAAGTTGAGAAGCAAGATGTTGCCACAAGGAAAGCAACTTTATTCAGAAAGCCAGCAAACCAAGGAGATGGTGGACTATTGTCCCAAAGAACCATAACCCCTCAGCATGAAATTCAAGTTTCTTTTCTTCTTTTTTGTTAGCAAAAGGAAGAAGTGGGGCTGGGGCAGGTTTGAAATCAAAAGGTGATTGACATCTGTAAACAAATGAGGAAGGTCATGTAACTTCTTTGTCCCTGGTCAGTTGATCTTTGTGTACAGACAGGAATCTGGTCATGTCATTCCTATAAATCTTAAATATAGCGCAGTCTTCTTTTTAAAAGATTTTGTTTATTTAGGGCGTTGGGTGGCTCAGTTGGTTGGGTGACTGCCTTCAGCTCAGGTCATGATCCTGGGGTCCCGGGATGGAGTCCCGCATTGGGCTTCCTGCTCAGCAAGGAGTCTGCTTCTCTCTCTGATCCTCCCCCCATCATGGTCTCTCTTTTTCTTAAATGAATAAATAAAATCTTTAAAAATATATATATTTTATTTATTTGTCAGAGAGAGCAAGAGGGAGAGAGTGAGTGTACAAGCCAGGGGAGAGGCAGACAAAGGGAGAAGCAATCTCCCCGCTGAGTGAGGAGCCCGACATGGGACTCAATCCCAGGACCCTGGGATCATGACCTGAGTTGAAGGCAGCCACTTAACCAACTGAACCACCAGCCGTACCTAATTTTTCAACATTCAAATGATATTTCCAATTTACTCTCAAAAGGTCCATAAAAGAGAAGAAGGTTTACTAATTTAGTATTCATTTCTTGGGCCCTATTGTGTAATAGTTATGGTAGATGGCAGAGATCTGACTTGGACCTTATCCCTGCCCTCAAGGAACTCAAAGACTAGTAGGAGAACCAATTTAACTAAATACCAGACAGTCTAAGGACTTACGGGAGCTCAGTGGAGCAAGAGGATGTGGAATGGCTTCTTAAAAGAGGTCACATTGGGGCACCTGGGTGGCTCAGTTGGTTAAGTGTCCAGCTCTTGATTTCGGCTCTGGTCATGATCTCAGGGTCCTGAGATTGAGCCCAGGGCAGATCCATGCTCAGCAGGGAGTCTGCTTGAGATTCTCTTTCTCCCTCACCCTCTGCCCCACCCCCCTGTTTGCATGAACTCTGTCTAAAAAAAGAAAAGAAAAAAGAGGTCACATAAGCTAATTCTTGAAGGATGTAGAGGGTTTCAAGGGAGAAGATGGGTAGAAACTGGCTTTGATTAGAAGGGTGAAGGACAGTGACTGCTAATTGTTCCCTAATGTGCCCATCTTCCAATTGGTAATAGATTCCCCTTAAGCTGAGCTGGGTACTTGGCAGTCAGCTATACTACATTTTAAACTTCTTTTGCAGCTGGATAGGACAACATGACTACCTTCTGGCCAAAAGAGAAGTCAGCTAAAATGATCTTGGCAACTCTCAGGTCACACCTTCAATAGGAAGCTGCTTACCCTTCTCTTCCTGTCTGTGGGATTTGGTAATGGTGAGTCAAATTCTACCTTGTGCATGAGGAAGGTAACGCCACAGGTGGAGCAACAAGATGGACAGAATTGAGTTCCAGGAGGACCTTGGGGAGCAGAGCCCCCGATCTGACGGGTCTTCATGGTCTATCAGCTCAGACTTTTACCTGGGAGAGATAGAAACTTTCACCTTGATCAAGCCACTGATATTTTTGTTTCTGTCTAGTCAATATGCTAAGAAAAGCAGGAAGAATAGGAGAAAGGCCATGAGAATACAAAACTTCCTTAGAAAGCTAAACTCTCTGTCTTTCTCTTTTTTTCCTTCCCATCCTTTCTTTCTTTCTTTTTTTTGGGGGGGATTTTATTTATTTATTTGAGAGAGAGAGAGAGAAAGCACACAAGTGGGGGGAGGGGCAGAGGGAGAGGGAGAAGCAGAATCCCTGCTGAGTGCAGAGCCCAACATGGGACTCGATCCCTGGACCCCAAGATCATAACCTGAGCCGAAATCAAGAGTCAGGCTCTCAACCCACTGAGCCACCCAGATGTCCCCTTCCCTTCCTTTCTTTTAATCCATCCTCCTTTTCCTGCAGTTATATATAAATGTATACACACATACACACACATAGACTCACACAAACGCACATCTTTGCTCTTCCATATCCTACTGGTTCCAGATTTTTAGCTCTAGCTGTATCAGTGGACTCATCTCTTCTGTGTTTTTCCTGCTAACTCCAGCCTCCAGTGAAATAACCCTAGGATGGAAACCGTGTCCTCCCTCAGAAGCTCCCCACAGAGCACAGTGAGGCAGGAGGCATCTGGCCAGGCAGTGGACAAGCACATCTCCCTTGTCACAGAGAGCAGAGGGGATTGCCTTCCTTGTACAATTGGATTCGCAGGGAATAAAGGAGCTCATCTTGTTCCCGGGAAGCTTTCTCTCTTTCCATAAAAGGGCATTTGAGGAAGTCTTAAGTGTAAGGCATCACAGATGCCTTATGTTCTTTTTTTCCATCAGAACTTCTGCTTTCTTTCCACCAAAACTTCTAACTTCTCCGCATTACCTTACGGGGTCTTGTGTTATTTTGATCTTCACAGTATCTGTGCTTTTGATAACAGAATTCTGATTTTACTCTTAATTCACGTGATTTGGCCTAAAGCTGACTCAACTGTTTGACTCTAGGATTGGATACATAATCTAGTTCTGGCCAAAGCTGGAAGTATTAGGGACAAGGTTTTCATAATGCAGGCGTTACTATACTAGAAGAATACAAGGCTGGCACCCCAATGTTCATAGCAGCAATGTCCACAATAGCTAAATCATGGAAGGAGCCGAGATGCCCTTCAACAGATGACTGGATTAAGAAGTTGTGGTCCATATATACAATGGAATATTACTCAGCTATCAGAAAGAACGAGTTCTCAACATTTGCTACAACATGGACGGCACTGGAGGAGATAATGCTAAGTGAAATAAGTCAAGCAGAGAAAGACAACTATCATATGATTTCTCTCATCTATGGAACATAAGAACTAGGATGATCGGTAGGGGAAGAAAGGGATAAAGAAAGGGGGGTAATCAGAAGGGGGAATGAAACATGAGAGACTATGGACTATGAGAAACAAACTGAGGACCTCAGAGGGGAGGGGGGTGGGGGAATGGGATAGACCGGTGATGGGTAGTAAGGAGGGCACGTATTGCATGGTGCACTGGGTGTTATACGCAATTAATGAATCATCGAACTTTACATCGGAAACCGGGGATGTACTGTATGGTGACTAACATAATATAATAAAAAAACATTAAAAAAAATAGAAGAATACAAGGCTGGAGCCACTGGAATCAGTTTGCCATCCCATGGGGAAAGACTATCTAAGAATACAGTCAACACTGAGGAAAACAACCAGGAGAGAGTAACCAACCCTGATGACTGGGAACCTCCTGCAGTTTGAGTAGTTTCTGTTACTTGCAACCAAACACGTTTTGACAATCCATGGGGGACATCAAAACCATTTCTCAACTCCCTAAGTGACCCTTTGGCATATACTATGCCTACCCAAATGTTTCTTTTTCTTTTTCTTTTTTAAAAGATTTTATTTATTTATTTGAGAGAGAGAAATAGAGAAACAGAGAGCACGATGCGGGGGTGGGGGTGGGCAGAGGGAGAGGGAGAAGCCGACTCCCAGCTGAGTAGGGAGCCCAACATGGGACTCGATCCCAGGACCTCGGGACCATGACCTGGGCTGAAAGCAGATGCTTAACAGACTGAGCCACCAAGGCGCCCCCCGCCAAATGTTTCTTTTTAAAAAAATTTACTTATGCTTTATCTTATTCCAGGAAGTATTGTCAGTCTCTTCTAGCAAAAAACATCTTCCTCTGTGTTCTGAATATTTTGTTGTTTGGGAAAAGAGTACCACCTGGAATTTAAGGTTCTTAATCCTGCCTCCACCACTTGATAACAGTGAGACTCTGAACAAATCAGGGGGATAAATCTGAACCTTGGTGATTTCTTTATCTGTCAAATGGATATACGATTATGCACACATTGTTGAACTATATTGAAGATCACATAAGATTACATATATAAATTGTAAAATGCTTTAAACATGTTCAGAATTATAATAAAATGGACTTTCAGCATCTAGGAATATCCTTCTTCCTTTCCATAGCCTGATTCTGTTGTGAAATTTGGGGTGGAGTGGAATGGGTATGGCCACATCATCCTCCAAAGATGCTACTAATTTATACTTTTGTGATAGTGCCCATTTTCTCACATCCTAGCCAACACTAAATATTATTAATGTCTAAATATTTGCTAGTCTGAAAAAGAAACCTAGCCACTTGCTACATTTTAACCTGTGAATGATGCTTCCACGCGCCTGGAGATGTTTTTAAAAATCTTCTAAACCAACATCCCAAAGCCTTCAGAAAGAGCAGACCAACAACTGCATTTCTCCTACCCAGGCACCAGCTGATTGCTCGCATGGTAGTTAGAAAAGCAGTTAGCCAGAGGCCTTTACAAGCTGTTGTAGCAACAGAAAAGAACACCTCCACTTCTGCCTTATTTGTTGTGTGAATGAGTGAAAACATGCCCCCAGTGAACCTGTGAAATCATGGCCCAATAATCTACATCTCTTCAAATCCATTTCAGTTCATGCTTGGTGCCTTCTGAAATCATTGCATAATCCAGTTCAACTTCCTTCTGTTGGGAGTAAGCATCTGGGTAAGGGATTTATTCATACATTCAAAATATAAAAGAATGATTAGGGGAGAAGACAGATAAATTCATACTCTATTATATTTTGTAACCCTTTATGCTTTTCAAAATATCACAGCACTTCTCTACTTGAGCCTTTCAAAAACTCTGAAGAGTATTATCCCCATTCTAAAGAGGAGGAATTTGAGGTTCAAAGAGGTAAGGCAACTTGCAAAAGACACAGCGAATTACTGGCAGAGGCAGGACTAAAACTTCATTAATTGCCATCCAATCTTCCCCCTATATCACACTGTTAGGGGCATCATTCACCCTCTATAGTGATGTGATCAGTACTCACAAAGGCCCAGGGGCACCTAGCTGGCTTAGTCCGTGAGCATGCGACTCTTGATCTTGGGGTTATGAGTTCAAGCCCCACACTGGATGTAGAGATTACTTAAAAAACAAAACAAAACAGCAACAACAACAAACCCTTGTAAAATACAAAGGCCCATCACTCTCTGGAAAGTTCATTCTATGCACAGGTAGCTCTGCTAAGGTCATTTATCTCTCCTGTCCTTTGTAAAATCCCCTTTTCTTGGCCAGAGTCAAAGGGTACCTCTCACACCACATCCTGCATGCTTGCCACCATGAGCGTATAGTCAGTGCAAGTGACAACTAGTTAAGGGTGGGAGCAGTTGCCCATCACAGCTAGTTAACGGTGGGGTCAAAATCAAGTGGTAATCACCACCCCAGCCTCCTACATCAAGTTGTAACGTTACTGAGTCTGTTGATAATGGAGTTTTTCTACTGTTAATGGGAAGTCAGCTGAAATAATCAGCAAGAACCCATAAGAGAGAAATTTCTGACCACAGCCAAGAGATCATATTTCAACCAATTCTCCTTAATATATGAGCCAGATGGGAGAGGGTGGGGGGCCAGAAGAAGGGGGAAGGGATAAAATGATTCAGGAGGGGTGCCTGGCTGGCTCAGTTGGTAGAGCATGTGACTCTTGATCTTGGGGTGGTGAGTTTGAGCCCCATGTTGGGCAGAGAGTTTACTTAAAAAACAAAGCAAAGCAAAGCAAAACAAAACAAAACAACTATGATTCAGGAAATCGTAAAAAAGGAAAACAAGGGGACACCTGAGTGGCTCAGTTGGTTAAGCATCTGCCTTCAGCTCAGGTCATGATCTCAGGGACCTGGGATTGAGCCCCACATTGGGCTCCCTGTTCAGCTGGGAGTCTGCTTCTCTCTCTCCCTCTACCCCCCCCCCCCCGCTTGTGCTCTCTTGCTCTCTCTATCTGAAATAAATGAGTAAAATCTTAAAAAAAAAAAAAAAGGAAGATGAGAAATCCTAGTGCTTCTGGAAAGGAATGTCGAGATGTAGCATCCTGCCTAAGCAAAGATTCAAAGGGCTTTTCATATCTTCCCTTCCTTCCTTCCTTTTTTTTTTTTTTAAGCAGTCTGATGTACAGGGATTAAAAATACTGGGGATTTAATTTCTCTAATTACTTGGAAGACCATCTGTGTCCTGCTTTGATGCATGAACCCCTGCTCTGGTGAAGGAACCACGTGCTAATCTGGCCAATCCTCCCTTTCTCCAGGCTTCCCCACTCCCCATCCCCTACCATCTGGCTATGGGATCACTTTTTTCAGAGGCCTGGGAGATGGAACTCTAGGCTGAAATCCTCCCCACCCAGCTGTGCCCCTGATACCTGGGGATTGGCAAACATCAGAGAACCATCTGACATCAGTTCACTCTTGGCCACTAACCAATATCCAAGAGCTGCATGCGGGTGGAAACCTACTCTGGCTGAAAAAGTAACCCCCCCCACACACCCCCATGGAGACTCTTGCAGCGTTATCTCCCTTTTGCAGACCTGACTTAAGTTCAAGTCTGAGTCATCAGGGTGAGGGTGGAATGCCTTTTCTGCACTTAAATATGGGTTAGTGATGTTATAGCAGAATTCTAGTAAAGATAGTGTATTGATCTGATGAAAATTTATTCTTTATAGTGAAAAATCATGAGCAAAAATGGATTTTTCCAATCCCTATTTATCATCTAGAATGAGGAGAAGTTGGTTTAAGTTCTTGCTTTTTTTTTCTTTTTTTCGCCATTGAGCAGCAATTTCCCTTCCATTTCATCTACTCCTCCATAGTCTCCTAAAAATATGGAGAAGAAAGAAAATAGAGCTAAAGATGAGGGCAAGAGGAAATAGAAAAGGAAGAAAGTTGCTTGTTTCAAAAGGTGGTCTGCTTTTCTTACCAACTTCTCTTTTTTATATAGCACTGTTCACTCTACCCAGCCATTTCTAAGACTGATTTGCCCCCCCACTTCTCCATCCTCAGTCTTCCAGAGAGTGCTCCCCTCCTTTTTTGAAAATAATCTCTAGGCCCAACATGGGACTTGAACTCACAACCTCAAGGTCAAGAGTCTCATGCTCTAAGGACTAGGCCAACCATGTGCCCCTGGGAGTCCCCTTCTTTACTGGAATAAGCCACACCTCTTGGTTCAGAGTCCCTGGCTGGTTGGGTCACAAAGTCCATGAAGTGGGACCTTGCCCTTCCTTCTGCCTGTGTTTTACAAGCACTTTTGTGTGTTTCTGTGGGTGATGCCCCTAGGGAATCAGTGTGAGCTCACATAGTTTTTCTTTCCGATCACTCTCACTAGTTGGAAATGCTCCTCCTTTTTCTGGTATATCTTCTGGTCTGAGTTACAATCAGAAGAGTCACAGTCAGTCACCTGATGGCCAGGCTGTTTCTGGGGCCCAGAGGTACAGTGGCAAGGACCTCTACCCTCTGAGGAACTGATGTCCGAAGTGCTCCCGCAAAGCACTGCACAAATGTTAATTTTAGGTAATATTTTTAGGAAACAATCGGGATAACACAGAATCTTATAGCTCTTTGCTTAACACAGAACTCAGCTCTTTGCCTTGTCAGTAGAAGCAGAAATCAGAGTTAGGGGGGCCTTCAGAGATGAGGAAATCTGACTCCCTTATTACGTCAGTGAGGAACGTGAGACCACCTCCTCTTACCAAGAATGGTTGGCGAAGTGAAACTCCTCTGGCATCAGTCCCACCAGGGCAGGAGAGCTCAGTGCAGTGTGATGGTTCGGAGCACCAGTTCTGGAGTCAGAGGAACTTCGGTTTGAAAGCCAGTGTTACTGGGAAGTAACTTCCATTCTCTAAGACTGACTGTAAATTTGGGTTAGTAATATTATCTATCTTATGGGACTATTAATAGAATTAAATGCAAAGATGGATACAAAACACTATGTTTAGAACATAGTAAACATTTGAAAAATGGCTAATATTATTTCATTAAACTATTTTTTTCTTTTTCTCTTCTAATCAATAACAAGAAATAAAGGGAATAGCCACTCACTTCCAAGGGAGCCCTGGCTACTCTGCAAACCTGTTAGCTTAGATATCCAAGCTTCTCAGGAGACTCAGAGCAAGTAATTACTTCTTTCCACTGATGGGAAAACTGAGGAATAGTAGAAATTGAATCTTCTACCCAGTGGAATAGTGTGGTGTAACAGAAAGAGCGTGGGTTTTGAAAGCAGCGTTTTGACCTTAGTTCAAATGCTGGTTATACTGCCTAGTTGCTTCATGATCTTGGATAAACTACCTAACCTCCTTGAGCCTTCCTGAGAGATGTTAATATCTATCACATAGGGTTATTGTGATGAACAAATGAGATGAAGTATGTGTATGCCAAACACATGCTAAGCTGTGGTGGTATCTATTGTTTTTGCCTCTATTAGTATCTGATTTTCCTTTTCCTAGTAGCATATTTTGATTTTTCCGTGGGGTACTACCTTTCCCCTGCTACATACTCTAATGGTAGGTCTGTTAGTCAAGAAGCCTTTCTGCCCTGGCTGAGTGGGCAGCTGACATGATTGAGGCTAGCCAGATCCTTAATGCCTATAATTTGCATCCTTTGAAGGGTGAATCAGAGATGGACAAGGGTTGGAGATGATTCATGCCAGAGTCACCCTGAAGAGACTATCCAATAGTTCTTGCCATCTAGATTCCTGCAGCCACCTGGTTCTTGTCTTTTCTAAGGCCTGGTGGTTCAGCTGTTCTTTCAAGACTGTCAACACCTGCATGCCCTTCCAATAACTTCCTTTTTCTGTATCACACTAGACTGAAACAGTTTCTGTTACTTGCAACCTCAGAACACTGCTGTGCAGATGTTAGAGAATGTTAGTTCTGTCTTATTTGCTTACCTACTCCCAGCAGTCCTCATACTCTCATGTTGTCAACACATACAGAGTATTCTAGTGCCTCAGGGCAACTTAAACAGTGGACTTTTGTTGCACTTAGACCGGAATCAGTCTACATTGTTGACTCAGCTGATATTCCCAATCTATCAGCAAATCTTACCAGTTCTACATTTAAGACATGCAGAATCTGGTCTCTGCTCAACTCTTTACTACTTCACTAGTTGTAAGCTACTGTCATCTCTAGCCTAGAGTACATACTGTAATCATTTCTTAACTGTTCTCCATGTTTTCATTCTTGCCCTTTTACGATCCATTCACCATCTGGGAGCCAATGAGACCCCTTTATTTATTTAATTTTTAAAAAATATTTTATTTATTTGACAGAGAGCACGAGAAAGCACAAGCAAGGGGAGCTGCAGAAGGAGAGGGAGAAGCAGGCTTCCTGCTGAGCAGGGAGTCCCATGTGAGGCTCGATCCCAAGACCCTGGGACCATGACCCCAGCTGAAGATAGAAGCTTAATCAACTAAGCCATCCAGGCGTCCCTGATAGGATCCTTTTAAAATATAAACCAGGGACACCTGACTGGCTCAGTCAGTAGAGCATGCAACTCTGGATCTTGGGGTTGTAAGTTTGAGCCCCACACTGGGTATTGAGATTATTAAAAATCTTAAAATATAAATCAGGGCATGCCACACACTAGCTCTAACCCTCCATGATTTCCCACCACTTTTAAAATAACATCAAAGTCTTTCGATGACCTTACAAGATTGCGTGATCTGGCCTCTGGCCACCTCTTCCATCTTACTCCCTTCTACTTTCATCCTCCCTCACTGTTTTTCACCAACACTGGCTTTGCTGCTCCTTGAATGTGTCAAGCATTTTCTTGTTTTAGATCTTTGGACTTGCTGTTCCCTAGGGGTCCTGTTCTTTGTGTACTTGCATGGGTCTCTGCTCTTTCACTAGCACATAGTGCATAGATAGCAAAAAGATACTTGTTGAATTAATGAATGGATAGAATTTTGATACATAAATAAAATTGAATAGTATGAAAATGTTAGAAAAGAGTAAGGTAGGGTGCCTGGGTGGTTCAGTCAGTTAAGTGTCTGCCTTTGGCTCAGGTCATGATGCCAAGGTCCTGGGGTCGAGCCCTGCATCAGGCTACCAGCTCAGCGGGGGAGCCTGATTCTCCCTCTCCCTTTGCCCCTCCCCCAACTCGAGCATGCATTCACGCGCGCACAGCGCGCTCTCTCTCGTTCTCAAATAAAAAAAAAATATTTTTAAAAGATTGTATTTATTTATTTGACAGAGAGAGACAGCGAGAGAGGGAACACAAGCAGGGGGAGTGGGAGGGGGAGAAGCATGCTCCCTGCTGAGCAGGGAGCCTGATGCGGTTCTGGATCCGGGGACACTGGGATCATGACCCCCGCTGAGGGCAGATGCTTAATGACTGAGCCACCCAGGCACCCCAAATAAAAAATCTTAAAAAAAAAAAAAAAGAATCACATACTCTTCCGACTGAGCCATCATCAGTTGTGCTTTCTCTCTCACTTGAGCTCTGTTTCTCTCTCTCTCTCTCAAATAAATACAATCTTTTTTTAAAAAGCACATTTCGGGACACCTGGGAGCCTCAATCAGTTAGGCGGCTCTCTTCGGCTGGGGTCATGATCCTGGGGTCCTGAGATTGAGTCCCCCCATCGGGCTCCTTGCTCAGTGGGGAGCCTGCTTCTCCCTCTGCCCTGACACTCCTTCTGCTTGTGTGCTCTCTCTCTCTGACAAATAAACAAAATCTTTTTTAAAAAAGCACATTTCAGAAAAATTTGCATATTTTCATAGTACTTTAACTTATTTAATTTAAAACAATAATTTAAACATTTTAAATTTAATTTTGTAATTTTCCACTTTAACCATTTTAAGAATACTTTAATTTTCTTTTTCTTTCCTTCCTTCCTCCCTCCCTCTTTCTTTTCTTTTCTTTCTTTCTTTCTTTCTTTCTTTCTTTCTTTCTTTCTTTCTTTCTTTCTTTCTTTCTTTCTTTCTTTCTTTCATGACACTGGCTTACTAAAGAACCTGGACCACTTTACCTGTGTTTACTGGATTTTTCTGATTGCTTCCTTGACCTGTCATTGACTTTGTTCTTCTATTTCCTGTAACTGGAAGTTAGATTTAAAGGCTAGATTAGGGGACGCCTGGGTGGCTCAGTCAGTTAAGCGTCTGCCCTTGGCTCAGGTCCTGATCCCTGGGATCAAGCCCCACACCAGGCTCCCTGCGCAGTGGGGAGCCTGCTTCTCCCTCTCTCACTGCTTGCCACTCCCCCTGCTTCTGCTCTCTCTCTGTCAAATAAATAATAAATAAAATCTTTTATTTTATTTTTTTTTAAAGATTTTATTTATTTATGTGACAGAGAGACAGAGAGTGAGAGAGGGAGCACAGCAGGGGAGTGGGAGAGGAAGAAGCAGGCGCCCAGCAGAGAAGCCCGATGTGGGACTCGATCCCGGAACACCGGGATCACGCCCTGAGCCGAAGGCAGACGCTTAATGACTGCGCTACCCAGGCGCCCCGATAAATAAAATCTTTTAAAAAAATACAGTCTTGATTAGTTCAAGGTAAACATTTTTCATAATATTTTTTATTACGTTATGTTAGTCACCATACAGTATATCCTTAGTTTTTGATGTAATATTCCATGATTCATTATTTGCGTATAACACCCAGTGCACCATGCTAAACATTTTTTTTAAACTTAAGTATAATTGACATACAATACCTATACAGTATTAGTTTCAGGGGTACATGATAGTGTTTCGATATTTTTATACATTAAGAAATAACCCCTATGATAAGTCTAGTTACCATCTGTCGCCATACAAAGTTATTATAATATTATTTACCATATTCCCTATGCTGTACATTGCAACCCCAAGACTTACTATTGTATCGTACTTCTGTTTTTTTTAAAATATTTAATTTATTTATTTATTTGAGAGGGAGCAAGAAAGCACCAGTGGGAGGCAGGGGCAGAGGGAGAGGGACAAGTAGACTCCCTGCTGAGCAGGGAGCCTGACCCAGGGCTGGATCCCAGGACCCTGAGATCATGACCTGAGCTGAAGGCAGACGCTTAACCAACTGAGCCACCCAGGCACCCCTGTATTGTACTTCTTAATCCCCTTCACCTTTTCATCTGCCCCACTAAGTACCCCCCCCCCCGTAACCAATCATTTGTTTCCTTATCTATGAGTCTGTTTCTGTTTTGTTTGTTCATTTGTTTTGTTTTTTAGAGTGCCACATAGAAGTGGAATCATATGGTAATTAGCATTTGCATTTCTCTGGTTGACTTATTTTACTTAGCATGATACCCTCTAGGTCTATCCATGTTGTCACAAATGGCAAGATCTCATTGTTTTTTTATGTCTGAGTAATATATATATATACACACACATATATATATGTGTATATATATATATGTATATATATGTGTATATATATATGTATATATATATATAATTTCTTCTATATATAATATATATATATAATTTCTTCTCTATCCATTCCTCTATTGATGGATACTTTAGTCAAGTCGAACTTTTTTTTTTTTTTTAGATTTTTTTAAGTAACCTCTACACCCAACGTGGGACTTGAACTTATAACCCCAAGATCAAGAGTCACAAGCTCTACCGACTGAACCAGTCAGGCAGCCTTCATTTCCTTCTCTTCTTGTTCTTTTACTTATTTTTGTGATGAGAACTTTTTTTTTTAGATTTTTAAAAAAAATGTATTTATACATCGGGTAGATTTTTTTAAAAAATGTATTTATACATCGGTAGAGAGTGCCCGAGAGAGAGCATGAGCGGGAGGAGGGGCAGAGGGAGAAAGAGAAGCAGGCTCCTGGCTGAGAGAGGAGCCCATTGCGGGGCTCAATCCGGGACCCCAGGATTATGACCTGAGCTGAAGGCAGATGCTTAACCAACTGAGCCACCTGGGCACCCTCTGAAGTGATCAAGTACAGAGTCTGCTTGTTCGTCTCCCTCTGCTCCTCCCCGGGCTCTCTCTCTCAAATAAATAAATAAGAAAGAAAGCGCGTGGAAGTCTTTACAAAGATTTCCAATAAATTTGCTACTTTTACCCTATCCAGTCAGATTAATATTCCATCTTCGATATTGGGACCAATGTGACGTTCTGAGGTATGTCCAGATGGGTTCAAGTCTCTTCAGAATGCGTTATGAGAGTGGGCATGAAAGTTACCACAGCTCTTGGGCAGGATTATAAATGCATGCTATGTCCATCCCACGTGACAATTAACCGCTTCTGATCCTCCTTTCTCACTGGGATGGAAAAGAATACATTCACCAAATCAGTGGCCACGTATCATATATTTGAGGCAACGTTAATGTGCTTTAGCAGACATACTAAGCCTGGTATAGCAGTTCCAACCAGGGCTACTACTTTTGTGAGTTTTCCTAGACCACTGTCATCCTCTCCAGAGTCTGTCTAGGATTCTGCTGAGTCAAACGAAAATATGATAGGGACCACTACATCTACATCCTTTAAATCTTTAAGAGTGTCACTAATTTGTCATTCCTTGTAAGATGTGATCCTTTTTATTTCTATCTTGGTTGGGTTAAGGGGAAGTTTCAAAGAGTTCTACTTGGCCTTCTCTGTTATGACAGCTCTTACTTTATAGGTCATGAGACTAATGTGGTGGTTCTGTTAACTACCAAATATGTCAATTTAATCTATACATTTGAGAATTGGGGGAATTACTATTGGGTGCATCTGTATACACAGTGGATCTATTGCAAATTGAACCTGGGGCAGGACTACATTTATTATGTGATCTCCATATGTCCCCACTTTAACTGGGGGAACCTAATGATGTTTTTGATCCCCTAATATCAATTTTATCTCAGACTTTTGAATTCCTTGTGTCCAACAGTCCTTGAATTCCTTGGGTAATATTTTCCCTTTCCCCTGTGCTGGCTGCCCAAGTAAATGGTAGTAGACCCCTTCGGGGAAGGAGTGAAGGTATCATTGTGATCTCTACTTGCCATGGTGTTGCAGAGCCCTTTCTTCTGGAGATCTGGCCTCTTCATTAGTCACTGCGTTCTAGGTCTGGAAACTGTAAGTTCTAGTCCAGAAACTGGGCAATGAATCATGACTCAGCCTCTTGATCTTCCACCCTTGATTTATTTTAATTGCTGTGTTGGCCATCTTGCCCTTAGGAACATTGTGTCCTATCAGCCATCTCCATAGCTCTCTGCAAGTCAGATGCTTCTGGCTGCCATTCCAGCCTCATAGTTCATTACAATAATTGCATTTACTTTGCTTCTGATGGTTAGGGGTTCCATCTGGCCTCTATTATGTTAGGATCCTATCATTCTCATTTGCTAACAAGAAACCCTGTTCTGAAAGTGCAGGGGCAACCGCTATGGAGCTTCTCAGTGATGCCAGTGGACCTTTCCTCAGAACATTCCTCAGGGCCCTCCCATGGAACAGGGCCATTTAGTGAGTTTTCTGGCTTTACATGATATATCCACTTCAACCTTCTCCTCTGAGCTTTTTGACCCCTGCTTTCACCCATCTCCCACAGCAGTTCTGACATTTCTACTTCACTTGTTATGACCCATAGCTTTCTTCAAGCTCTTAAGAACCATCCTGGCAACATGTTAGAACTGTTTCTCGGGGTGCTTGTCTGGGTGTTAAACCCTGTGTCCCAGGACAATGTTCCCATATTGATAACCTCCCCCTCATCTGACTTCAGGTTCAACTTTGCCCTACTTAGATCAAGCCTCAGAATTCTCAGAATGTAGTCCTGTTTATATCCTCCTGGCCTCTGTCAGTGTATATTGGTTGTGCTCTACAGCTCTGTTAGATATACTCCCTTCCTCCCTTACCATGTCCTGGTCATTTGTGTTGTTACTTAATCCTAGTTATTGGTCTAATGGCCAGGTTGAGATGTTGGGATGGATCCAGATGGGGAGGCCCATTTTGTATAGGGCAGATATTTTTGCATCATCTTCAAGCAAGGGAAAAAACTAATTTTTTTTTAAGAGAGGGAGAGAGAGGGTGGGGGGAGTTGTGGAGGGATAGAGGGAGAGGGAGAGGGAGAGGGAGGGAGAGATAGAGAGAGAGAGAGAGAGAGAGAGAGAAGGAGAATCTTAAGCAGGTTCCACCAGACAAGGGGCTCGATCTCACAGCCCTGAGATCATGACCTGAGCTGAAATAAGAGTCGGACGCTTAACCTACTGAGCCATCCAGGCACCCCAAAACTAATCTTTCACAAGGAGTGGGCAACTTATAAAGGCCTAGAGGTTATAAACCCTCCAGGAAACTGGAGGTTCTAAATTTTCAGGTAAATAGACCCAGATATTGCCATCTCATGCCTCCCATTTCCACTCCTTGTCAATTAGAGCTCTAACCTCAGTGTAGCCAATTTACTATGGCCGAGAATTCAACTTCTCTGGAGCTCGGCAAATCTTGTAATTAAGTCCTGCGCCTGAGCCCGATCCTCAGGTTTTTCTGCCCTCTGGCTGCAGGAGGTGGTAGACTCTATATATGGCCAAGAAGGCCCTTTTGACTTTTACACTTGGCCTTTCTCCAAAGTATCTATTACTCTCAACAACAAACATACTATTACTTCTCAAATGCCTGATACATTGTTTTCCCCCACCCCCATGCATTCCTTTCCTCAGGCAAAACATCCCAATTTATTACTGGAGAAAATTTTAACAATTGCATTACTATCACACACAGGAGCTAACAATCCTCCACCTACCACTAGTGATGGTCTCATTGTCAACAGGCTGGTGGGTGATCCCACTCTCGAATCTCATTTTTTTAAGATTTTGTTTATTTATTTGAGAGAGTAAAAGAGAGAGAACATTAGTGGCAGGTAGGGGCAGGTAGGGCAACTGAGCTGAAGGCAGATGCTCAAACGAGTGAGCTACCCAGGCGCCCCAAGACTTTTTGTATTTTAAGTAATCTCTACACAATGTGGGGCTTGAAGTTACAATCCCAAGATCAAGAGCCACATGCTCTACCAACTGAACCAGCAAGGCACCCTAGAGCATTTCTTTCTTTCTTTCTTTTTTTTTTTAAAGATTTTATTTATTTATTTGACAGAGAGGGAGACAGCCAGAGAGAGAGGGAACACAAACAGGGGGAGTGGGAGAGGAAGAAGCAGGCTCCCAGTGGAAGAGCCTGATGTGGGGCTCGATCCCAAAGCACTGGGATCATGCCCTGAGCCAAAGGCAGACAGTTAACGACTGAGCCACCCAGGCACCCCACCCAAGAGCATTTCTAAATAAGCAAACAAAAAGGAGAAATTACAAATTACCCATAATCCTTCCACCAAGAGTTAACCACTATAAATGTTTTGGCATATGTCCTTTCAGAATTTTAAATTCAAAATTATATTGTGTATATGTGTATAATTTTGCAAAAATGAGCATATTGAATATATGGTTAGTAGCTCTTTTTAAACTTAGCAATGTTTTATAAGCATCTTTTCATATTTACATACTTCTATAACATTCTTTTTTTAGACTTTATATTTTAGAACAGTTTTAGATTTACTGAAAAAATTGAGCAGATAATTCAGAGAATTCCCATAAACCCCCAACCCCACCACAGGTTCCCCTATTACTAACACCTTGCATTAGTGTGGTACATTTGTTACAATTAGTGAACCAGTATTGATGCATTATTGTTAAAGTTCATAGTTTACATTAAGGTTCACCCTTTGTTTTGTACAGTCCTATGGATTTTGACAAATGCATAATGTCATGTAATTACCATTACAGTATCTCATAGAATAGTTTTAGGGCCCTAAAAATGCTGTGTACTTCACCTATTTATCTCCCTTCCCTAATCCCTGGCAATCACTGATCTGTGTCTATAATTTTGTCTTTTATTTTTTATTTTTAAAAATATTTTATTTATTTATTGGACAGAGAGAAAGATAGCCAGCGAGAGAGGGAACAAAAGCAGGGGGAGTGGGAGAGGAAGAAGCAGGCTCCCAGCGGAGGAGCCTGATGTGGGGCTCAATCCCAGGACCCCAGGATCACGCCCTGAGCCAAAGGCAGACGCTTAACGACTGAGCCACCCAGGCACCCTGGTATATTTTTATCTTTTAAAATATCCTTTTTAATGGCTGCATAACGTTGTCTCACGTGGATTTATCCAGCCAACCCCCTATTACGGCACACTGATGCTGTTACATGACTTAAAGAAAAGACTAGAATGGTCACACCACAGCAGCCAATCAAACTTTGCTGAACTGGCCCAGGATTCACTTGCCCACATACTCACACTTAACTTTTTCTGGTATTTCATTATCTTTGGGCAAAAGAACCTTTTTGATCTCACATCCTATCTTGGAAACCAGAAGAAAACATCTGGCATTCACTCTGATGGGAGAACCAAAGCAAAGCTGTAAACACCATCTGTTAATTTTTCCTTCCAAAGGAGTCTTTCCAAATTTCCGGAGGGTTCTCTTTGCAAATTCCTTGTCATCGTTAGCAGCACCAGAAGCAAATGAAATCATTGAGATTTCTAACGAAGTTCTGGGCTAGGAGGCTGAGCTTCCAGAGCGTCCTGCTGCACAGGTGCATGTCCTCACAGGCTGCGTCTGCTCGTCTTCATTGGTGCCAGACTCTACCTCCTCAACCAGGACAGCTAGGTATGGATGTGTACTTTGTGCTCACAAAAGTGGCTGGTTAAGGGGTCCAGAGAGGGTGAAAATCCAGCTGCACTCAGTTTGCCAAGCTTTATACCCTAGCATCGCTTCCACTCAGAGAGGATGACTTTTTCTATTCTGGATGAAGTTAGAGTTTAGCCTAGTGGCTGGCCTTGTCTTTGAGCTCACTAAAATTAAGTATTGTAATTGTCTGTTTATACGTTTGTCTTCCTCTAAAGATGATTCTTCTTCTTCTTCTTCTTCTTCTTCTTCTTCTTCTTCTTCTTCTTCTTTTTCTTTCTTTTCCTAGAGAGAGAGTGTGTGTGCCAGTGGTGGGGGGAGGGGTAGAAGGAGAGGGAGAGAGAGAACCTTAAGCAGGTTCCACTTCTAGTGTAGAGCCAGATGCAAGGCTTGATCTCATGGCCCTGAGATCATGACCTGAACTGAAATCAAGAGTCAGAGGTTTACCTGACTGAACCAATAGGTGCCCCCAAAGATTCTTGATGACTGAAACCTGGTATTCTTTAATCTTTGCTCCCACTGTAGCACAGGGTTTGGCGTAATATACCTCGATATATTAGCTGAATGATTACTAGAGACAGGTCTCTTATAGTTCAGGGCCAGGAGAGCCGACCCACACCATTTAAACACATTTAATAAAATTATCCTTTACTGTTACTACTTACTATTAATGAATTGTCTTTTACTTTTTTTAACAAAAGATTTATTTATTTGAGGAGATAGAGAGGGAGAAACAAATGGGAGGGGCAGAGGGACAGAGAGTCTCAAGCAGACCCCACACTGAGCAGGGAGCTGGATGCGGGGCTGGATCCCAGGACCCTGAAACCAAGAGTGAGAAGCTTAACTGACTGTGCCACCCAGGCACACCTGTCTTTTACTCTTCTACAGGATGACCCTTACCATGCTTCTTCCTCTTTTTTACTAGGTTTTCTCCTGTTTTTCATATCTGGTTCTCCATCTCTCTCTTTGATTCTGTGAACCGTCCAATAGCTTTTTGAGGTTGGTCATTACTTCTCTGTTCTGAAAACTGCATTTCTAAACTCCTTTTGCCAATTGAATACTAACTAGATTCCATCAGTGGGAAGTACTGGCGGGCGACGGGAGGGCTGGAGGAAGGGAGAAGTCAGGGCAATTCTTCCTCTCTCTTATGGCTGTGAGATCATCTTCCAGCAGTGGCTGTGATCTTCCTGGTTTCTACTTCCTCTCCCTGCTGCCTACCCACCTTAGGCATGTCCTGTTCCCTCCAGAGCTACGATAAGAGTTTGGTGTGTATCTTTTCAGTATGTTATCTGTGTTTAAACATCTAAACCCACAGTTATTTGTTTACAGTTATCTATTTAAAAATTTTGGCGCTCCTGGATGGCTCAGCCATTAAGTGTCTGCCTTCAGCTCAGGTCATGATCCCAGGGCCCTGGGATCGAGCCCCACATCGGGCTCCCTGCTCAGTGGGAAGACTGCTTCTCCCTCTCCCACTCCCCTTGCTTGTATTCCCTCTCTTGCTGTCTCTCTGTCAAATAAATAAATAAAATCTTAAAAAAATTTTTTGGGGGGTGCCTGGGTGGTTCAGTTGGTTGAGCATCTGCCTTTGGCTCATGTCATGATCCCAGGGTCCTGGGATCGAGCCCCGTGTCAGGCTCCCTGCTCAGTGGAGAGGCTGCTTCTCCCTCTCCCTCTGCTGCTCCCCCTGCTTATTCTCCTTCTCTCTCAGATAAATAATAAAGTCTTATTTTTTTTTTGTAAGTAAACTCTATGTCACATGTGGGGCTTGAACTCATGACCCTGAGATCCAGAGTCCCAAGCTCCACCATGTTCCACCAACTGAGCCAGCCAGGCACCCCTCTAAATCTACATTTATATCTATGTCTGCATTTATTTCTATATATCAAGCTGTTTCTTTTTTACAAAAATGGATACAATAGGCATTATTCTGTAATTCTCTTTTTACTTCACAATGTATTGTGATAGTTACTGCCAAACTCCTCTACCGAAAGATTTCATCAATTTGTACTACCATCAACAATGTGTAAGTATGCTTATTTCTCCATACGTGATGGCACTGGATCTAATTAATCCTTCTAGCTTTTGCCAATTTGTTAGGTGAAAAATGGGACCTTTTTTCATTTTTAAAAATTATCAGTCATGTTGACCATCGTTTTATATGTTCACTAACTATTTGCGTTTTTGTTTTTTTTTTTAGATTTACTTATTTTAGAGAGTGCTCAAGTGGGGGAAGGGAGAGGGAGAGAGAGAAGCAAACTCCCCACTTAAAACTGAGCCCAATGTGGGGCTCAATCTCATGATCTGAGCCAAAATCAAGAGCTGGATACTTAACCAACTGAGCCACCCAGGCACCCCTATTTGTGTTTCTTCTTTAGTGAATTGCCTCTTGACAAATTAGACCATATTTTTCTATTAAACCATTCTATTTCCTGACTGATTTGTAGGGGCTTTTTGTATTTTGGGTAAATTAATCCCTTTTCTGTTACAGATCACAAATTTTTTTTTCAGTTTATCTTTTCACTTTGCATATGGGATCTTTTGCCGTTATCAAATTTGTCAACTATTTCCTTTATGGGTTCTGAATTTGGTGTCATTATTAGAAATGTTCTTTCTAACCCATGATTCAAAATATATTCTTCTATATTCTTTTCTAATATTTTATTTATTTATTTATTTATTTATTAAGTAATCTTTACACCCAATGTGGGACTCAAACTCACAACCCCAAGATCAAGAACTGCATGCTCTACCAACAGAGCCAGTCAGGCACCCCCTAATATATTTTTTTTATCAAGATTTTAAGTACTCTCTATACCCAATGTGGGGCTTGAACCTACAACTCTGAGATCGAGAGTCACATGCTCCACTGACTGAGCCAGCCAGGTGCCCCATCTTCTAATATTTTAGAGTTATTGTGTGTGTGTTTATATTTTCATCCTTCTGGAATTTGAAATCATCTTTATCCATTCATGGTCATCAGGATAATTACATCTTCATATGATGGTCATCACATAGATCTTTTTCTTTTTTTAAAGATTTTATTTATTTATTTGACAGAGACAGAGACAGCCAGCGAGAGAGGGAACACAGGCAGGGGAAGTGGGAGAGGAAGAAGCAGGCTCCCAGTGGAGGAGCCTGATGTGGGGCTCAATCCCAGGACTCCGGGATCACGCCTTGAGCCGAAGGCAGACGCGTAACGACTGAGCCACCCAGGCGCCCCATCACATAGATCTTAGAACAAGAAGAAACCCCAGAGATCACTCAGAAATCTGAGTCCTTAACTGTTACCTTGAGCTTTTAGGGAAGGATGAAGGGTTTCAACCTGACCTCCAAGATTCTAAGG
The DNA here is from genome assembly GCF_017311325.1 of Ursus maritimus. NCBI lineage: Eukaryota > Metazoa > Chordata > Mammalia > Carnivora > Ursidae > Ursus > Ursus maritimus. The sequence goes on from NW_024424119.1 coordinate 23,837,432, forward strand.
ATTTATCCAGAATTTTCTCTTGAATTTCCCAGGGGAAAAGCTGCCAGTGACTTTACTTACAGCCTTAGAACTGTTAAGCCCCAGGGGTGCCTGGCTGGTTGGGTGTAGAGATCACTTAAAAATAAAAATCTTGGGGCGCCTGGGTGGCACAGCGGTTAAGCGTCTGCCTTCGGCTCAGGGCGTGTTCCCGGCGTTATGGGATCGAGCCCCACATCAGGCTTCTCCGCTATGAGCCTGCTTCTTCCTCTCCCACTCCCCCTGCTTGTGTTCCCTCTCTCGCTAGCTGTCTCTATCTCTGTCGAATAAATAAATAAAATCTTAAAAAAATAATAAAAATCTTAAAAAAAGAAAAAAATAAAGAACTGTTAAACCCAAGCCAAGCCTCTTCTTGCTTGGTCTCTCCAGTCTTATCTTCCTCTGCTCTCTTACGTATACCCTTACTGATTCTGAATTTTCATGGACCTTTCCTGAATCTATGCCTTTGCCTAAATGGCTTTGTTCTCATTTCTTTGGGCACTCTTCATCCTACCTGTTTTTTAAGGCCTAACTTAAATGCTTCAATTTTCCATGCAGTCTTCCTTGATTTCTCAAGTCTACCCAAACTTCTCCCTTCTGTACTCCTGAGGCATGGAATGTGCCACCTAGGAACTAAGATAATTTTCTGCCAGGTACCACCATTATCTGCACACCTGTCTGATTCCCTCACTTGACTTCCTTAAGAGTATCTTTGTAGACTCATGATGGCTGGCATATGGTAGGACTTAGTAAATGCTGGATGGCTAAAGATTGAGAGCTTGTTGTCCTTCCTGTCTCTGCTCTTAGACCCACCCCAAAAGCTTAGTGTATGAAGTGGGAGACAAAAAAGAGGAAAAGTGGGAGGAGTACAAGCTGGTGCCCTTGCCTTGGAGTGCTGCTTCTAGATGAGCTGGTGTGCTGGTACTATCTAGATGCACTGGGAATGAAAGACATAGGGCAGGGGTGGTAGAGGACTGGTGTCCTGTTCAGCCTCTTCTGGTCCCAAGAGAATTACCATTGGGATTCAAACATGGAAATTGTCAAGTATGACAATTCCTTCCTAGGAAGGTGAAGTTTTTGTTTACCATTTCATTTCCATTTCTTAAGAATGGGCTGTGTCCGTGGGGGATAGGGAGACACAGCAGGCTGGCCCAGGAGTAGATGGTTAGAAACCTGATCCCCACCTAAAACAATAAGGAAGAGAAGGGAAAATTATTGGATCAGGAGACCAAGGCTAGTGGGGAAATCTTAGAAAGTCCTTATCTGATGGGGGAGGCTTGTCTCTGATATCAGGGAGTCCTATTCTAAGAGGCACAGACCCAGCCCTCCATGACACCATAGTCTTCTTTTTTTTATTTTATTTTTTAATTTTTTAATTTTTTTATTTAAAGATTTTATTTATTTATTTGACAGAGAGAGAGACAGCCAGAGAGAGAGGGAACACAAGCAGGGGGAGTGGGAGAGGAAGAAGCAGGCTCCCAGTGGAAGAGCCTGATGTGGGGCTCAATCCCATAACGCCAGGATCACGCCCTGAGCCGAAGGCAGACACCCCATGGCACCATAGTCTTCTTATTCCTTTTCTACTTCTCTGGTCACTACTTTTCCATTCTTTATCTGCTTCCTTTTCCCATGCCCTATTTGTCAGTGTTCCAAAGGGTCCTATCCTCAGACATTTTAATTAATTTGATTTTCTATTCTTCTAGCCAAACCTGCAAGAATTTGACAGAAGTAAAAAATCTTAAAGTCATCCGGAGTCCTTTCATTTCCTCACACTCTGCATCCAATCTGTGAGCAAATTCTTACTCCTCTACCTTCAAAATGTACTCAGAACCCTAGCCATTTCTAATCACCTTCAGTGCTATTACAACTCTATAGTGCTACCTAGGACTATCATTTCCTGCTTGGATTACTGCAATAATCTCTAAATGGTCTTTCTTCTTTTACCCTTATCCTTCTTTAGCTTATGCTCAGTGTAGTAGCTAGACTGATCCTGCTAAAAAGTTAGAAATGTCTCTTCTCTGCTCACAACTCTCCAATGGCTTTCAGCTCACTTAGGACTTATACTAAAGTCAAAGTCCATAAAATGATCTACAGGTTGCTATGTGATTTAGTCCCCTGTTACCTCTCTGACTTCATCTCCCATTATGCTCTTTGCTCACTCCATTCCATTCGCTGTTCCTGCAATACAGAAGGTGAACTTCCATCTTAGAGCCTTTGTACTTGGTGTTCCCTTGGATTGGCATTTTCTTTTCCTAGACATCTGCAAATCTTTCACTTCCTTTACTCAGGTCTTTACTCAGATGTCACTTTTTCCTGGCCATCCTCTATAAATTTTTTTTTTAAAGATTTTATTTATTTATTTGACAGAGATAGAGACAGCCAGCGAGAGAGGGAACACAAGCAGGGGGAGTGGGAGAGGAAGAAGCAGGCTCATAGCAGAGGAGCCCGATGTGGGGCTCGATCCCACAACGCCAGGATCACGCCCTGAGCCGAACGCAGAAGCCCAACCACTGTGCCACCCAGGCGCCCCTTTCCTCTACAAATTTCAATCATGGATGCCTTCTATTTCCTTTCCTCTGCTTTATTTTTTTTCTTCTTAACCTATCACCATTATTATTGGTCATTTTCCTCTAGAATATAAGCACTGTGAGTTCAGGAATTTTTTTGGGGGGGTTCTTTTATATACTGCTATATCCCCAGTACATAGAACAGTGCTTGGTATACTACTGGCACTCAGTAAATGCTTATTGAATGATGAATGAAAAGTTTAATTGCTCAAGAAGTATCAGTATACCACACATGTGTACTCCTTACCTCTTTCTGATTTCTAAGCTCACATTCCCTCCTGAACTTCCCTCCAGAAAATCTGCCATCATAATTTGGTTAGCTGAACTCATTTTCACCTCCTTTAGCACTTCAGTAAACCTTACTTCTCTCTTGTTTCTGTTAAAAACAGACCTCCAGAACTTGGCTTTTCTTCTTTATGATTTATTCTCCCATGCAGCAGGTCTCCACATGGGAGTGTTGTTGAGTCAATTCCCTAAATCTTGGTTCAGTTAATCCCCTAGTCTCCATCCCTGCTGTCTCTGCTTTAGTTCAGGTGTGAATCTTTTACTCAGTGCCCAAGTCTCCCACGTAGTCTCCAGTCCATTTTATTCACTGCTACCATTTTAACTCTCCTGATGGAGAATTTTATTCAGCTCACTGCTCTTCCACAAACCTTCTATCGCTGCCCATTATTTGTTGAATTAAGTTGGCAAAGAATCCAGAATTGATGATTTGCTATTCTCTGCTTTAACTTCCCCCTTCTGGAATGCCCACCGTCTTTCATTGTGGGTTAAAACTGCTGCACCCTTCAGAGTACAAATATTATCTTCTCTGGGTTTCCAAAGAGAAAACAGGGCTGAAGAATTAGGCGTGAGAGTCTACACATTCTTTATGTATTCAGAAAGTGTAGAGATGTAAATCTTTCCTAATCTCTTAGCCGAAAGCCAATTTTTCCAGAGCAATTAATGCACCTGTTAGGCCGTTATCACTCTCTGATTTTTCGTGAACTGTTAATGCTTCGATTTCTCTCACCAAGTAGGAACTTTTGGGAACAAAGATTCATCTCATGCAGTTATGAATCCTCTATGCACCTGATTCCAAGAGATATCCAATAAATGCAGGAGGCAGTAAATGTTTGGGATTGGATTACCTAGTTTAAACCGCTGGATGTCACAACTGGAGGGAGATTTAGAGGTCGCCTTTCAACCCAATCTTTGTAAATGGGGAAAATGAGGACCGGAAAGAGTAGGACTTTGTACCAGATCACTGACCTGGGACCAGAAGCCAGACATTCTGATTCCCAAGTAGGTCTCATTTGTAAGTCTGTGCGTCTTTTCGCGATTCGCGCCTCTCGGAAGCTCTCCTGGGCCGCTTCTCCAGCTTCTACGCCTTACCTTCTCAGTGACCCACATCTTTCCCTTCCTTCCTTGGGTCAGCGGGGCGCACCCACTCCAATTGCAGCGGCCCAGGCAACTAGAGTTGTTGGGCAGTACAGGAGAGATTAGTTACGTCACTGTCGGCTCCTCCCATTGGCCCAGGGAGGGTGGAGCGCGGCGCCATGACGTCAGACGCCCAAAGGGGCGGAGTGGTGAGGGGAAGGCGGAGGGAAGTAGGACTTCAACATGGCGGCTGTGGTACTGGCAGTGGCTACGGTGACGGCCTGGCCCGGGGCGGGCAGAGTTAGAAGTGGTGGCGTTCGCTTTCCCTAGGGGTCGTCAAGAGCTCAGCGGGGACCGAGCCTGGGAGGCCGTCCGGCGTCAGCACGTTTCGGCTTCTGGGACGGCAGCGGCAGCGGCGTTCAGGTGAGGGGGCCTCCCGCTGGGAGAAGGGGGGGAAGAGGGGCGGAGTTGGGGGAGGGGACGGGTACCGGGAGACGGATGGGGGAGGATTCCCTGGGAAGAGGTTGGAGGCCGAGCGGGAAGAAAGGAGCTATAGTTGAGAAGGGGCCAGAGATCCGTGACTTGGGGAGGATTCTGGGAGAAAGGTCGGAGTGAGGGGACCAGAGTTGAAGGGGCGGAAGGCAGATGGGCTGCGGAAAAACGAGTTCGGATTAAGGAGACTAATACCTTACTGGAAGACAGGCGCAGTAGATGTGTATCTGGCTGGAGTGGGAGCTCGGTGGGAATTATAGGATGTCGCAGAGGTGGACCCAGGTTTTAATAAAGAAGGCGAGTAATTGGGAGTTGAGGGTGAGTTGGGGAAGTGAGATGCAGATTTACTTCTCCCTGAGGCGTTGAGATAAGGGAGAAAGGGAAGAAACCAGAGCCAGGGTGAGGGGTCTTTGGGGAGATCTTGGACGTTGTCTGGCCTTCTCCAGTATGTTTATCTTGCCTCTTTTGTTTATTTCTTGGGTGGAGACTTACCTGTACAGTCCACCTGGGCCTCAGAAACAGTCCCAAATCTTTATTGTGGAACATCAAGTTACTTTTCATTTATTTGATCTCTATCAGGGATCTCTGACCTTTGGTTGTTTCCACACGTGCTTCTTTCCCGACTAGCCTCTGAAAATGAAAATACATTTTATATTAAGTTGAAATAAAAATTTGAATTTTTAAACACCATAGAGTGTTAGAAAACGATATTTGAAAACTTAGTTAACTATTAAACACTTTGTTCTAACCCCACTTATTGGTGTTTTCTCTCTTTCCTCAGTTATAGTTATTAGCATTTGAGAAATTGGATAGACACGATGTATCTCTTCGGAATTTGTCACATTTGATGGGGAAAGACAGGGCACTTAGTTTTTAGTATAGCTAGTTCTTTCTAGTTAATGTCCCAAACTAGTTAAACTGAAAGTTTATGTATTTTATAACAAAGAATGTGAAATATTCAGAGTCTAAAAGAATTACATTTTCTGCATTAACCTATTAAATGGAATTTTATAAATTAAATTTTTATTTCTAATCAGTTCTATTCAGTTTTTCTGTTACTTATTTATTCAACATTTAATGCCTACTGTGTGTTGCATTAAGAATCATTCTGATTATGGAAATGGGAAAATTAATGTTTCTCTATCACTGCACAGCAAATAACTTGCTAACTTGTTACGACCTCATTGGAAGAAAAAATATTACTTAGAAATGATCACAATGGAAGAAAATTAAACTGTGTGTATATAAGAAGTTCCTGAATTTTTCTTTGACCCAGTACTTCATCATGACATATTTTTTGTGTTTCTGAAAGATTTTATTTCTAAAATTATTTTTATTAAAATAATTAAAAAAATTTTTAAAAATAATCTCTACATGCAGTGTGGGGCTTGAACTCACAACCCCAGGATTAAGAGTTGCGTGCTCTTCC
>NW_024424119.1:23843302-24051820 GCF_017311325.1 Ursus maritimus
AAGCCAGCTAGATGCCCCTGAAAGATTTTTTTGATTTTGATTTTGAAGACGACAATAACAGTATCCTGGTTTGATAATATTAGGTCTGTAGACAATTCTTATCAGTGGTTGTTAGTTCACATTTCTTAGACTGGCAAATGTCACTTTATCTTGTGCGTCTTTTCTTTTATATCTTGAATATGGTAATGTACTTAAAATGAGGATTCTTGAAGTTTTAATTCAGTAACTAAAATTCTCTGAGTATTTTCAGCATTACAAATGTATTTTCATTACTCCAGAGTATAGATGCCAGTATTACATTTTTCCTGATCTCTAATTAAATTGTTGAATGTTTTGAGGGTTTTTGTTTTGTTTTTACTTTAAAGTAAGCTCTATACCCAATGTGGGCTTGAACTCATGACCCCGAGATCAAGAGTCTTGGCCTACTGATGGAGCCACCTGGGCTCTCATTTTTTTGAGGTTTTTAACATGGAGATTACTTTAAGTGTTAACCTTTTTCCCACAAGCAACCCCCCCCCCAAAAAAAAACCCCCAGTACCATCAATTCATCATTAATAAGGTAATTTTCTTTAGACAGGCTTTTTAGGAAGTCCAAAAGTTAGTATGTAGTATTTTTTTTTTTTTTTAAGATTTTTTTTATTTATTTGACAGAGAGAGAGCCAGTGAGAGAGGGAACACAAGTAGGGGGAGTGGGAGAGGAAGAAGCAGGCTCTGGGCGGAGGAGCCTGATGTTGGGCTTGATCCCAGAACGCCGGGATCATGCCCTGAGCCTAAGGCAGACGCTTAACGACTGAGCCACCCAAGCGCCCCAGTATGTAGTATTTTAAATATTAAATAGCTTTTTCTGGGTACCTGGGTTGCTCAGTCAGTTAAGTGGCCAACTCTTGATTTCAGCTTAGGTCATGATCTCAGAGTTGTGAGATTGAGCCCCACATAGGGCTCCATGTTGGGAGTGGAGCCTGCTTAACATTTTCTCTCTCTCTCTCTCCCTACCTCTCACCCCTCTTAAAAAAAGGGGGGTTTTCTTAGAATCAAAAAAACCTTGAATCTTAGAAATCAACTGGGTTTAAATTTTAACATAGCTTGGGCATCCCTGCTTCTGTATCACGAAGATAAGTGAAAATCTATTGTCTTTTCCAGAATCTAATAATTTAGGAAAGCCTTTCGGTTAGAAGAAGAAGTAAGCAGGTATTTCTCTTCTAACCTGTACTGTACAATTTTGTAATATTAAAAATAATTTGAATTAAGAGTAATATTTTCCTATGAATTGAGAGTTGTAATTTTAGGAAATTTTAGGTGAGAGTAGCAAGATTTACAAAGGGAAGAGTGCTAGCCCTGGGCCTAAGCTAATGAGGTAGGCATTGTTAAGCACTTTACATAATCTCTTAATCTTTGCAATGTGATTAGATAGGCAGGTTGTGATACACGTGCTTTTTAGCTGTTGAGGAAATTGAGGATCAGTGAATTTGAGTCATTTAAGGTTACAGAGATAAAATGGTAGAGTCTGAATTTGGACTTGAATTTGTTACACTTCAGTGCCCGAACTGTATCTGTTACACCTTTGTCCCTCTTAGTCACAGGGTCATTCTAATTCCTATCAAGTAAATTTAAAGTATAACCACTATTTTTAAATAATGCCATTTAAAACTACTTGTTCTTTTTGGAATAGTAGTGTAACTGGAGTGATAAATAGTTCATTAAAATTGTAGTCATTAAGATGTCATTAGTATTCTAGGAGGAAATGAATACCTGAATATTTTGTACTTAACAAAATAAACTGGATAAACTGGATAAGAGACTAAAGTTTTCTTATTTGTATTGCTGAGTCAGGTAGGATTCAGCTCATTAAGGGCCAAAATTCGTATTTGGCAGTAGTCTGCATGTGTTCTCATAATTTTGGATTGATCATTATCAGTTGCTTAATTGCTTAGCAAACCCTTCTAGTGGTTGAGTCACTAAATTGGCTCATGGTAATTGTGAATCTTGTGGTTACTGAGTCAAGAGCTAGCAGTATGTGTTTTGGTTGCCTCACTTCCTCCACAGCACTTGATATTGTCAGACTTCTAACTTTTTTTCTAACCTAATGGGCTTGAAATGTTGTCTGTTTTGTTTTTATTAGCATTTCCTTAAGTTGAGCATCTTTTCATATGTTTATTCAGGATTTGTGCTTTTTCGGTGAAGTGTATATTCAAGTTCTTTGCCTATTTTGACGTGTTTCTCTTTCTCATTGACTTTTAAGACTTATGTTTTTTTATTTTTTAAATTAATTTTTTAAAAATTGTATTTATTTATTTGACAGAGAGACAGCGAGAGAGGGAACACAAGCAGGGGGAGTGGGAGAGAGAGAAGCAGGCTTCCCTCTGATCAGGGAGCCTCATGTGGGGCTCGATCCCAGGACCCTGGGATCACGACCTGAGCTGAAGGCAGACGCTTAACGCTTAACGACTGAGCCACCCGGGCACCCCAAGTCTTTTTTTTTTTTTAAGATTTTATTTATTTGACATAGCATGCATGTGCACAACCAGGGGGAGCAGCAGGCAGAGGGAGAGGGAGAAGCAGGCTCCCTGCTGAGCAGGGAGCCCAGTGCAGGGCTCGATCCCAGGACCCTGGGACCATGACCTGAGCCAAAGGCAGGTGCATAACTGACTGAGCCATCCAGGTACCCCAAAAAGTTCATAATTTTAATGAATTGAAATTTTCAGTTTTGTATGGTTTGTGCTTTTTGAGTCATTTAGAAAACCCTTCTCTGCTAGGCATGCTTTTTTTTTAATGTTTATTTGTTTGAGATTTATTTATTTATTTTAGAGAGAAAGTGCGTGGCAGGGAGCAGTGGGAGAGGGAGACAGAGAATCCCAAGCCGACTTGATCAGAAGATCCTGAGATCATGACCTGAGCTGAAATCAAGTCGGTTGCTTAGCTGAATGAGCCACCCAGGCGCCCCAGGTTTTTTATTGTTTTAATCTCTACCCCCAATGTGAGGCTCAAGCTCAAAATCCTGGTATCAAGAATCACATGCTCTACTGACTGAACCAGCTAGGTACCCCAGGGCCTGAAGTATTTTAAAGCAAATCCCAACTTTCCTATAAATACATTATTACGAACCTCTGATAGGCTTTCTTTTAAAAATGTTACCACCGTGTCATTATCACATCTAATAATTATTAGTAATTCCTTTATAATCTAATGCCATCCATATTAAAATTTCTCTTATTGTCTTAAAAGTGTCTCTTCAGGGGCACTTGGGTGGTGCAGTTGATTAAGTGTCCGACTCTTGGTTTTGGCTCAGGTTGTGATCTCAGGGTCATCGGGTCAAGCCCCTGAGTCAGGCTCTGCACTCAGCTCAGGTCTGCTTGAGATTCTCTCTCCCTCTCCCTCTCCCACTCGTGCTCTCACCCACTCTCTCTCAAATAAATAAATCTTTTTTTTTTCTTTAAGATTTTATTTATTTATTTGACAGAGAGAGACAGCCAGTGAGAGAGGGAACACAAGCAGGGGGAGTGGGAGAGGAAGAAGCAGGCTCCTAGCAGAGGAGCCTGGTGTGGGGCTCGATCCCAGAACGCTGGGATCAGGCCCTGAGCGGAAGGCAGACGCTTAACGACTGAGCCACCCAGGCGCCCCCCTCAAATAAATAAATCTTAAAAAAAGAAAAGTGTCAGGGTGCCTGGGTGGCTCAGTCGGTTAAGTATTTGCCTTCTGCTCAGGTCATGATCTCAGGGTCCTGGGATTGAGCCCCCCACATTGGGCTCCCTGCTGAGCGGGGAGTCTGCTTCTCTCTCTCCCTCTGCCCTTCCCCGTGGCTTGTGCTCTCTCTCTCTCGTTCTCTCTCCCTCCAATAAATAAATAAAATTGTTTAAAAGTGTCATTTTACAAGCAGTTTGTGCCATTCACAGTTCAAATAAGGTCCATATTTATCATTTATTCAGTTTTCATGTCTAAGGCTTTTTTATTATATGGTAATTACCCCCGTTTCATATAATTGATTCATTGGAGAAACCAGGGCATTTGTCCTGTAGGTATCCTACATTCAGTAACTGTACATTCTTATGTGTGTGTGTTTTTTCTTTCACTTGCTCTTCTATTTTTTTGTAAACTAATGGTTACAAGATCGATTTATTTTAACCCTAACCCTCTTCCTCTTCCCCTCCCTCTGCTTGTGCATGCTCTCTCTCTCTCTCGCTCACTCTCTCAAATAAAAAAGTTGTGAAATTGTATCATCATGCTATTTCTGTTAGTTTTTGAGTACTATTCTTCTCTAAAGAGCTTTCCCTTAGCAGCAGGCTTACGCTGAAGTATAGTTCCTATTGAAAAGAGTAGATGAGTACACTTACCATGATGAGCACTGAGTAACGTATAGAATTGTTGAATCATTATATTGTATACCTGAAGCTGCTATAACACCATGTTAACTATACTGAACTTAAAATAAAAACAGTACAAATAAAAAAAAATAGGAGGATGAATGCTTCATTCTTTTAATTAACCAATTTCAAAGTAAAGAGTTAGTGTAACATTCTTCTCTTAAGGTAACAGGCTATTTTGAGTTTTTTTTTTTTTTTTTTTTTAAAGTATCCACACCTAGTGTGGAGCTCAACGTGGGGCTTGAAGTCAGCAATTGTGAGATCAAGACCTGAGCTGAGATCAAGAGTTGGACACTTACCTGACTGAGCCACTCAGGTGCCCCTGCTCCCTTTTTTTGACCTTTGGTTTTCTTTAAAGATTTTATTTTTTTTTAATTTGAGAGAGGGAGCTCACATATGAGTGGGGGGAGGGGCAAAGGGTGAGGGAGGAGCAGACTCCCCACTGAGCAAGGAGCCTGACAGAGGGCTGGATTCCAGGACCTGAGATGATGACCTGAGCTGAAGGAAGTGCCCAACCGACTGGACTACCCAGGCACCCCAACTGTTGGTTTTCTAAGGGTCTTTTCTTTGAGTATTATCATAAACTTGTGAATTTATACCATGTATTTGAACAATTACAGTCATTTTTTTAAGATTTTATTTTTAAGTAATCTCAAAAAAAAAAAAAAGGATTTTATTTTTAAGCAATCTCTACACCCAATGTAGAGTTTGAACCTATAACCCAAGATCAAGAGTCGCATGTTCTACCTATAGTCATTCTTTTTTTTTTTTTTTAAAGATTTTATTTATTGATGTGACAGAGAGACAGCCAGCGAGAGAGGGAACACAGCAGGGGGAGTGGGAGAGGAAGAAGCAGGCTCAGCAGAGGAGCCCGATGTGGGACTCGATCCCGGCGTGCCGGGATCACGCCCTGAGCCGAAGGCAGACGCTTTAACGACTGCGCTACCCAGGCGCCCCTATAGTCATTCTTTTTTGATGCACAAGTTGTTTCATTTTTGATCAGTGGGAGTCATTTCAGGTTGGTAGCTATTTGGCATGAACTAAAAATCCTTTTTTTTTTTTTTTAAATGTTTTATTTATTTAAGTCATCTTTCTACCCAATGTGGGCTTTGAACTCACAGCCCCAAGATCAAGAGTCACGTGCTTTTCCAACTGAGCCAGCCAGGTGCCCCATGAACTATAAATCTTTGAAAGGCTTCTTTCATATACAGCAAATGGCCCAGGTTAATCTTATAAATTCTTCCTGTACATCTGAAAATGACCATTTCTCCAAGAATTAATGCAGAACTGATACTGAGAGCTCAAAATGTGGGTGCCAGGGATGCTCATTGATACTGTCCTTGCTTCTACAAACATTTTTATTTATTTTAAATTAAAAAAAAAATTTTATTTTTGGGGTGCCTGGGTGGCTCATTTGGTTGGGCATCTGACTTTGGTCGTGGCATCGAGCCCTGCGTTGGGCTCCCTTCTCAGCCAGGTGTCTACTTCCCCTGTCCCTCTGCCCCACCCCCACTTATGCACCCTCTCTCTCTCTGAAACAAATAAATAGATCTTAAAAAAATTTTTTTTTTAATTTTTTGGGTGTCTGTGTGGCTCATTTGGTCAAGCATCTGCTTTTGGCCCAGGTCATGATACTTGGGTCCAGGGATCGAGCCCCACATCGGGCCCTCAGCTTATTGGGGAGCCTGCTTCTCCCTCTCCCTGCTGTTCCCCCTGCTTGTGGGCACTCTCTCTCTGTTAAATAAATAAAATCTATTTTATTGAACTGAACTGAAGTTCAGTTATGTTAACTTGTTCAAGGGGTACACAGCTAATAAGTGGCAGAACTGTGACTTAGACCCTGATTTTTCTTAGTTTAAAACTAGTTAGTAAGAGAGAATCTAAGCAGGCTCTGTGCCTAGCGCAGAGCCTGCTGTGGGGCTTGATCTCACAACCCTGAGATCATGACCTGAGCCAAAATCAAGAGTCGATGCTTAACCAACTGAGCCGCCCAGGCACCCCTAAAACTTTAATTTCTGATTGTGCATTGCTAGTATATAAAAATGCAATTGATTTTTCTGTATTGATCTTACAGCCTCCAGTCTTGCTAAACTGTTGTATAAGTTTTGTATAAATACTCTTGTAGATTCCACTAGATTTTCTACAGACCTTGTTGTCTGTGAATTAGGACAGGTTTTATGTGTGGTTTTTTTTTCCCCCCTATTTGGATACCTTTTACTTCTTTTTCTTGTTTTATTGCACTGGCTAGAACCTCTAATACAATGCTAAATAAATGTGATGAAAGTGGACATCCTTGTCTTATTCTTGAACTTAGGGGAATGTCTTTTAACATTTGGTATGATGTTAACTGTAGGGTTTTTTTTTTTAATAGATGGCCTTTATAAAATTGAGGAAGTTCCCTTCTAGTCCTAGTTTGCTGAAAGTTCTTTTTGGAATGGGTATTGGATTTTGTCAGTTTTGCTTTTCCTGTGTTTATTAAGATAATCTCATGGTTTTTCTTTTTTAGTTTGTTAATATGGTGAATTACATCTTTTTAAAGGATATATTTAACCAATCTTGCATTTCTGGGAAAAATCTTGCTTCATCATGATATATTATCCTTTTTATATATTGTTGGATTTGAGTTGCTAAAATTTTGTTGAGAATTTCTGCAGTTACGTTCATGAGGGATATTCTGTAATTTTCTTGTATTATCTTTGACTGTTTTGGTATCAAGGTAATGTTTCTGTAATTCTTATGGAATGAGTTGGGAAGTATTCTTTCCTCTTCAGTATTCTTTTTTTTTTTTTTTTAAGATTTTATTTATTTATTTGACAGAGATGGAGACAGCCAGCGAGAGAGTTAACACAAGCAGGGGGAGTGGGAGAGGAAGAAGCAGGCTCCAGCGGAGGAGCCTGATGTGGGGCTCGATCCCAGAACGCCGGGATCACGCCCTGAGCCGAAGGCAGACGCTTAATGACTGAGCCACCCAGGTGCCCCATCCTCTTCAGTATTCTGGAGGAGTTTGTGGTGAATTAGTGTTATTTCTTCCTCAAGTGTTTGGAAGATTTCACCAGTAAAGCAGTCTTTTTCTTTATGATGAGGTTGTAAATTACAAGTTCAATTACTTTAATAGATACAGGGCTATTGAGGCTATTTCTTTCTTCTTGAGTGATCTTTGGCAGTTTGTGGTTTTTAAAAAATTGGTTTATTTCTTTTTAAAAAATATTTTTAGAGAGAGAGCCTTCATGCATCACAGAAGTGAGGGGTAGGGGCAAAAGGAGAGGGAGAGAGAATTGTACTTTTGTGGGGGGAGGGGCAGAGGTAGAGGGAGAGAGAGAATCTTTTTTTTTTTTAAGATTTTCTTTATTTGACAGAGAGAGAGAGACAGCCAGCGAGAGAGGGAACACAAGCAGGGGGAGTAGGAGAGGAAGTAGTAGGCTCCCAGCAGAGGAGCCTGATGTGGGGCTCGATGCCAGAACACTGGGATCACGCCCTGAGCCGAAGGCAGGTGCTTAACGACTGAGCCACCCAGGCGCCCCAGAAGAGAGGGAATCTTAAGCAGGCTCCACACCTAGCATGGAGCCCTATATGGGGCTCTATCTCATGATGCTGAGATCCTGACCCGAGTTGAAATCAAGAGTTGTACGCTCAACTGACTGAGCCACCCAAGGCACCCCTGAGAGAGAGAATATTAAGCAGCCTCCATGCTCAGCATGGAGTGCCACATGGGCTCCATCTCATGACCATGAGATCATGACCTGAGCCGAAATCAGGAGGTGGACACTTAACCAACTGAGCCACCGAGGCACCCCTAGAAATTGGTTTATTGAAAGAAAGAAAGAAAGAAAGAAAGAAAGAAAGAAAGAAAGAAAAGAAATTGTTTTATTTCAGTTAAATTACCAGACTTGGCATAAAATTGTGTTTTGTTTTGTTTGTTTTATATAATTGTTTTGATATGGTATTCTTTTAATATTTGTAAGATCTGTGCTGTCTTTCATTCCCGAAGGCAGTAGTTTTCTTTTTTTTTTTTTCTTCTAGTGAGCCTTGCCTAGGGAGTTTATCAATTTAATTAACCTTTTTAAAGAATCACCTTTTGGTTTTACTAATTTTTCTCTTGTTTTTTAGTTATTATTTTTAAAGATTTTTATCCACTTGAGAAAGTATGAGCAGGGGGAGGGGCAGAGGGACAAGCAGAGCCCCAGCTGAGTGAGGAGCCTGACCTGGGCTTGATCCCAGGACCCTGAGATCATGAGCCAAAGCCAGAGGCCTAGCCAACTGAGCCACCCAGGCACCCCTTTCTTAGTTATTATTTAGAGAAGAATTGATGCTTTCTTATTTGAAGTCAGAGATGGTCTGATTTTTAATGTGGGTCTGGCCAACTATGGCTTTGTTGTGTTATAGGCAGATTTCCAAACTGCCTGTGTTGCTTATACTGCCAATATTCCATATTTTCCTGAAAATAATCTATGCTACTTACCTTATAGGTAAGTTAACTGGCTGCTTGTACATAGTTGGATAATTTGCACATTGTGTTATAGAGTTCATAAAATTGTATTGGGAGATGAGGGATTTTAAGATTTATGCTTGCATTTATATTAGAAGTAATTCTATATTACGTACATTCCACATGTTAAACCTTTTATATTTGGAAATTTCTTAAACATTTTGACAGAAGTTTCTGCTTCTGTGGTGGAGCAAACCATTAAGTTACATTTATGGTAATTCCAGTTGGTAATTCCAGTTAGACACTGGGATATTATTTTTAAGTAACTTTGTTCCAGTAACCTGGTATGATTTGTATCTCCAACGTAGATTTCAACAAAGATGTGAAAAGGTAGTATATATATTTTGTAAAATGAACATCATCCACTGTGTTGAAGTTTTTGTGATGTGCTGTGATTTTTTTTTTTTTTAAGTCTAAAATAGTATATGCCAGTATCCTCATTCTTTCTAAAACTTTTCTGAACTTCATGTGGTGGTGAGAGAAGAGACTTACTGGAGTATTTTCTTATTCTTTGGTGGTTGGTAGAGTTTTGATTATTTTTCAGGGGAGTTATGAAAGATTTATTATATTAAGTATGCTGATTATTATTTATATTTTTAAATATTTTATTTATTTATTTGAGAGAGAGCAAGAGAGAGAGGGAGAGAGAGCATGAGCTGGGTGAAGGGCAGGGGAAGCAGCAGACTCCCCGCGGAGCAGGGAGCCTGACTCAGGGCTTGATCCCAGAACACCGGAATCATGACCCAAGCTGAAGGCAGATGCGCAACCAACTGAGTCACCCAGGCGCCCCAGTATGCTGAAATTAACCTCTATAGAGGGTTTTCTATTTGATTGCCAGGGACTCATAAGTCGGTATAAAAATATATGGGTTTCTGGGGCGCCTGGGTGGCTCAGTCGTTAAGCGTCTGCCTTCGGCACAGGGCGTGATCCCAGAGTTCTGGGATCGAGCCCCACATCAGGCTCCTCCACTGGGAACCTGCTTGTCTTCCCTCTCTCTCTGGCTGTCTCTCTCTCTGTCAAATAAATAAAAATAAAATCTTTTAAAAAATATATATATGGGTTTCTTACTATTGGTGATGGTTTTCTGGTACCACCTTTCTTTGTTCCTTAGAGTAAGTACAAGCCATTGAAATGTGGAACTATTCTTATTAATATGAGATTTAGGGGGCACTTGGGTGGCTCAGTAGGTTAGGCATCTGCCTTCAGCACAGGTCATGACCGCTGAGTCCCGGGATCGAGTGCCACATCGGGTTCCTGGCTCAGCGGAGAGCCTGCTTCCCCCTCTGCCCCTCACCCTGCTTGTGCGCGCTCTCTCTCTCTCTCAAATAAATAAAATGTTAAAAAAAAATTAGATTTAGGAGGGTGAGGAGGTGCTAGCAAACCTGGTGAGTAACAATTGCTTTTATTATTTTATTTAATCCTTATAATAACCCTTCTTAGATTCATTCCATTGTACCATTAATTTAATTTCTTATATTATTAATCTTTGTTTTTATTGGTAAGAAGAATATGTTAAGTTTTGTTATCAGAGATAAATTACAACCCATTTTGATAGATACCTATTTGATAGATATTCATAAAGCAACTAAGATTAATTAAAAGATCTGTGTCCTTTTTGTGTCTTTTTATTATAAATCATTTCATATTAAGGTTTTTCAGTTGTAAAATAGAAGCAAAATTCTGTGTACAGTATTCCCCCCTTATCTGCAGGGGATACGATCTAAGATCCCCAGTGGGTGCCTTCGGATAGTAGTGAACCCTATATATATGGATGGTCCCCAACTCATAAATGGTTTGATTTACAATTTTTTGACTTCATGATGTGAAAGCAGTATGCATTCAGTAGAAGCCATACTTTGAATTTTGAATTTTGATCTTTTCTCAGGCTAGCTCTCTTATGATACTGGACAATGGCAGCCAGCTACACCTCTCAGTTAGCCATGTGATCATGAGGGTAAACGGCTGATACACTTATAACCATTTTGTACCCATACAGTTGTTTTTTACTTTCAGTACAGTATTCAATAAATTACATGAGATATTCAACACTTTATTATAAAATAGACTTTGTGTTAGATTATTTTGCCCATGTGTAAGCTAATGTAAGTGTTCTGAGCACACTTAAGGTAGGTTAGGTGATTAAAATGCGTTTTTTACTTAAGATTTTTTTCAATTTATGATAGGTTTATTGAGATGTAACTCCATCATAAGTTAAGCAAGTTCTGTACTATGTATTTTCTTGTACAGATATATATATGATCAGTTTTATTTATTTTTAAAAAGACTTTATTTATTTATTTATGAGAGAGAGAGAGAGAGAGAGGGTGCACACGTGAGGGTGGAGGGAGGAGCAGAGGGAGAGGGAGAGAGAGAATCTTAAGCAGGCTCTATGGCCAGCGCAGAGCCGGACATGGGGCTCGATCTCATGACCCTGAGATTATGACCAGTCCCAAAATCAGTTGAGTCAGCTGCTTAACTGACTGAGCCATCCAGGCACTCCTAAAAGATTTGATTTGATTTGATTTTTTTAAAGATTTTTATTTGAGAGAGAGAGCACAAGCAGGGAGGAGAGGGAGAAGCAGGGTCCCTGTGAGCAGGGAGCCTGACCTGGGGCTCGATCCCAGGACCCTGTGGTCATGACTTGAACCAAACGTGGATGCTTAACCGACTAAGCCACCCAGGTGCCCCTAAAAGATTTTATTTTAATTTCTGCATCCAACATGGGGCTTGAACTCACAACCTTAAGATCAAGAGTCACATGCTCTACCAACTGAGCCAACCAGGTGCCCCGTTTGTAATCAATTTTAACTTATAAATTAGGCACAGTAAGAAGTTAACAATAAAAATAATAAAATAGAAAAATTATAACACACACTAATTATATGAATATGGTCTCTAAGTATCTTATTGTACTGTACTCACTGTGAGATGATAAAATGCCTGTGTGTTGAAGGGAAGTGAGTTACGTAGGCATTGTGACTTACCATTAGGTTACTCTTGACCTTCTGATGATAGATCAGAAAGAGGATCATCTCCTTCTATGAAGTTGTCCCATCTTTATATTGTTTGTTTCCTGGTGTACTGCGCAATGTTCCCTTCGGGGTGAGTTCTCAAGTTTGGTGATCAAGGCTCTGTCAGTTTTTTGTTTCCATGGGAAAAACCATTCAAATTTCACATGACTTCAACAGTCAGAATGATGTCATCCACTGAGTCTGAAGACGGCTGGAAGAACAGAACATTTATGTTTATGATTATTTCTCTCAGGTCAGATTCATAGCCCATGGTGTGATATTTAGCTTCTTTGTATAAAATACATGTTAAAGCAGTTATATCATATTGGCTACTTGTAGAGTGAAATAAGGTTATTAGTGTTAAATAGTAAGCATTTTCTTCTTTAAAAAGTGGGTGTGGACTGTGTATACTTACTGAGTCATAGACTCAACAAGTGATTACATGTGTTTATGTGCTCTCATAACGAAGAATATGAAGAAGTCTTGTGTTTTTCTTACATGTATGAGAGCATAAAAGCCACTGATGTCTGTAGTTATAAAAGAATATATCCAGATCTTTAATTCTGAAAAGGTTGTCAGATCATTTACTCCAGGCTTCTCTTTTTACAGAAGCAGTCCTGAATTCTTTTTCCCCCCCAAAGGTTTTGACAGGCCCTAAACCGTCCCAAATTGATGGAAGAATTAAGGCTGAAACTCATGTTTTTAACCGTCCAGGATGCTCCTTTCTCTCATATTATGGCATGAGTTGTGATGTGATTTTTGAGAGTTGGGGAGGAGATGACATTTTTGGTTCAGTTACTTCTTGAAATTATTTTTTCCAGTGTTAATTCACAATTTAAATATTTGAGGGGCACCTGGGTGGCTCAGTTGGTTAAGTATCTGCCTTCCGCTCAGGTCATGATCCCAGGGTGGTGGGATCAAGCCCCATGTCAGGCTCCGTGCTCAGCAGGGGAGTCTGCTGCTCCATCTGCCTTTCCCCCTGCTTGTTCTCTCTCTCTCAGATAAATGAATAAAACCTTAAAAAAATTAAATTGATAGGTTCGTGGCTGTATTTCCTTTTGGGACATTTTTGTTTTTACGCTAAGAAAAGTTTTTTAAAGATTATTTATTTATTTATTTATTTGATAGAACAAGCAGGGGGAGGAGCTGAGGGAGAGGGAGAAGCAGACTCCCTGCTGAGGAGGGAGCCTGATGTGGGGCTCAATCCCAGGACCCCGAGATCATGACCTGGGCCGTGTAGATGCTTAACCAACTGGAGCTACCCAGGTGCCCCATTAAAAATTTTTTTTAAATTCATTTGAGAATTTTAATGAATTGGTTAAGATAGAGGGGGTAGGGATAAAAAAAGAATTGGCTAAGATACTGATTAAAAATTTCTAATTAGCTAATGCTTTATGTTATGTCTCCCTATTTTAACTTGTAACTGGCCATTTTCCTGTTCTTAACATTATGTTAGTCTCATAGGCCTTATGATTTCAGACTACAGAAGTCATTGCTTAACTTTTTCGTTGTAAGGGCATTGTTTTGTCTAGTTGTATTCCCAAAATACATATTAGTTAGGAATATTAGTTATAGAATCATATTTTCAGAAGGTTTAAGAGGAGACGGCAAGTGAATATGAAAAGGCCTCCCCTGCTACAGATTAGACACGGTGCTAGGTGCTGGTAGGATTAAGAGGAACCCAGCATTGAGGAAAGTCCTTGCCTGACTCAATTTGGAATTAGCTAGAGTTCTTTTTTTTTTTTAAGATTTTATTTATTTGAAAGAGAGAGCGCAAGAGCACGAGTGAGGGGGGAGGGGCAGAGGGAGAGGGAGAAGCAGGCTCCCCTCTGAGCAGGGAGCCCTATGCTGGGCTGGATCCAGGACCCTGAGATCATGCATGATCTGACTGAAGGCAGATGCTTAACTGACTGAGCCACCCAGGTAGCCTGAATTAGCTAGAGTTCTTAACTGCAGTTCTCATGAAATCAGATTGGGGTAGTAATTTACCTTGACAATACTATATTCTCTTTTCATGTACTACATGTTGCTTTTTAAATTTTAGTAAGTTAATATTCTGCTATAACCAGTTTATATTAAACTATGTGAAATGAGCTTTATATTGAGTCACTAGTTGCTCTTCTTACAGCCTTAAGTATACGATATGATTAATAACTTTGTTGAAACTTCATTTGCAAGAGTAATTAAATTAGTGAGAAAACTTGTACATTACAGCAGCTTGCCTTTTTTTTTTTTTTTTTTAAGATTATTTATTTGGGAGAGTGCGAGAGAGTGCATGCAGGCTGGGGAGGGGCAGAGAGAGGAGGAGAGAGAATCCTCAAGTAGACTCCATGCCCAGCACAGAGCTCAATTCCAGGACCCTGAGATATGACCTGAGCCAAAACCAAGAGTTGGACACTCAACTGACTGAGCCACCCAGGTGCCCCTACGGCAACTTGCCTTTAAAATAACCTCCATCTTCTGGGGCACCTGGATGGCTCAGTTGGAAGAGCATGAGACCCTTGATACCTGGGTCATGAGTTTGAGCTCCACGTTGGGCATAAACTAAAAAAAAAATAAATACAAATAACCATTATATTCTAATTTTTTCATAAGGTAAGCATTTTGTTGGATTTTAAGTCTAAGTTATTTTTGCCCACTGCCTTTCCATGTAGAATGAAAATAGGAATTGTATATTTGGGCAGTTGCATAATGTTACTATACTTTTGATCGATTTGGAGTTTATTTTGGGATGGAGTGTGAGGGGAGCATCCAGCTTTTTTCTGGGTGGCTACCATGTTGTTTCGTCGCTTCACAAATTTTATTTTATTTTATTTTTTTATTTTTTTTATTTTTTATTTTTTATAAAGATTTTATTTATTTGACAGAGAGAGACAGCCAGCGAGAGAGGAAACACAAGCAGGGGGAGTGGGAGAGGAAGAAGCAGGCTCCTAGCTGAGAAGCCTGATGTGGGGCTTGATCCCAGAAC
The DNA here is from genome assembly GCF_017311325.1 of Ursus maritimus. Classification (NCBI taxonomy): domain Eukaryota; kingdom Metazoa; phylum Chordata; class Mammalia; order Carnivora; family Ursidae; genus Ursus; species Ursus maritimus. The sequence continues at coordinate 23,858,126 of NW_024424119.1, forward strand.
GCTGGGATCACGCCCTGAGCCAAAGGCAGACGCTTAACGACTGCGCCACCCAGGCGCCCCACACAAATTTTATTTTTTTTTTAAGATTTTATTTATTTGTCAGAGAATGAACGTGCACAAGCAGGGAGAGTGGCAGGCAGAGGGAGAAGCAGGGTCCCAGTAGGGAGCCTGATGTGGGACTTGATTCCATGACCCTGGGATCATGACCTGAGTCGGAGGCAGACGCTTAACCAACTGAGTCACCCAGGTATCCCAACATTTCACAAATTTTAAATGGCAGCTTTACTGTATACTACATTTCCATATTTTGGGTATTTTTAGGGATATCTGTTCTGTTCCACTGATCTGTCTATGTGCCAGTATGGCACAGCTGTAAGTGTTATATCTTAACAGTAAATATTTTAGTATCTGACAGGCTAGTTTGCATTATTTTCTTCAGAGTTTTCTTGGCTGTTGTTACATATATTGTTATTTCTTTATGAACTTTAGAATCAGCTTTTCTAGTTAATAAAACAGAAGACTGTAGTTTTCACTTTTATCATGCCACATTTATAGAGAAACTTAGGGAGAATTGATCTTAATGATGTTGCATGTCCTATCCAAGATTTATCATATGTTTTTCCAATTGTGTAAATCCTCTCTTCTTTCAGTAGAGCTTTAGTTTCTTCCTTTGTATCTTTCTTACCTTTTGTGGCACATTGTATGTTTCCATTATATTTCTTATCTAGTTATTGTATACATGAAGGCTGTTTATTTCAGAATATAGGTTGGATATACTTTGGCTTTGGTTCCAGACCACCACAATAAACAGACCATCACAATGAAGCAGGTCAAATAAATCTTTTGGTTTCTCAGTACATGTAAAAGTTATGTTTACACTATACTGTAGTCTGTATAAAGTGTGCAATAGCATTGTGTCTAAAAAAAACAATGTACATACCGTAATTAAAAAGTACTTCATCGCTAAAAAAATGCTACCCATAATCTGAGCTTTAAGCGACTTGCAGTCTTACTGTTGGTGGTGGGTCTTGCCTCAGTCTTGATGGCTCTTGACTGATCAGGGTGGTGGTTACTGAACGTTGGGGGCGGCTGTGGCAAGTTCTGAAAATAAGACAGCAATGAAGTTTGCTACATCAGTTGACTTTTTCTTCCATGAACAATTACTTCTTAGCATGAGATGCTGTTTGATAGCATTTTACCCACAGTAGAGCTTTCAGAATTGAGTCGTTCCTCTCAAACCCCACCGCTGCTTTATCAGCTAAGTTTATGTAATATTTGAAATCCTTTGTCATCATTTCAGCAGTCTTCACGGCATCTCCACTTTATTTTTTCATCCATAAGGAGCAACTCTTCATCCATTAAAGTTTTATCCTGAGATTGTAGCATTTCAGACACATCTTCAGGCTCCACTTCTATTCCCTTGCTATTTCCACCACATTTGCACTTACTTTCTCCACTGAAGTCTTGAAATTTCAATATGTAAAAAACAGTGTGAAATGCAATAAAGCAAAGTATGGATGGTTAAGACCAAGTGTGCCTTTATTAATTTGTACCCAGAAACACTTTATTGTGTTCTTTTATATTTGTAATAATTTTTCAGTTTTGGGGTTTCCCTGGGAAACAGTCTCTTTTCTAACTTTTTATACCTTTTAACTTCTTTCATCTAATGTTAAATAACAATGTTAACAAATTATGATAATAGTGGACATCATTGTGTTCCTGTGCTTAGTGGGAATCTTTTATTTCCCATTAGTCAGCATTCTCTGACATTGGTATTGAGAGAGATGGTTTTCGTTGTTGCTTTTAACCTCATGTTAAGGAGTTGACTATATGACTTTTCTTAGATCTGATAATGAATGGTGAAATGTATCAGCAGATGCCTAGTATTGAACTGTCCTGAATTCATGGACTAAATTTTTCTGCTTGGACGTGATGTATTCCTATAATGCATTACTAAATTTGGTTTGCGCTTTTCATTTTGAGGATTTTTTTTATCTCTATGCATACATGAGATTTTTCTGTAGTTTTCTCTTTAATGGCATCAATATTATGTGTGCTTTGTAAAAAAAAAATTAGAAACTTTCCTTTTCTTGTGTTTTGGAGCCATTAAAATTTCATAGCAGTTAGGTTTCTTTTGGGTTGCAAGAGCTCTTTGATGACTTTTTCTGTTTCCTCTGTAGTTAGTGGTCTGGTTAAGATTTCTACCTCTTGTGAAATTAATTTTGATAAATAATACTTTCCTAGAAAATCATCCATTTTATCCAGGTTCTCACGTGTATTTGCAAAGAGATGAACAAAACAATGTCTTTGGATTATTTTAACTTCCTCTATTTTGTACACTTCTCTCTTTTTATTATTTAAAAATTTTTTTAAAAGATTATATTTATTTATTTGACACAGAGAGACAGACAGCCAGCGAGAGAGGGAACACAAGCAGGGGGAGTGGGAGAGGAAGAAGCAGGCTCCCAGCAGAGGAGCCTGATGTGGGGCTCGATCCCAGAACGCCAGGATCATGCCCTGAGCCGAAGGCAGACGCCTAACTACTGCACCACCCAGGCGCCCCGTCACTTCTCTCTTTTTAAAATTAAGTTAGTTGGATGGTTTATGTATTTTCCAAAGAACCAGCTCTTGGGTTTATTTATTGGTTAATCATTTTTCTGATTTTTAATTGGTTATTTTCTGCTTATGTCCTTACTGTTTCCATCTTGTGCTTTCCTTAGATGGTCCCTATACTGTGAATTTTTTTCTTAGTACTTTTGTTTGCTGTGAATTTTCCTGATTACTGCTTTAGCTGCATGTTGTAGGTTCTCAAATATAGTATTTTCATTGTCATTATTTTATGCAGTTTTATTTTTGGTTCCCTCTTTGATCAAGAGACAGTTTAGAAATTCAGGTAATAGGACCTTTTTGTTTTCTGATGTAATTAATTCCTAATTTTTTTTTTGCCTTTTGACTATTATTGGCTGTGATTTTTTTGATTTTGAATATTTATTGGAATTTTCTTTGTGGCCTAATATTTACTTAGGTTTTTGTAAAGTGTTCTGTGGGTACTTTGGGTATATTCTGCTTTCAGGATGCTTTTGATAGGCTATAAATGATATCTATCATTAATTATGTATTTCTACTTAGTTCTTCTGTTTCCTGTAGTTTTTGTTTCATGAGTGGTGATGCATTGTTTTTTGGGGCAATTCATAATGTTAGCTCTTCATCATGGAATACATCCTTTATCATCAATAAAGTAAAACAGCTGTTACACTTCCATGAAGTATACATAGGGCTATTTAGGTGGTATTTTTACTGGTCTTAGAAACTATTGATTTATTGGGGTGCCTGGGTGGCTCAGCTGGTTAAGTGTCTGCCTTTGGCTCAGGTCATGATCCCAGAGCCCTGGGATTGATCCCCACATCAGCTCCCTGCTCAGTGGGGAACCTGGTTCTCCCTCCCCCACTGCCTGCCACTCTGCCTGCTTGTGCTCTCTGTCAAATAAATGAATAACGTCTTAGAAAAAAAAAATAAAAGAAACTACTGATTTATTCTTTTTTTTTATTACATTTTCTCTCTCTGAGGTCACACTCTTTCACTAGTTACATACTGTGTTGTTTCTGTTTAGTCCCCTTACAGGTATCTGGGGTATTTTTCCCTCTGTTGCTCCCTAGATTTTTTTTTTCCCCTAATTACAAAGTGTCATCAGTAGATATGTGCTCAATATAGAAAACCTGCAAAGCAAATAGCACAAAAGAAAAAACCAAAAGCCCCACATTGTAAACCCATCATTCAGATAAAACCACCATTGTAAGAGTATGTCTTGCCCCTATTTGTTTCCATATTCACACAGACCTACTCCCTTCTTCCAAATTCTCGGGGCCCATTAGATCTTGTTTCTGCAGGTTAGTGGCTCAAGTTTAGATTTTCCATTTTTGCTCTCTGTGAAACAGTGCTGCTCAGGACAAATCTGACTGAATAAGCAGTATTCCAGCTGAATTGAAAGAAGAAATTAATGCATAAAGAAAAGCTTACTGGGTTATTGAAATGCTCCTCAGTATGAATCTGTGTACTGTTGACCTCTGTTGTTGGCCTTCTGTCTTCAGCCAAATATGCTGATGTGCAGGAGCCAGTAATAAGGGGGCTTAGTTTTGTAAACACAGAGCTTGTGGACAGTGATAGTTCCTGAAAATAGTATCTCTGGTTAATTCTCAGACTTGAAACTGAAAGTAAGGTCTCAAACTCAGTTCAGTGTTCAAAACCATGTTCTTCACTAAAAATAAGAGTCTAAACATTCAAATAAAAATCTACATTTTGTGTATACTTTACTGGTAAAGTACTTGGCAAATGGTTTACTTTCTTCTAAGTTCTATATATAGATAGATATTTTATTTTTTAATTTTATTTTTTTATTTTTTTAAGGTTTTATTCATTTGAGAGAGTGAGTGGGAGAGAGCATGAGGTGCAGATGGGGCAGATGGAGGGGAAGAGGCAGACTCCTGAGCAGGAAGCCTGAAACAGTGCTTCAATCCCAGGACCCTACCCTGAGATCATGACCTGAGCCAAAGGTAGACGCCCAACTTACTGAGCTACCCTGAGCACTTTTAAGTTATATTTTTACCAACTCTTGTTGAGCTCTCGCTGTGTCTCAGGCAGTATGTAAAGATATATCTATATGTATATATCTATATAAAATTTTTTAAAACATCATATTCATTTGAGGTTATTATTTTATATGTGATTAGGAAAATGGTTTCCAGACTTGGATTTCATGAGTTGCTAAAATTTAAAAAGGGGGATGGGATTAACATGGTTGCCAACTTTTTATTTCCTCACTAAAGGACATCTTTTAAAAGTTACTGTGGGGGCGCCTGGCTGGCTCAGTTAAGACTTTAGCTCAGGTCATGATCTCAGGGGTCCTGGGATTGAGCCCTGCATCGGGCTCTGTGCTCACTGGGAGAGTGTGCTTGTCCCTCACCCTCTCCTTCTGCCTGTCCTCTTGGGGTACTCTCTCTCTGTCTCTCTTTCAAATAGATAAAATCTTAAAAAAAAAAAAAAAGCTATTGTGTATGGTAAATGATGATACCACTTATTCTGAATATTGAATATTTAATTTGGGAACATAAATATTTTTGCTTTTCTTTATTCTACGGTTACAGATTCATGGTATGTTTAGAGTTGGCTGATTATTCAGTCTACTACCCTTTTATTGTACTGTTGAAGGAACAGAGACCCCAAAATGTCTCTGAGATCTATGAGAAAATAAAGCTTTTTCTGATGAATATAGTATAGCGTTGTATTGACATACTAACAGCCATTACATGTGTGATTGTCATATACATGTTGGTATGAATGCTAGTTGCATGGGTGTTAACTTTGGTTTTAGACTTGAAATTTGATGATTCCCAGAGCCATCTTTTCTGTAAGAGAATTTCCTGGATTAATTTGTATCTGCGGAAATTCCTGATTGCAGCTCTTGTTGCAGTATAATGTGTGACTGTGATAGCTTACTGAGATATTAAATTGCTGTGTATTAGGAAACTTTGTAAGAATGTAATTTCATGTTATAGGAATTTAATGGTATAAGAAAGGGAAGAAAGAAAATGAGACCATCAATACAGTTGCCGTGGGCTTTTCTTCCCCTGGTGAAAGGGCCTGCTCCTTGGCAGGATGTTGTTGGCATTCTCTTGGTCTGCTACCCTCCTCACCTTGCTCTTTTTCCATTCCTTATCCCATCTCTTCTGTTTCTTGCACTCTAGCTCCTCCTCTCCCTGCAGGTCTGTTCTTGTTAGGTGTTTCCCCATCTCTTTTTGTACTTGAATGTCTTTAATTACATTTGAATTTTAAGTTACGGGCTTTTCTTTCTGTAGCATTTGAATTGAAGTGGCACTGAACTGGCAAAATAGAACATTGCCGTTAAGTTCCTTGGTGCTTCAGGGACGTCTACATTTTATTAGTGTAAAAGCTTATGAGTTAAGAATGCATGCATGCAAAAAAAAAGAATGCATTCTGTTCTTATTTCTACTTAATACTTTTCCTTTAATACATGCATTCATATATATTAGTAGAAATTTATGATTACTTAGGAATTTTTTTCCCCCTGTGAGCACTTACAGTTTTACATTGGGGGCAAATGTATTTTTTTTAGTCTTGTTTTGTGTACATTTTTTACATGTTAAGTAATTCAGTCCAACTTGTAAAAACGTTTTAAAACTTGTACTTGGTGCACCTGGGTGGCTCAGTCTGTTCAGTGTCTGACTCTTGGTTTTGGCTCAGATCGTGATTGAGATCCAGTCCCATGTTGGGCTCTGCACTCAGTGGGGAGTCTGCTTGAGATTCTCTGTCTCCCTCTCCCCTTCCCCACCACGCATGCTCACACTCACTCTCTCAAATAAATAAATCTTTAATTAAAGAACCTTATACTTATTTTTCCATTTGTTTTTAATAATCATTTTTAATTGCATTACAACTTATCTTTTGAGTTTTCTATAATTTATTTAATCCTTTCCCCATAATTGAACACTTAGATTATAAAAAGGTATTATATGAAATGGTTATAATTAAATAAAATATAGAAAGTTGATAAGGAAATACAAATATGTATATGTTTCTCACTTGATTTTTCCAGGAAAAAAAAACTGACCCTAAGTAACTTTTAAAATGCTATTGGTCTTTGAGAGACAGTGAAGTTTTACGGCATAGCAGACATTAGAAAATCTTTACTGTAAGTGACCAAATATGGATTTCTTACATTCATAAGGTTTGTGGAAAACATGAGTTGCGTTCAGTGAACTATTTTAATTTTTAAAGAAGCCCCCTAGAAAACTACATTTTATCAGCTCTGTTGAGGCATATTTTTAAAGAATTTACATCCTTTTATTTAATAATAGGGGTGTACTATATTTTAATTCTCACTTATTTTTTTTAATAGAAATTTTTGCCTTGTTGCAGATAATATTTAACATGGGGGATTAAGAGGGGAGTTTTTTATTTGCATTTGCCTAACTAATGAATAATGATGTTGAACATCATCTCATGTGCTTCTTGGTTATTTGTATGTCTTCTTTGGAGAATTGACTATTCATATTCTTTTGCCCATTTTCTAGTTGGGTTATTTGTCTTTTTATTATTGAGTTGTGGTGTTATTTATGTATTTTAGATAAATCCCCTTATCAGATACATCACTCGTTAATATATTTTTCTCCTATTCTGTGGGTTGTCTTTTGGTTGAGCCTTTTTAAAAAAGCCATTAAGAATCCATTTAGGGACACCTCGCTGACTCAGTCAGTAGAGCATGCGACTCTTGATTTCAGGGTCGTGAGTTCAAGCCCCATGTTGGGCGTAGAGCCTACTTAAAAAAAAAAAAATCCATTTAAAGTTGGTGAAACTTCTTAAAATATTTGTGATGTTAGCTTCTGGGGATTGTTTGCAAAATTTTTTTTTTCAAAGATTTTATTTATTTAACAGAGAGAGATAGCCAGTGAGAGAGGGAACACAAGCAGGGGAGTGGGAAAGGAAGAAGCAGGCTCCCAGAGGAGGAACCCGATGTGGGACTCGGTCCCGGAACGCCGGGATCACGCCCTGAGCCGAAGGCAGACGCTTAAGGACTGCGCTACCCAGGCGCCCCTAAAGAAATTATTAAATAAATATCTGTTTGCCATAGAATGTTCAGAAATCGTAGAAAAATGTTATGAATTATTCCCATTCCTACCACCTAGAAGCAGCCACTTTTTATTTTATTCATTTTTTTAAAAGATTTTGTTTTTAAATAATCTCTACACCCACTGTGGGGCTCAGATCTACAACCCTGAGATTAAGAGTTGAACGCTGTATGGACTGAGCCAGTCAGGTGCCCCTATATAATACTTTCTATCCTTTATAGTCCCTAGTAGCTAGATTACTTTTCTGTTCCTATAGTTTTGCCTATTTTTTACTCCTATAGTTTGTTGTAAGTAGAATCATATATGTAACCTTTAGAGCCTGGCTTCTTTCACTTAAAATGATGCATTTGAGATTTGTGGTGGTGTTGTATCATACACCATGTACAATTCATTCATTTATTTATTTTTAAGATTTTATTTATTTATTTTGGAGAGAGTGACAGAGAAAGAAAGAGTGAGGGGGATGATTAGAGGGAGGGAGACAAGCAGACTCCATGCTGAATGTAGAGCCCAACGGGGAGCTCAACGCGGGGCTTGATCTCAGGACCCTGAAATCAAGTTGGATGCTCAACTAACTGAGCCATCTAGGTGCCCCCGTCAATTCATCCATTTAAAGTGTATAGGGGTACCTGGATGGTTCAGTCGGAAGAGCGTGAGACTCTTGATTTCAGGGTCGTGAGTTCAAGCCTCATGTTGGAGAGTAGAAATTACTTAAATAAATAAAACTTAAAAGAAATCAGCTTGTTAATTTCTTTTAAAAAAATCCTGTGCAGATTTTAATTCTGTTTTGAATAATTTTCACAAGATAGGTACAATATACTTTTCCTTTTTTTGTTTTTTTAACTTTTGGAGGAAAATGGATTATTTTCAGTGTGATTGCCTTCCAGTGTATTGTAATGCAGGCTAATAGACAACAGACCATAAATTCATACAGCTACCTGGAATTTTTTTCCCTCTTCCAGTTTTTTTTCCTTGCTTACATTTTTAAGTTAGAGATATAAACACCCTATCAAGGGCTATAGACTGACTTTTAGGTTGAAGAGCTCAGATTATTTGTGTAAGATGGGACTTCATACCTACTTTTATAGGGGCTGAAAATGCAAAGATGTGTGGTTTATGTTTTTTTCTTCATTAAAAAAATTTTTTTTTTTAGATTTTATTTATTTGAGAGAGAGAGTGAGAGCATGAGCACAAATGAGGGGAGGCAGAGGGAGAAGCAGACTCCCCGCTGAGTAGGGACCTGACGCCGGGCTCGATCCCAGAGTCCTGGGATCATGGCCTGAGCCGAAGCCAATGCTCAACCGACTGAGCCACCCAGGCGCCTACCCCTTCCTTCACTTAAAAAATTTTTATACTAATTAAACAGTATAGAAGATTATATGTCATTCATTCCCCACTTACTGTTAGAGTTAGTTCAGCAAAAGGTCTATATTTGCATAACTGAATAAAATGAGATATTTTTCTTAATCCGTTATTAACAGATTTGTAGTTTGTATCAAAAAGGTATGTGTTTGTAATATTTTCCTTTTGATAGTCCACATATAAATTGGTCAATGACTAGTATGTTACTCTTCTCATATATATACACACACACATTTATCTTTTTATTATTTATTTTTTTAAAAAAGATTTTATTTATTTATTTGTCAGAGAGGGACTGGGCAAGCTGGGGGAGTGGCAGGCAGAGGGAGAAGCAGGCTCCCTGCTGAGCAAGGAGCCCGATATAAGACTCGATCCCAGGACCATGACCTGAGCTGAAGGCAGACGCTTAACCGACTGAGCCACCCAGGTGTCTCCACGTGCACATTTTTAGAATGTGCAGATTTTAGAAATGTTTAACTTTTCTCTAGAAAACTAATATCTCCTCCTTTCTCCTTTCTTTTTTGAGATTTTGGGACTGAGAAGTTTGAGGACTGTATTCTGGTTTCTTTTTTGTAGTCTCAATTTTCTCATAATGATTTGTTTATATATCCTCAGAACATAGTGTGCCTAAAAATATTTCTTTGTTTTTTAGGTTCTAAATGGCTTCTAAGAAGTTGGGTGCAGATTTTCATGGTAAGTGAACTGTTAGATATCATGATTTAAGTTATGATTTGATCAGAGGATTTGAAATCACTTAACGTTGTTTAAGTAAGTGCCCCTTTTTGTTTATTTAAGTGAGGAGCTTGAGAAAAAGTTGTACAACAGTGTAGCATATACATTCCAGTGGATTTCAGGTAAATTAATATTAAAGTATTGAAATGAATAGTTAAATTTTAGAAGCTCTGTGGTTATTGTACTTGAAACCACCAGAGATGATAGGGAGCCTACTGATTTTTATTGTTCTTCAGCAGTATTTTGAAGTAGTTACATTCCCTTTCTTACTCTCTGGTCATAGCTCTTTGTCATCTCAGGTGTGAAAAACTCTAAACCTTTAGTTAATAATGTTTTGTTTTAGTGTCCATCCCTGTTGTCCTCTCTCCCTGCCTCACAGTGGATAGGAAATAATTACTACAAATAAACTGTGAACAGTAATTACAGAAATGTTAGTAAGAGTAATGACAATTTTGCATTTGAAACGAATAGTTTATCATTCTTTTCTAAGATACGACCTTTCAAAATTGAATACATTAATAAACTTTATTATCGCATTTGGGAGGAATGGAGGTGCCTAAGAAGTTAAAGTTAGGTTCTCTTTTCATACAGTAGAAGATAAGAATTAAATACCAGAAATATCCAAACAATACAGTTATTTTAAAAGGGTTTTTGGGGGCACCTGGGTGGCTTAGTCAGTTAAGCGTCAGACTCTTGATATCTGCTTAGGTCACGATCTCAGGGTTGTGAGATCGAGCCCTGCTTTGGGCTTTGTACTGGGTGTGGAGCCTGCTTAAGATTGTCTCTCTCCTTCTCCCTCTACTTCCCTCTGCCCCCCCCTTAAAAAAAATGAGGTTTTTAAAGCTAATCTTCCATTTTAAAAATCATGTCACTGTAAGAATGATTTGCCAGACCGCTTGGCAACATATCTTGGTATGCCCTTCTGCTTGCTTGATCAGGCTGCAGCAGCGGTCGCTGGGGTTCTAACTTGCTTATATGTTTTCTATAATAGTTTAGTATTTTGAATTATCATTGTGTATATGCTTACATATATCAGTTGTATGTGTTTTAACTCCTATTGGAGTTACGTCAGTAACACTCTGGAATTTGGATTCTTTATAGCAGGTCAGGCATCATATCTGCCAGGTAAGCTATCTCCTGTTGTCGAAGGATTATTAGACAGTACTTTCAAAGTATTCAAATGATAGAGGTAGATCTGAAGTTGCCTCTGGATCACTTTTTTAAGGAAAAAGAGGACAGAGCAAAGGACAGAGGAAAGACCTGGGGAGAGAAAATAGCAAACAAGAAAAATGTAAACTTATTTCGAAAGATAAGCTATATATCTTGACTCTTTGGGAAGTCCTTTTTGACTGGAGTGAAAATGTGATGGACCCCAGGGTATGTGTTCCAGCTTTATAAACAGTTCAGAGAGAAGATTTTAATTTTGAAGTTATCTGATTAATAACTTTTTTTTTTTTTAGAAATTCCTTCATCTCCTTACATTCCTCACCAAAATTTTGTTAAGTGGTAAAACATTCTACCTGAGTAAAATTTGAGAAAAGATTTCCTTCCTTCCTTCCATCCTTCCTTCCTTCCTTCCTTCCTTCCTTCCTTTTTTTTTTTTTTTTTAAGGTGGGGCTTGAACTCACAACCCTGAGATCAAGACCTGAGGTGAGATCAAGAGTCAGATGCTTAACCAACTGAGCCACCCAGGTGCCCCAAGAAAAGATTTTTTTTCTTTCCCTTTTCAGCTTCTTCTGCTTTAAACTGCTGAGCTCCTCCTTGAATTTCTATAGCTTTAGAGTTTTTAGAGTAAAGAATCTTATTTTTAGATATTATGTAGTTTAAGGAATAGAAATTAAAGGAAATAGGCAAAAAAAAGATTGGGGGAAAATAGCAATCTTGTTGGCATCTGAGTGCAGGAAATCAAGTTCAGCCTGGTCTTACAGGGCTGAAATTAGAAAGCCAGGAAGCTAAGGCTCTTACTCCCTCCATCTCTCCGGAAGCTACATAGCCTTTCCTTACTGCTTTTCTCAGAGGGTGTGCTCCATTTTTATTCTTCTGTTTATAGACTTGCTTTCTTGGCCTACTTGTGTAGAGTGCATAGGGTAAAAAATGGCCACCCTCCCATGATGGTGCTGCTTACTACTTGATCTTTCAGTTTAAGTGGCTAGCATCATATAGTTTAAAGTTTTTCTATCTTTTGGCCAAGGGAATATCTGATTGGTACAGCCTAACTTATAGGCCTGTGGATTGATTCTTCCTAAGGTAGGTATTATCTGACTGGCCCATCGGGGTTAGTGGGTGTATGTGTGTGTATAATTCTTCCAAGGCATTTGGGGTGTGGACAAGGAAGTAACATCTGCCCTTGTGACTGAATATTAAATTGCTTTTATTCTTTTTAAATATTTGGGCTGACTAGCTCCTGTGCTATGACCTTCAAGTTCATTTTTTTTTTTTAAGATTTTATTTATTTATTTGTCAGAGAGAGAGCACGTGCGCACACTGAACTAGGACCCCAGTGGGACTCAGTCCCAGGACCCTGGGATCATGACCTGAGCTGAAGGCAGACGCTTAACCAACTGAGCCACCCAGGTGTCCCTCAAGTTCATTTTTTTCAACTAAGGATGAACTTCTACTGTCATTAATAACTACATATCCCCAAGGAACAGAATAAGAGAATATAAGCAATTAATCTTCAAAGACTTTTAAAAATATTGTTCTTGTATTATATTATGTAAATTGCAAACCCTTGGCTCAGTTTAAATTAGGCCTTTCTGGGAATCTGGTGTTTTAAAATGTTAATTCTCTTTAGCTTTTAGCTTATTTTCTACTTCATCTAAGAAAAAAGTTATTTTCCAGAAGTGACTTTTTATTTTTTATTTTTATTTATTTATATATTTATTTATTTATCAGAGAGAGAGAGAGCGCACTAGCAGGGGAAGCTTCAGGCAGAGGGAGAAGCAGGCTCCCTGCTGAGCAGGAAGCCCGATGTTGGACTCAGTCCCAGGACCCTGGGATCATGACCTGAGCTGAAGGCAGATACTTAACCAACTGAGCCACCCAGGCGCGCCAAGAGAGACTCTTAAGCAGGCTCCAGACTCAGTGCGGCGCTTGATCTCATGACCCTGAGATGATGACCTGACCTGAAATCAAGAGTCAGTCGCCTAATTGACTGAGCCACCCAGGTGCCCCCAGAAGTGTGTGTGTGGTTTTTTTTTTAGGAGTTTATTTGAGAGCGAGAGAGAGCATGAGCCAGGGGGAGGGGCAGAGGGAGAGGAAAAGCAGACTCCCTGCTGAGCAGAGAGCCCTATTCGGGGCTTAATCCCAGGACCCCAAGATCATGACCTGAGCCAAAGGCAGATGCTTAACCTACTGAGCCACCCAGGTGCCCCAGTTTTTAAAAAGTGGGTTTTTAAAAACGTTTCAACAGGGGTGCCTGGGTGGCTCAGTTGATTAAGTGTCTGCTTTCGGCTCAGGTCATGATCTTGGGGTCCTGGGATCAAGTCCTGCCTGGGGCTCCCCACTTAGCAGGAAGTCTGCTTCTCTCTCTCCCTCTACCCCTCCCCCCTGCTTGTGCTCACTCTCTCTTGCTCTATCTCAAATAAATAAAATTGAAAAAAAAAGTTTCACCAACTTCTTTTAATATCTGAGAAAATGCCTTGAGATTCTAATTTAGGAAAAAAACAAGTCTGTATAATCAGATAAAACTATTTAATAAAACTAAACTCTTTCCTTTGAAAGGCCAGACTGTCCTATTTATGAGCATTGAGCTAGCTAACTTCTAAGGGAGGTTCATTTTACCCTTGGTTTAATTTCTCCTAGGATATTGAAATACTTTTCCTGCTGAGTGATAGATAAAGATGTTTTATTTTAAATTGTTTTTAAATTTGATCTGTTACTGCTTTACAGTGTAATGTAAAGAAGTTGGGCATCATTTAATCATTGCTCCCCTCCCCCCACCGTCTTTCAAGACTTTCTCTTTGTTTTCAGCATTGTTACTATGATGTGCCTTGGTGTGATATTCTGTGTATTTTTCCTGCTTGAAGTTAGCTAAACTTCTTGGATCTTTGGGTTGATATCTTTTATCACTCTGAGAAAATTTGCAGCCATTATTTCTTTTCACATTTCTTCTGCCCCATTATTTCTCTCTTATCCTTGTGAGACTCTAATCATACACGTATTAGGCTGTTTGATATTGTCCTAAATATCTCTTAAGGTTCTGTTCCATTTTTTTCTTTCTTTCTTTTTTTTTAACCCATGTGTTTCAATACGATTAATTTCTTTTGATCTACCCTCGGGTTTTCTGGTTCTTACCTCTGCTAAGAGGTAATGATTGTCAGGATAGCCTGGTAATGAACTGTCAAAAATTGTCTTCTCTGATACTGCATTTTTCATTTCTAGCATTGTTGCTTTGTCTCTTTATATTTCTGTCTCTTTTTGAAATTCCTCATGTGCTCACACATGTTCATCTTTTCCATTAGATCCTTTAATATATTTATTATAGTTATTTTAAACCTTTCTCATAATTTCAGTATCTTTGCTATCCCTCAGTTTGGGTCTGATGACGATCCCTCTCTTAATGATGGATCACATTTTCTTGCTTCTTTGTGTGTTTTATTTTTGATTGAATGCCAGCCATTGTATATTAAAAAGCTGATTTTGTAGGTTATCTGGCTTTTGTTGTTAGGGTGTGAGTAACATTTTCTTGTGACTTCACATCCTATAGCAGATATCTGTAAAATTTTATGTGTGTCTGTCTACATGTATGTCTTTTTGTCCATCTAAGTTTTATTTATCTTTCGTTTCTGTATCTATTCATCTGTCTAACTTAATTTTATCTATCTATCTATTTATTTATTTAAGAGCAGTGGGGTGCACGCACCGGCAGGGGAAGGGGCAGAGTGAGAGGGAGAGACTCTTAGGCAGACTCTCCACTGAGCACAGAGTCCCACATGAGGCTCAGTCTCACAACCCTGAGATCATGACCTGAGCTGAAATCAAGAGTTGGATGCTTAACCTACTGAGCCACCCAGGTGCCCCTTATCTAAGTTTAAAGCCAACTTAATGGCTTTAAGGTAGTGATACTTAGTCATGGAATTGTATTTTTCACTAAATTTTAAGTTTGGTCTTTACTGTTATTCTTTTGCAAAAACTTCGATTTGAATCCTCAATTTGAATTCACAGTAAAACCTGAATTAAGCATAATCTAGTTTCTACCCTCCATTAAGAATTCATCTCTCCTCTTCCCCGAAATTGTAACTTTTATTCAGGAAAACATGCAGATGACAAAATTATAAGCATATCAGCAATTCAGAAAGAAAGAAATCACAACGAAGCTTTCCCAGAATTTATCCTGAGATATTACATTTTCAGCCCAGTCTGTTCCACTGTGGCATAATGCAGAGTAATGTGCAGAACTGTGCCAGCGCCACAGCCACAGTCATCAGAGATGTACTTACTTTCTTTTTTGAAACTGAACTTAAGAAAGTGGGGTCAGACATTTTAGAAAGATACTCAATAATGAAGACTGAAACTAAAAAGTATTTGGGGTAAGCTGGAAATTTGTTAGTCACAGTGTTTAATTCTCTGGGCCGTGCAGTTAATTGAGTTTTATTAAATCTATTTAAAAAATAAGGTGTATTGAGAAACAAGAGAAATTGATGTCTTTAATGTATATTTTGATATTTTGGATAAAAATGAATAATTTTTAAGGCATAGTCAGTTATATTTGCAAAATGTATTCTTTTTTTTTTTTTTTAAAGATTTTATTTATTTATTCGACAGAGATAGAGACAGCCAGCGAGAGAGGGAACACAAGCAGGGGGAGTGGGAGAGGAAGAAGCAGGCTCATAGCGGAGGAGCCTGATGTGGGGCTCGATCCCATAACGCCGGGATCACGCCCTGAGCCGAAGGCAGACGCTTAACCGCTGTGCCACCCAGGCGCCCCAGCAAAATGTATTCTTTATAATCCTCATAGCATCATCATTAATTATACTACGGTAGTCCCTGTCCATTCAAAAGGTTGCTTGCCTTGTTGCCATCTCTTTAAATGACCTTTTTTTAAAAAAGATTTTATTTATTTATTTCTTTTTTAAAGATTTTATTTTTAAGTAATCCCTACAGTCAGTGTGAGGCTCGAATTCCCAGCTCCAAGATCAAGAGTCATGTGCTCCACCCACTGAGCCATCCAGGTGCCCCTAAAAGATTTTTTTTTTTAAGAGAGAGAAAGAGCGTGCACCAGGAGGTAGGGTGGGGTGGGGAGGGACAGACGGAGAGGGTGAGAGAGGATCCCAAGCAGCCTCCATGCCCGGTGTGGAGCCCTGTGGGAGCTCTATCTCATGACCTGGAGATCATGACCTGAGCCTAAATCACGAGTTGGATACTTAACTGACTGAGCAACCCTAAACGATTTTTTAGTTTTAAGTAATCTCTACAGTCAGGAGTCCCATGCTTTACGAACTGAGCCAGCCAGGTGCCCCTAAATGCCTTTTTGCCCTTTATTCCTACCCCCTCTCCCCAATAATCGCATAACTGTTGGCTCATTCCCTACTAACAAAGTTTAAAAGACTAAGACCAGGGAAGGTTAGAGGATGTGCCAAATCACCTTGGCATTAACTTTTTGTTAGTGAAATGAAATTGCTATTTAAAAGCAGAAACCTGTAATTGGTGTTAAGGAAGGGAAACAGCAGTTGTTTAAAGGTATAATACTTGATCTGTCTGTTCCTAAGCCAGGGGCTACTTCGGTTTACAGAACAGAAGTCATCAGTGTATACAGCACTGTCAGTTTCCTAACTGAAAGGTGGGCAAGGAAACTGAACACCCCTTGAAAGATATTCTCATTTGGCTCAGCTATCTTAAGTATGTTATTTTTTGTAGATAATTTTCTCCCTCAGTTCCCATCACCATTCTACAGAACTGTTCATTTAAGAAAATTTTGTTAGTTTTAGTGTGGGTGGTTGGGTTTTCTTATATTTGTATGCCATATATATTTGTGTTATTATGGGTAGGATTTTTTCAGTGTGTGTGCATGTGTGTGTTATAATTAACCTATTTTGAATGAATAAACATTCTGAAACAAAAGACTTAATTTTGTGATTGTTAACTTGACTGTAAACCTTTCCAGTGCTTCTTAGAAAATGCTAGTTTCAGCTTTGTCTCCTATCAGGACACTAGCTAAAGTTAAAATCTAACTTTCAGTAGAATTTGAGCACCTGTTTTCATGGAAGACAGATAATTTTTTTTTTAAATTAGAACTTTGCTTTTAATTTATATAATATAAAGAATTTTTAAGTGAGAGGTTTTAGCGTTGTAACCAGTACTTGGTTTTTTTGGCAAGCTGTGATGATACCTGATACTTTGGTGGGGGAGCACCTGGTATATTTTTATGAGTAGCCTTGCCATTTTAGGTAAATCATTTTGAATTTTAGTAAGTGTTAATTGAATGTGAGTTAGCAGAGGGGTGAGAGTTAAATACGAAAGAAGTATAAGACCGTGTCTTCTGTAGTTGTTCTTATCGCGCATCTTAGCTGCCAGTTATTACGCTGAGATTGGGAGGTTATATGAACCGTTGAGCCCTTCTTAAGGGACACTCAGATTCTCACTCATTAAGTGTCTAGGTGGAGTATAAGGAAACTATTCATACAGAGTGGTAAGACCTGAGGTGCTGCTATGAACTGGGTGTTCTGAGATTGTGAAGGGAGTTGTTCTTAAGCTCATTCTTAAAGGACTAGAAATAATCAAGTAAAAAAGGGTGGGAATCTGAGAAAATAGTACTTCCAAAGATATGACCAACTAAGAAACTGTCCTAGAGTGTTAATAATTATGGTTATTCCCCAGAAAAATTATTAAATTGAGTACAGTTGTGAATTTAATTTGCTCGCTGAGTGGGAGATACATACAGTGTTTTAGTTCTGGCTAGAAGATCTGGAAAGCAGAGACCCCAGCCCCCAAGGGTGCAGGTAGAGGCCTTCTTTCTGTTGGAGGGTTTCAGGTGTGTCAGGTGTATCATTTACCTCAGGAGATGGGAATGATGAGAAGATTTCAAATATATCTTGAGTTTGTTAAGTCTTGATATCTATTAGTTTTTAGAAAGGGAGAGAAGCCATCTTCATGGAAGAGGTGTAATTGTATTTTTCAGTCCGTGAGCATTCAAGAAAATATACCAGTGTGAGACCCAGAAGCAATCTTTTTTTTTTTTTTAAGATTTTATTTATTTATTTGAGAGAGAGAATGAGAGAGAGCACAAGAGGGGAGGAAAGGGAGAAGCAGGCTTTCCACTGAGCAGGGAGCCTGACACGGGGCTCAATCCCAGGACCCTGGGATCATGACCAGAGCTGAGGGCAGACGCTTAACTGACTGAGCCACCCAGGTGCCCTAACAATCCTTATTTTACTAGCTGTTAATAGTTATAAAGCAGGAACTATTTCATTGTCCATGATGATTCTGCCAGTAAGTTAGCCCCAAACCTGGTCCAGAAAAGCAACCATGTACAATTGGAAGTGTATAGCTAGTGAGAGTCACGTATAAGAGCCACTCTCGTTTTGTTTGACCCTTTAAATCAGTGATAATGTCCTGGTCTTCTCATATGATTCAGCTGTTGGGCAGAGAGCCTACAGGGAGTTAAAGCAGTTAAGTTGTATATGGTTTATGTCTCCTGATAATCCTGTTCTGATTCCCATGGTCTTGTCTGGTTTTCCCGTTCCCTCCCTTCCTCCCTCCTTCCCTCCCTTCCTTCTTTCCTTTTTTCAAAGATTTTATTTACTTATTTGAGATAGAGAGCGAGCTCGAGCAGGGAGGAGGAGCAGAGGGAGAGGGAGAAGCAGACTCCCCGCTGAGCAGAGAAGCCCGATGTGGGACTTGATCCTAGGACGCTGAGATCATGACCTGAGCCAAAGGCAGACACTTAACTCACTGAGCCACCCAGGCGCCCCTGGTTTTCCTTTTTTTTTCATAAGTGCTGTGCTTCTTGAATATTTCCACGTCTGCTGCAGAATATAGTCTTAAAAATGTAGAGTAATTCTTTGTATTGATTAGAAAGATTCTTTCTCAAGTAGAGAAATCCTAGTCAAAGAGGTTCTTTTGTGGAGGTTCTATCAATTCATCAATATTAGGTGCCTGATGCGTGTAGGTTTTGACAGTACATCAGTGAATAAAGTAGACTTAAATACTTGTCTGCAAGGAGCTTACATTCCATTGGGCCAGACAGACAGTAAGTATAATTTAAAAATGAATTATTTAATATGTTAGAAGGTAATAAGTGCTGTGGTGGAAAGGATAGCTGGTAATATGGGAGTACTGCAGTGAGGATCAGGTAGTTTTAAACCGGGTGGTCAGAGTAAGCTTCATTGAGAGAGTGACATTTGAGCAAAGACTTGAAGAAGGCGAAGGAGTAAGTCACATGAATATTTAAGGGAAGAACATTCCAGATAGAGGGAGCAGCCACTGCAGACTTTTTGAGGTGGGTTTGACCCTGTCACGGTTGAGGAACAATTACTGTGAGTTAGTTCAGTGAGCAAGGAGGTGACAAAGATTTGAGGGCAGAGGGATAGTGGGCTTTGGGGAGGCCTTTTAGGCTTCTGTGAGCACTTTGGCTTTTATACTAAGTGTAATTGAAAATAAACCCTAATAAGATCAAGTAGGCTCAAGTAGGATTTCCTCCACAGAGATCTAGGGTCAGGAGAAGGTAAGCAGTCAGAGGCGCAGCTCTCTATAACTTCTCATTTTAGTATAGCATAAAGTAATGTTGCATCCTAGATTTAAGATAATAGCAAAACAAATAATAAAATTCTTTGCTGATATTTTCTACTTTATTTTTGATTGTAGGGACTTTCAGTTACCTTGATGATGTCCCATTTAAGATAGGAGACAAATTCAAAACACCAGCTAAAGTTGGTCTTCCTATTGGCTTCTCCTTGCCTGATTGTTTGCAGGTGGTCAGAGAAGTACAGGTAAGTGGTGATTTTTAGTTAAAGTTTAGTGTATTTAAAAATTTAAAGAGTAAGAATTTGATGTATAGTGAAATAGGAAAAAAAAACCATTCTCCTATCTCTTATTTGTATTTCTTATAGCAACTGTTACTGCTTGGGTCACATTGTCTGTCTCTCTATCTGTCTCTCTCACACACACACACACACGTTTATATATCTATTACAGATCTTCTGCAATCTGTTAGACTGTATATTTCTGGGTTTCTGTGCCTTGTCCAGAACAAATCCCCATTGCCCATCTGGCTTGCTCATTCACCTCTTTCTCTCTTTTGATGTCCTCATTATCTTCTTGGTCACTCAAATTAGGAAATATTTTTCTCTCTGCTTTGTCTCACCTTTACCATCCAGTTCATCCTTATGTGATTTTTTTTTTTTTTTTAACCTGGACCATTGCAGTAGCCTCTTTATTTGGCCCTTCTGCTTGCAGCTTTTTTTTTTGTATTTTTCATATTGTTTCAAGAATAATATTCCTAATTAAAGTTTCAAATGGTCACATCCCTGTTTAAAAAAAAAAAAAACAACTTACAGTGATTCACTGGTCCTTATTTAATCAAGTCTAGTCATAAGGTTGTGGTAAAGCACCTCAGCTCATCATCTCCGTATCTCCTGGGAACCAGGTGACTACCAATTCATTGAATAGACCGTGTCTATTACCTATCGTAGTATGCTTTTTCTCATGAGCTGTTACCTCTACTTTGAATGCTTTCCTCTTTCTCACTGTACTAAAAGCTGTCTACCTGTTAAAATCTGTTTATTCTTCTAGACTGTGCTTAAATGCCTTCTCCTTGGTAGCTTCTTTCTCAGCCCTATCATCTTTAAAGCTCAGTTTTATATTAACGTATAGAATTACTTCTTGAAAGCAGCAAGTAGCCTTATGTTCCCTGACTTCCTTTCTTCCCTTAGTGCACGTTTATTGAGTGCCTACTTCTGAGCGGTGCTCTACGAGGGCTGGGGATAGAGATAAATACCTTAATCACTGTCCTCAATGAGCTTACAATTTAGAGAGAGTTAAATGGGAAAACAAGAAAGTACACTACCTATCAGACACTTCTTCCTATGACTTAAGATTTAAAAAAAAATACAACTTTCTGGCAAAGGAGTTTTATTTCTGGGAGATTCTCTGAGGCACCACCATGTTACCCTAAAAAATATTTATTTTCCAGTCTGTATGCAATAGGTAATCAAATGGGAGAATTTCAGTTATATATATTTTTAAATAATAGCTTTATTGAGATATAATTCACATACCTTGAAATTCACCTTTTTAGGTGTGCACGTAAATGGCTTTTAGTATATTCAAAGTGTATAACCATCATTACTGTGTAATTCCAGAGTAGTGTCCTTATCCCAAAAAGAAATGCAGTGTCCATTAGTAGTCACTACCTATTTCCCTCTCCCCCGCAGCCCCTTGGCAACTATTAAATCTACTTTCTGTCCCTATAGATATGCCTATTTTGGATGTGTCATATAAATGGAATAATACAATAGATAGTGTTTAGTGACTGACTTATTATACTTAGCATAATGTTTTCAAGGTTTATCCATGTTGTATGAATGAAGTGTTCATCTATCATTCATTTTTATGGCTTAATGTTCCATTGTATTGATACACTGCATTTTGTTTTCCCATTTATTGGTTGATGCACATTTTGGTGGTTTCCACTTTTTGCTTATCAATAATGCGGGTGCAAACATTTGTGTACAGATTTTTGTGTGGACGTATGCTTTCAGTTTTCTTGGGTATACAAGTGGGACTGCTGGTTGTCGTATGGTAACTGTGTTTAACCTTTTGGGGGATCGCTGCACTGTTTTCCAGAGTGGCTGTACCATTTTACCGTCCCACCCACAGTGCATGAGGGTTTCAATTTATCCACATCCTTGCCAACTCTTCTTCTTTTTTTTTTTTAAATAGTAATATTTTTTTATTATATTATGTTAGTCACCATACAGTACATCCCTGGTTTTTGATGTAAAGTTCCATGATTGCCAACTCTTCTTATCCGTCTTTTTGATTATATATATCCTTGTGGGTGTTGCAATGATCTCTTATTGCGGTTTGATGTGTATTTCCTTAATTTCTAATGACGTTGAAATCTTATATAGTTTTGAATACCGAATTGATAATCCTTTTGTGTGTGGAGACTTTATTGGGCCAGAAGAGACACAGATTTCCCGTAAAAAGTTTTACATTGTTCTGTTTGCCTGGTGACTTTTTTTTTTTTTTTTTAAAGATTTTATTTGTCAGAGAGAGCACAAGCAGGGGGAGCAGCAGGCTCCCCTCTGAGCAGGGAGCCCGATGTGGGACTCAATCCCAGGACTCTGGGATCATGACCTGAGCTGAAGGCAGATGCTTAACCAACTGAGCCACTCAGGCATCCTGCCTGGTGACTTTTATATTGGCAGTTACAAGTGTCAGTAACCACCTCTCTGTGTGCAGGATACTACTGTTAAAAATAGGATTAAAAAACACCATCTTCTTTAATAGATCTCATATTATTCACTGTTTCACTGATTTATCCAGAAAACTTATTTTGAATCCCAAATTGTTGCTGTTTTAGGCTTTGCTGGGAATTTTCTATTTATTTGATATAAAGCGTTAGTAAGTGCATGGTACTGTCCTCACTATATTCGTAGCCTCCACTAGTAACAAAAGACGAGATTTGAGCTCCATTCCTGTGTGGAATGGTTGAAATATTTTTGTTCTCTGATTGCACATAGTACCTTTAAACTTTGACTGCCTGGGTCTCTATGGGGGATTTAGTTGTGGTATTGGTGCTGGTCTCCTTTCTGTTCACAGAAGAGTCAGACCTAGAGCCCTGGACAGGTAGATACCTTGATGCTTCCTGTGACTTTGTCATATTTGCCCTTGCTTGACAGTAAAAACTTCGTATTTCAGCTAAAAATTCATCAAAGTGAGCCAGTAAAACACATAAATAATCCTTGCACCCAGGGTCTTTTGAAAGCTTTCATTGAATACAGTAGTGGTGGTGGATGCAGTAGTGGGGGGTGGCCCTGAGTTTCATCGTTTAGAGCAGAATCTGATATCACTCATTCATGAGCTGGAATTGCCATGTAATAGCGGCGTAATCTTGTACAGATTTCTTAAACCCTCCAGACCTCCATTTCCTCATCTGTAAAATGGGGATAATTAGCTTTTAAGGTTGTTATAAGGGTTAAATAAAATAATGCTTTTATAATATTTACTCTGGTTCCTGGTACTCCATAAATATTAGATGCTGTTATTATTTATTTGTACACTCAAACCACACTCTTATTTTTTCACTGTAATATTTCCACCTTTTTTCTTTCTGTGTTCCAAGTATTTTATATTACTTTTGTAATTAAAAAACAAAAAGGGAAGAAATTTGCAGTTCTTGAGAGTAAAACATCAGGGACCTATGTTTACAGGCAGTGGGAAGTTGGTTACAGCCTGTTTTTGGTGGAAGAAGCCAGATGCAAAATTGGATTTCCTCTATGGTTAGAAGCAGCAATCTGCTCAGTGCTGTTTTTTCACTACCATTAGTGGTAGAAAGGAAGTGCCGTGATTGCCCACGTGCTTTTCTGGGGCCCAGCAGCTGGCCCAGGGGTATAAATGACAACTTCTTTTTAAAAAAATCTTTTTTTTTTTTTTTTTTTTTTTTTTTTTTTTTAGTAAGTATTTTCCATGCTCATCGTGGGGCTTGAACGCAAAACCCTGAGGTCAAGAGTCGCATGTTCCACCGACTGAGGCAGGCAGGCACCTCAAGGGAATAAACTAACTTCCTTTTTTTTTTTTTTTTTAAAGATTTTATTTATTTATTTGTCAGAGAGAGAGAGTGAGAGAGCTCACAAGCAGGAGGAGCCGCAGGCAGAGGGAGAAGCAGGCTCCCCGCTGAGCAAGGAGCTTCATGCGGGACTCCCTAGGACCCTGGGATCATGACTGGAGCCAAAGGCAGAGCTCAACGACTGAGCCGCCCAGGCGTCCCAGATAAATAAACTTCTTGATGTGTGCATTTCCAGGCTTCTCTTGTGTTGTTTGGAGCTGAGAAGCTTGGGATTGACCATCGTTTCTTGTACTCTAAGACTCTTGTCTGGGCATGTAGGCCTCTTTTCTCTCCAGCCCCCTCTCTTGTCTTTTCAGCCTTGAATGTACACATAGATACTGTTTGGTTCTGAGGCTTTAGAGTGAAAACCGAAAGTTTTGTTTTCTCTGTCTGAGGTAAATTTTGTTTTTTGTAATAGGTGTATTTTTTTCCCCAAGGGTGCAAATGAAATTTTTGTAAACTGAGATATACTTGAAGGTACTGTTAAGGAACCAACCATGAAGTGAATTTTTATGCGATTTGCTCTGTAAAATCCTGATTTGAATATGTCTCAATATCTTAATAAGCAGTTTTCCTGTATTGAGAGTACAGTCTGTTCATTATAATTTAATAGATGGTGGTTTAAGAACATAGAATCTGTAGTCATACTGCCTGGGTTACATCCTGGCTCTACCACTTACCAGCTTTATGACCTTGGGCATGGCTCTTGTAAACTGAGGGTAATAGTACTTACTTTAAAGGGTTGTTGAAAAGATCCAGAGAGTTAGTACATGAAGAGTGCTTAGAATCTTGCCTGGTACCTCATAAGTGCTTCTTAAATGTACGGGGCTGTTACTATTGAGCACGGGCTCTATATAGGGCATTGTGCTCGATAATAGAGACCCTGAGAGGATCTCAAGCCCAGTAGCAAAAGGCTTGTGATACTGTTGGGAGAAGTGTTTAGAAAAAAATGAAAGATTAAATCTATCTGTGGTCACTTGTGCTTGGCATCACCTGATAAGAGACAGATGCTATGAAAGAGTTCGGAAGAAGGAAAAAGGCCATCATCAAAGCTTCACAGGTGGCCACTGAGCTCTGCCTAGCCACCAGTGAAGAATTCTAGGAAGGGAAATGGCCTGAGGGGAGAGAAGCAAAGGTAGTAGTTGGCCTGGTACCTTTGACCTGGTAATGTAGAATTAGAGGTGGTGGGAGCTCTTTCTAGTTCATTTCTAGAAGTAATCTGGGATTGCAGTTTGATTAAACCATGTAAGGAGTTTAGGAAGCCTTAGTCTTCCTGACTGGGGTCATCTCTTACACCTTAAATGCTGCCATGCCACGTTCTGTTGTGCTGGTGTGAGGAAGAATTCACTAGAGGAATTGAGTTGGGGAGGGGCAGCCACCTGGGTTCACACGTCCTTTCTCTGCTATATCTTTGCAGTATGACTTCTCCTTGGAAAAGAAAACTATTGAGTGGGCTGAAGATATTAAGAAAATCCAAGAAGCCCAGCGGAAAGCAGAGCGCAAGGCTGAGAAAGTAGAAGCTAAAGTGAATTCTAAGAGTGGCCCAGAGGGTGACAGCAAAATGAGCTTCTCCAAGACTCACAGTACAGCCACAATGCCACCTCCGATTAACCCCATCCTTGCCAGCTTACAGCACAATAGCATCCTTACCCCGACTCGGGTCAGCAGTAGTGCCACGAAACAGAAAGTTCTCAGCCCACCCCATACAAAGGCAGATTTCAATCCTGCTGACTTTGAGTGTGAAGAAGACCCATTTGATAATCTGGAGTTAAAAACTATTGATGAGAAGGAAGAGCTGAGAAACATTCTGGTAGGAACCACTGGACCCATTATGGCTCAGTTATTAGACACT
Organism: Ursus maritimus; assembly: GCF_017311325.1. NCBI lineage: Eukaryota > Metazoa > Chordata > Mammalia > Carnivora > Ursidae > Ursus > Ursus maritimus. The sequence goes on from NW_024424119.1 coordinate 23,883,486, forward strand.
AACTTGCCCAGAGGAGGCTCTGGGTCTGTGTTACAGGATGAGGAGGTCCTGGCATCCCTGGAGCGGGCGACCTTGGATATCAAGCCTCTTCACAAACCCAATGGCTTTATAACCTTACCACAGTTGGGCAACTGTGAAAAGATGTCGCTGTCTTCTAAAGTGTCCCTTCCCCCCATTCCTGCAGTAAGCAATATCAAATCCTTGTCCTTCCCCAAACTTGACTCTGATGACAGCAATCAGAAGACAGCCAAGCTGGCGAGCACTTTCCATAGCACATCCTGCCTCCGCAATGGCACCTTCCGGAATTCCCTGAAGCCTTCCACCCAAAGCAGTGCCAGTGAGCTCAATGGGCATCATACTCTTGGGCTTTCAGCTTTGAACTTGGACAGTGGCACAGAGGTGCCAACCCTGACTCCCTCAGATCTGATCTCCCAGATGCCTTCCCTCTCTGTCTTGTCTGTGTGCACAGAAGAATCGTCACCTCCAAATACAGGTCCCACGGTAAGCCTTTTAAATCCCCCTGAATTAGAGCGCTAATTCTAAATTCTGCCTAGCAGTTGCTGCCTCACATTCTTCTTTTCAAGGTTTAGGGCAGGATGGGGCATGGCTATTTTGACCTTGCTTACGTACGTTGTTCTGGTTATTTTTCTGAGGACAAAGGAGTGTTAGCTTTGCACCCAGCCTTGTTATGTTCGCTTGTTCCTACCTGCATCTTTTTGGTCTTTCCTTCAAAATGATCGTGTATATCATGCATGAATGGTGTTTTTCTGCCTAATCACTTTGTTCTTTTCTTTGCTGCCTTTTTTTTTCCCCTAAGGCTTGCTTTCTTTGTAACTTTTTACTTACTTTTTCCTACTTTATTCATTTTTTGAAGGTTGCTTGGTAGTCCTCATTGTATCTTCTTCCTGCTTTCCTTTCTCCTTCTCATTGTGCCCTGAAGGTTGGTTCTTGTGTGTACCATGATTTCCCTGTGTTTCTTCTGACCATGTGGTGGTGCCTTAGGAGCTGGGAGATAAATTTGTATCAGAAGTCTGAGCAAAAGGTAGAAATTTGTCACTTTAAACCTGCAGATTTTAATCCTGTAGTTTCTTTTTTTGCTCATTACTAAGAATTGTGCAGTTTTCTACAAAGGGAGGGGGAAGGTGAGGTTGAAATTCGAATTAGTGTTGAAAGATGGATTGATAACAAAACTTGCGACTTGTTATTACCCTGAAGAAAATCTGATTTTGTCGCACAAAAAAGTTGCAGGCACAGAGAGGTTCCTCTATTTGTCATTTAGCGTAGGCTTAGTTCTTGATGTGGTTCCAGCAGCACAGAACAATACATTATTGCATTCTAGAATAGAAATCATAGAAGAACTTTTTGCTATACCTGTTCACAGATTTATATTTATTTATTTATTTTTATTTAAAGATTTTATTTATTTGTTTGAGAGAGAAAGAAAACACAGAGGGAGAGGGACAAGCAGACTCCCTGCTGAGCTTGTAGCCTGATGTGGGGCTCAATCCCAGGACTCTGAGATCATGACCTGAGCCATCTGAGCCACCTAGGCGCCCCCAGTTCACAGATTTTTTAAATGACAGCATATTAAGAGACTGTTTAGAGCCAGAGAAGCGCCTGATTGTATTGGTGGGATATCCCTCAGAGTCTGTAATAAGCCGGTAGAAAGATGAGCCTTGGCCTGCTTTAAAGTAAGTGCAAAGTCCCAGCAATAGCATTCTTGGTAAATGATTGTCTCTGTGTGTGAGTGCTTCCAGTGTCATAGAGTTCACTGCTATTTATAAACTCCTGTGGACCTTGGCCCAGATAAACTTTTTTTTTCTTTTTAAAGATTTTATTTATTTGAGAGAGAGAGAGCACAAGCAGGGGGAGGGGCAGAGGGAGAGGGAGAAGCAGGCTCCTCATTGAGCAGGGAGCCCGATGCAGGGCTCGATCCCAAGACCCCAGGATCATGACCTGAGCTGAAGGCAGCCACTCAACCAGCTGAACCACTCAGACAGCCCTGGCCCAGATAAACTTGATAGTACAGAACACTCTGGTGTTATCTCCTAGGAATGGGCTTCATCCTCATACCTCCGAGTCAGTAGGATATTCTTCATGACTCACTGTATGCTTTAGGAAATTAAAAGCACTCTGGGAAGATAAGGGATCCTCAGCCTCAAATCCCCCTTTAAAGTTACAAGTAACCATTTAGAGACCAAAGCTGATGAACTAATGGCAGAGGTTCTCAAACCAGAGCACCTGTCACTCTTTGACCCACCTGATTGTGGAGTTTCTTTTGGGCCCATCCATTTCAGAGTGGGAGAGAGGTCTGCTTCTTGCTGGTTTAGGGACTTTGTGCCTTCAAGGGGCAAATAAGCTGAGTTGAAGTTCTGGTGTTTTTCCTAAGGAAGTCATGGCCCTTACCCCCCAAGAAGCAAAGCCTGGTTTCCATCCTGGTCCTCTATCTTAGTGAGTCTTTGAGGCCCACAGGGAGAATCTTTCCCAGTGAACAAAGTACCTTTCTTCAGGATAGTTAGTGACTTAAGAATGGGGGGAGTGGAGTGGTGGTCAGCTGGGCTATATACACCCTTTATGTAGGAGCTCTGAGGGAAGTGTTCCTGGAGTTCTTGTTGGCTGTTTTAGGCCCAGTGTTTAGGTCTCACTTTTCAGATTCTGATTTCATGTTTTACTGTTTATATAAATTCTTAGAAGTTGAGAAGTCCATAGGATCATTTTGAGAAAAATCTTGTAATGTGCCCTTCTTCTGAGACCAGCATGGAACTGCCTGGCCTAGCCCTAGCCATCTTTTCCCACTGCATGTCAGCCTTTGTGGTCCTCGCTCTGCTCGTTCGTTAGGTTCATTTTGCCTTGGGTTCTTTTCTCCAGCTACGGATATATTCCTTACTCTTCCACAGTTGCTTCAGCAAAATTGTTCTGCTCTTCCCTTATACTTGTGAGTTATGAATTTACTAATTTTGGCCAATAAACATTACAGTAGTGCCATTTTGCTTTGAAAGTATATTTAAAATAATTTTTGACATACAGACTCTCAGCTTTTGGGTGTTCAGATCTGTTCATCTTTTCTTCTTTTGTTATTGCTTTAATACTTACAAGTTCTCTAGATTTTTAAAATGAATTAATTTTTATCAAAATAATATAAGCACATTTGAATCAAGTCACATTTTTTTATTTTATTAAAAAAGATTTTATTTATTTATTAGAGAAAGAGAACATGACCAGGGAGAGGATTAGGGGGAGGAGTGGGAGGGGAAAGAATCTTGAGAAGACGCATCACTGAGTACAGAGCCTGGACAGGGCTCGATCTAATGATCCTGAGATCATGACCTGAGCTGAAACCAAGAGTCAGACGCTTAACCAACTGAGCCACTCAGGCTCATTTATTTATTTTTTAAAATTTATTTATTTAAGTAATCTCTGCACCCAGTGTGGAGCTTGAACTCATAACCCTAAGATCAAAAGTTGGATGTTCTTCTGACTGAGCCAGCTAGGTGCCCAATCCAGTCACATTTAAAAGGTTTATGTAGAAAAACAGTGGCTCCCTGCCTCTACTGTCCCCAACTCCAGTTTTGCTTCCTATAGTCAGGCACTTTTAACTCTTTAAGCTATCTTTGCTGGGATTTATCTCTGCATTTCTAAATAAAGTGCTTGTATTGCTTTTTCTAAATTTATCAATTTTAGATGGTTTTATACTTCCTGTTATAGTTGAGGATTTAGCTCTTACAGTAGCCCCTCCACTTCCTTCCCATAGCCTAAATCAAATTATATCACAAATTTTGGGTAAATTAATGTTACTGTTCACATTATGATTGGGTAAATATTTATCACCAAGTTCAAATACTATATCGTGATTACTTTTTTTTTGCACCTTTTTCTCATAAACTGCATTTAAAAGATTTGCAGTTTCTTCCTTCCTTCCTTTTCTTTCCCTTTCCTTTCCTTTTCCCTCTCCTTCCTTCCTTCCTTCCTTCCTTCCTTCCTTCCTTCCTTCCTTCCTTCCTTCCATCTTTCCTCCATCGTCTTCCTTCCTTCCTTCCTTCCTTCCTTCCTTCCTTCCTTCCTTCCTATTTTCTTTCTTCTTCTTTTTTTTTTTGAGTAATCTCTGCACCCAACGTGAGGTTCAAACTCAACCCCAAGATCAAGAGTTGCACTGTCTACTGCCTGAGCCAGCCAGGCACCCCTACATAATTTCTTTGTACTTGTTGCCAATTTTATCCAAATGTTCCAAGAGAGCCATCAAAGACCTAATTAATTTTCCCATTCAAACACATCCAAGCAAAACCTGTCAGTTTTGAGTCCTTGAATGTCCAAAAAGTCTTGATTTTACCCTTATGTGTGTGAATAATAGTTTGGATGGATTTAGATTTCTTAGTTGAAGGTCATTTTCCTTTAAGAATTTTTAGGACACTGTTTTTTAAAAACTTTTTTTAAGCCTTTTTTTTTTTTTTCTTTTTTAAAGATTTTATTTATTTGAGGGGGGACAGAGGGAGAGGGAGAAGCAAGCTCCCTGCTCAGTGGGGAACCTGATGCGGGACTCATCCCAGGACCTTGGGATCATGATCTGAGCTGAAGGCAGACGCTCAACCGGCTGAGCCACCCAGGTGCCCCTTAACCTTAAAAAACAAAAACAAAACCCCAACTTATTTATTTTAGAGAGTGAGCAGGGGAGGGGGAGGGGCAGAGGGAAAGGGAGAGTGTCTCAAGCCGACTCCATGCTTTTGTTTAAGTATAAGCTCCACTGATTACTAGCTTTCCTGTGCTTTTCTGTGTTCTTCCACCTCCCTCTCCCCCATAGCTTTTGGGATCTTAATTTTATTCATGGTGTGCCATGCCTTATTCATTGTGCTAGGCCCTCCTGGATCCTTTCAAACTAAGGCTCAGCTCTGTTTTAAAAATCTGAATGTTTTTTTATTTTCTGTTTTCTCTTTTCTTTTTTGGAATTCCTAAAACTGGATGTTGGACCTCCTTGACTATTCTAATTTGCTATCCTTTTCTTTTTCCTATCTCTTTGTCTTAAATTTTTAAAGAGAATTTAAAAAAATTTTTTTAAAGTAATCTCTAAACCCAATGTAGTGCTCGAACTCTTGACCCCAAGATTAAGAGTCACATGCTCTACTGACTGAGCCAGTCAGGTTCCTCCTCTTTGTCTTTGTTTTACTTTTGGATATATTCTTGACTATCGTATAACTTTTTAAAAATCTCACAGCCTTGGGGCGCCTGGGTGGCTCAGTTGTTAAGCGTCTGCCTTCGGCTCAGGGCGTGATCCCAGAGTCCTGGGAGCCTGCTTCTTCCTCTCCCACTCCCCCTGCTTGTGTTCCCTCTCTCGCTGGCTGGCTCTGTCAAAGAAATAAAATCTTTAAAAAAACAAAACAAAACAAAACTCACAGCCTTTTAAATAAAATTTTACTTTATCCTATTTTAAATTTCCAAGTGCTTTGTTCCCTCTTTTGGTTTGATGTCTCAGGCTTTGTAGTCACATTTAAGAGTGAGGCACTTAAATTAACAGTGGGGGGAATGTATGTGTTGGGGTGTGAAGGTTAGGTAGGCTTTGGGGGACTCTGCAAAATGTTAACGTGTGAGCGTTTTGGGGGCTTATAGTTGCACCCGAGATTCTGCTTGTGGGTTAAGGAAGGCCAGGGAATGCTGGTGTGTAGACTTTTACTTAAATCCCCCGTTTGGTTCTTACACTTGACTCTGTCATACGCTGTGCCTCATGTCCTTATTTTAGTCCCTAGAGACAGAACTGTCTGCCTTCTGAAGAGGATGAAGGTCAGGTGGGAAGGGTTTTGCCTGAGGGTTTTACTGCGCTTTGTGCTCTTGCTGTATCTCAGCGATACCTGGTGCTTCTAAATGCTGAACCCCTCTCAGGAGTTTTGAGGAGCTTCTGGACTGACTCCCCTTTCTCCCACTTACAACTTCATTGCTTCTGCTTAGTTACCGTGGCTCCATTAGTATTCTGTTCTCTAAAATTTCATTGAAATATATTGTCTGCTGTTTTTTCTTTGACCTTAAATATTTTTAAAAAATATTTTATTAGAGAGCGAGAGCATGAGCAGGCAGAGGGGTAGAGGGAGAGGGTGCTTGGAGCAGGATCTCCACTGATCAGGGAGCCCAACATGGGGCTCAATCCTAGGACCCTGGGATCATGATCTGAGCCGAGGGCAGGTGCTTAACCGACTGAGCCACCCAGATGCCCCTCTTTGACCTTAAATATTAATATAGTTTTATTATCATTTTATGGGCTTTGAGAAGGGAGAATCAAGGTCACTTTGCTGTGTTAAATGAAATTCCTGCTTTGAAATCCTAATAGACCTCCGTTTATTCTACAGCTGATGAGTAGAGCCCTATAAATGCCAAGCCTAAAGCCAGGCCCTGGGAATTCAGTAATAACATGTGATATGATAACTAACCTCTGGGAGCTCACATTAACATACTGTGATGTGTCAGCAGTATGAACAAACTCTACTTGGCTGTTTGTATTCTCAAGCCCAGGTAGACCCTGTCCTTGAAGAGATTATCTTGGGACCTGCAGAAGTGGCCAGACTGGTGTGATCCATTCTGTGTCCCCTGTTGTGACTCCTAGAAGTTAATGACTGAGCCCTGTGACTGGGCTGCCAGGGGTGCTGGGGTGAGATGGGTAAGAGGGAGCAATGGGCTTTAAGGCCTGTAGTCTTGGTTTTCCCAGCTGACTTTGAGGAAAGTATCTGGTTATAGCTATATAATTTTGTATGTCTTTCTAAGATCAGGGGTTCCGTGCTTCCTACCCTGCCCCCCCGCCCAAGGAAGTAAAAATTCTGTTGAAATACTTTTCCTGGTTCTCGGGAGCTGGGCCAAACTGTAAAAAACAGGTGTGACCTTATTCCATGTTGGTTCGGTCCTTTGGCCTGAGGGTCAGCAGCCTTCAGGCCTTGGATCTGAGTCATTATCAGAAGTGGTGGGAGCAGCTAATCATGGGGCTCTACCCACCAATCAGATGGAGGTCAGTAGGGTCCTGATGGCAGGGAGCAGGCTGCCTGCAGGGCGGTAGAGGCAGGGCCCTGGAGTCACATTCCCGTCCTTGAAGGCCCAGTCTGGCTCTGAGCCCTTGAGCTGGCCATGCAGGGGAACAGCACTCGCTGTCTCTGCCCAGCCCAGGGACGGAAGCAAGAATAGAGACATTGTCGGGAGTCAGCCCCAGAGTTAGGGGTGTCTGAGGTGAATGATCCTTTTAGGACTCTGACATACCACAGCCTGAAAAAGGGGTAATGGAGCACTGGAGAGAAATCATAGCAGCCATCTTGCCCTCAGTCCCATGGGCAGCCTCAGAACTTCTCTAATTCAAGCCCAAGGGATTTGAACACAGAAGGGCATGTAGCTGTTGTGGTATTGTCTCATTCTGTAAGCTGGGATGAGGGCGGTGGACAGCCACAATTGCAGGTGTTTTCTCAGCTTTTCTTGCCCTCACCTGGTCCTCCTTTACGCTCTTCAGGATGTCTGGCCGGCAGCCTGGCTCTTTCTTGCAGACAGACTGTTTGGGCGTTGGATTAGTGTCCGAAATGGCAAGGCCCCTGGACTGGGCTTCTTCAGCGACATGTTTTGTAGGGCCTCAGTCTGCTTTCTTCCTACCTGATCCTCTTGTTTCTCCACCACCAGGTCACACCTCCTAATTTCTCAATGTCACAAGTGCCCAACACTCCCAGCTGTCCCCAGGCCTATTCTGAACTGCAGACACTGTCTCCCAGTGAGCGGCAGTGTGTGGAGACAGTGGTCAACATGGGCTACTCATATGAGTGTGTCCTGAGAGCCATGAAGAAGAAAGGAGAGAATATTGAGCAGGTGAGTGAGTGGTTGGCCGGGGTGGTGGGGCAGGGTGTCAGCCTGGAGACAGGTCCTAGACCAGTGTCCTGTTTGTATCCTAGGGCCCCATCACACTCGTAGCCCCAGCGTCCTTTCTTGTGAGTTGGCGGGCCTCGGGGCGTTTTGTTGGGGGAAACAGCAGCCTCGGCAGTAGTGCTTCTACTTAGGGCTGCTCTGGGACTTAGGCTGGGCGAAAGTCCTGGGAGTGTTGGAGCCGTTGGGGCTATTCTCTGCCCCTCCTGAGAGGGCACACTAGGCTTGAGGTATGGTCAGATGCCTCCTTCCAGAAATGTTTATCCTGTCATAGCTGCCCCAGGGTGTTCCAAAATGGGGTACCGGAGTCCTAAACCTTGGGGGCATTTTCTGACTTGGGCTGTTTGTTAGAATATCCTGCCCAGGCTGTGGAGTTGACATGGACCTGTGAGTCAGCTGTGACAGGAACGCCTTTGAAAAATTACTCATGTTTAGAAGGGTGTGCCTACCTGTTCAGCAAATAGTCACTGAGGTCCTGCTGTGCTAGATGCAGTTCACGATACAAAATCAAGCCCTATTCAGCTGGGGAGCAGACATGACACTTGCTGGCTTGTGGAAGACGGGGAAGCACCGACAAGAGTGGTAATAGGTACTCAAACCTCTTTTTCTTTTCTTAAGATTCTCGACTATCTCTTTGCACATGGACAGCTCTGTGAGAAGGGCTTCGACCCTCTTTTAGTGGAAGAGGCTCTGGAAATGCACCAGTGTTCAGAGGAAAAGGTAGGACCCTTTGTGCTTCACAGGAACCTTCTGGAAAGGTGTGCAGAGTAGCGTCCTCTGGCCAAGAACCTCCTTTCTCTACCAGTGACGGCAGGCAGAGGTAGTCAGAATGCATTTTCTCTCAAGTGTCCAGATAGGCATTTGGCTAGTTTGGGTTGTTAGGTTTGACAAAGCATTGGGTTGAAGACTATCTGGAGTCCCAGGGAAGGGAAAGGGAAATGGCCTGGGCAAAAAGCTAGACTTTTGGATGACTGGGGAGATTGCTAGCCACTTTGCCTAGCCTACTCCCTGGAGAGCAGCGTTTCTGGGTTCAGTATCCTGCGTTGGTGTGAGTGTGGATTTTGGTTGTGGGACCCATGAGTCAGCAGGATTTGGAACTGAGCATAGTTCCTGAAGGATGATGGGTTGTAGCATCAACCAGTCCGCCCTGGCTTCCTCCACAGCTGCCCTCTGCTTGCTGGGGGACCTCAGAGAGACTCATAGGGCTCTGGCAAAAGATGCAGACTCCCCCTAGCAGCCCCCTACACATCTGTTCTTCCAACTCTATGTGGCCAGACCCCTTTCTTCAGTCTTTATTCTCTTCTATCCCTTAGATGATGGAGTTTCTTCAGTTAATGAGCAAATTTAAGGAAATGGGCTTTGAACTGAAAGACATTAAGGAAGTTCTGCTACTACACAACAATGATCAGGACAATGCTCTGGAAGACCTCATGGCTCGGGCAGGAGCCAGCTGAGACCAGGCGCTGCCTAGGCCCTGCCATGGAACCGCCCCTGCAGGAGGCCCTGAGGAGCCCATGTGTGAGGAAGGAGAAGGGGCACACTTCCGATTTTCTTTTGGGGGTGGAAGGTCAGGTGTGGAGACTGTGCTTGCCAGTCTCTGGGCTGGGAAGAAAGTAGGGAAGATTTGGGCACGTGAATGCCTCCAGCACTGCCTTGGCTCCTTCTATATTAAATGTATTTGTATTTTGAGAAGTGTCCTTCCCACCTCGGCCCTCCAGAGAGACTTCCCTGGCCCTTCTGGGGTCTGTATGTCCTCAGCTGAAATCTGGCCCAGCTGCCAAAAGGAGTCAGGGAGAAGGGGTGGGAGGGCCGGACTCAGTGCTGCTTTAGGGCTAGATGCTTCCCTCCCCTGCACTGGTGGACTGAACTCTAATCCAAGTTGAGTGCAATTGAAAGGTTCTTCCAGGGTTTTTTTCCCCCTCTCCTTTTAACAAAGTCTCTTAGTGTTACACTGGTTCTGCAATGTCTCTGAGGTACAGAGAAGGCCCTTTCCCCGTGGGGCACAGAGTGGGCCTCCTCTGCCAGGCAGTTACCATGCTTCCCTGCCCCAGCCTATTTCTTTTGGCTTGGTTCGGACCACAGTCCTCTGCTACCCAGGATTTTAGAGCCCCCTGCTCTAGGAAACAGTCATCAGTTTAAGAAATCATTGGCCCCTTCCCAGCACAGAGTGGGGGAGAAACTGGCTGCAATATAGTGGCCCAGCACTAACTCCACCTCAGTTCTCCTTGGAGAACAGCCTCTCCCTCCAGCCCCCTGCTCTAGGATGACACAATGAGTAACACCTAGTCATAGAAATCAGTCTCTTTTCGTTTGTTTTATATTCTGTTGTACATCATTAAAGATCTAAATACAAAGGATATACAGTCTTGATGAATCTAAATTTGCTAACTATTTTGATTCTTCAGAGAACTAATAAAAATCTAAAAGGTATGTCTTGCTGTGATAATTTCTTTCTTGTCAGTGCTATTTTACTGAGGGGTTGGGGTGGGCGGGGAAGGGATTCCTGCTTGGATTTGCTGGGGATGAAACAGGCACTAATCATTTTCTGTCTTTTTAGTACTCTCTTCCCACTGTAGGCCTGTGGGACCCAGGAGCTGGCCCTGGAGTTGGCCCTGGCTTTATAAACCTGTCCTAGCTCAGTCTCTGGAACCAAGGACATGCCTTCCTGCGAGACTGACTGTGGAGGTGAGACAGGCTGGGCCTTTGGGGTAATCAGAAGTGAGGAAGTACCTTTCCCCGTGACACACATCCGGCTTTATGTGCTGCGTGCCACAGGCGGGACTGATTCCGACTGCTTCACCAGCTCTCAGTGGTGCCGCTGTAGCTGAGAGAACTAGACTTCTCCCTGAAGTTTCTTGTCCTTAAACTTAATGCCACCCAACAGTCCCTCTAGTGCTCTTGGCTGGGGAGCGGGTCCCTAATTCTTGTAGTGATCACGTGAGGAGCCGGCAGAGCCTTTGGGCCACAGAGCTGGAAAGAGGCTGCCCTCTAGTGCTCAGATCAGGCAAAGGGTGGCAGGGCTGCCGTCTCAGAAAGCCGGTCAGCCCTTCCTTCTCCTAATTAAGCCCTCCTTTTAAGGCCTTAAAAAGGTATTGTTTCCTTGTGAGAAACTGACGTTTCCACACATTACAATGGGCATCAGAGCCAAGGCTGTGACACATGCATCTTATTTGACCCAACGTGGCTCCAGAAAGTGACAGACCACTTTGTGTTTGTCTTGAACGTCTTCCTGATGAAAAGATACACAGCAAGCAGAACTCATGTGAAGGTGTGTGTATAAAAATTCTGCCTCAGAGTCTCAGACTGTTGACTAGAGCTCTCAGTGCCAAGATACTTCTGAACACAGGCCCTTTGAGAGGGAGTGGACAGCCAGGGTGATGCTGGATAAAGGTAAGGTGAGGAGATCCTCCACTTCTTCAGCTTTGCCACGAGGGGGCGTGGCAGGTTGAGGAGTCAGGAACTGCTACAGAAGGAGTGCTGTTAGAACAGAGTGCCCACATCACTGCAGTACTTTTGTCTTTGAATTGCAGGAAGGGAGGGGAACTGGGGACATGAAGCCTGCCCCACAGTCTCCCAAGGGCTAATGGAGCAGACCTCACCCTGCCCCTGTCCCATAAGCCACCGGTGTGTTAGTTTTTGGCCAAGTCTTGAATTCAGCTAACAAAGCCCCTGAGTTCAGCATGTTTTCTTCCCCAGGTTGTGACCTCTGACCTCTAGGTTACCAACCCCATCCTCTGGTCCTCAGATTCAGAAACATTCAAAGGTTATTAGACCCAAGTGTGTTTCCACAGACAAGGGGTTGGTAGGACAAATTCTCTTCTAGCCCCATAGAAAGGGGAGGGGCATATTCAGTTTCTTAGGCTACTCTGTCCTTCCCTACAGATGCTCCTGTGCTTGGAACTGAGGAACAGAGGCTTGGCCCTGAGAGAGGAGCTGGGCCTAGTCAAGGCCGTGTGTGGCTGGGGAGAGGCTACCATGGGCAGGACTGGGGGGGGGGGGGTTCCAGGATTTGTAAGGAGGACCTGGCAGAGGCCCTCCAGCCCCTAGGAATTCAGCACAGGCTCCTGCGCTGCTCCCAGCACCTCATACGGGATCTTGTTCTAAGACATCACTGTCCTCTCAGGGGCTGTGGTCGGCGTGTGGCAGGCCAGGTACAGCTGAAGCTGGCTCCTCAGACTCTGGATGCACTTGGATTTCAGAGCCAGGATTTCATCCAGCTGGGTCACAACATCTTCAAAATCCTGAGAAAGGAAATAAAGGACAAACGGAGCTTTTCGTTTTGCTGGCCTCCAGTCAGGATCTGCTTTTCTAGTCCCTCTTCTTGCAGGAAGTTTTCAGAACCCGGGCCCGCTGTTCAGCTGGAAAGTCTGCAGGACAGTCACTATGGCACAGGGTTGAGGCTCATTTCTCTGCATTTGAGAAACTTTAAGATTTTATTTTTTTAAAGATTTTATTTGACAGTGATAGAGACAGAGTGAAAGAGGGAACACAAGCAGGGGGAGTGGGAGAGGAAGAAGCGGGCTCCCAGGGGAGGTGCCTGATGGGGGGCTCGATCCCAGGACCCCGGGATCACGCCCTGAGCTGAAGGCAGATGCTTAACAACTGAGCCACCCAGGCGCCCCTAGATTTTATTTTTAAGTAATCTCTAAACCCAGCGTGGGACTCGAACCCACAACTCCAAGATCAAGAGTCGCACACTTCACCAACTGAGCCAGCCAGGCACCCCTGCACTTGAGAAACTTCTATGTAGAGAGGTATTCTGCAGGGCAGAGGGGTGTTTTGTAGAAGTACTTCTGGTTGGGGGGTACCTGTGTGGCTCAGTCGGTGTGAAGTGTCGGACTCTTGATCTTGGCTTAGGTCTTGACCTCAGGGTCCTGAGTTCAAGCCCCGCACTGGGCAGCACTGGGCGTGGAGCCTACTTAAAAAAACAAAAGTACCTCTGGTCGGCATGTGGCAGGTCACTTACCATCGCAGGGAGGGGCTCCAGCAAGCCAATAGGAAGGCAGAATGGCAAAGGACAGAGGCTGGAAACATTTTAGCCAGGAAATGGGGAGTACCGCACCATCTCCCACCTGTCCTTGTACCCTCCCTCGAGCTATGTCAGAGGAATGGCAAGAGGAGGCCCAAGTCCTCTTAGAGTGTGACAGCAGACCCTTACCTCACACATAACCACAGCAAACAAGGATGGCCAGTAAACTACCTGCAGGCTAACTCCCAACAGCCCCTGAGTGTCTAGCCGAGGCCACTTACGTTAAGAGCCAGCTGGCTCATCAGGGTCTCCTCCTTGAAGCCCAGTTCTGCCATTTTATCCAGCTGTTCCTGGTGTGCTCGGATGACCACCTGCCTGGGAACACCAGAGGGGACACGGTGATCCTCTGGGCCTCCCATCTCTCCCAGGCAGCTTTCTAGGGCTGAGCCTCATTTCTAGCCCAGGAACTGCCCCTTCCCAGAACGGTCAAAGCTCTGACCAGGGCCAGCACCCCCCCCCCCCATTCTTCTCAGGACTAAAGGATACCAGAAGATACTGGGAAAAGAGGGGCTTCTCAGTCTGTGCCCGCCTTCCTGCTACACTGAGGGATAGGGGTGAGTGTTGCTGGTCCTCTGCGGAAGCTTCACCCCGCTTCCCTGCCAAAAGGCTCAAGGCTGTGACCACTGCCGCTGGCACACTCGTACACGGTGGAGCCTGCTGCCTCGCCTGCCACCGTGTTTACTTCCTATGGGGAGTCCAGGGACCAAAGCAGGGGGTTTGAGCTAGAAACTGGAGGATCTGCCTTTTGTCAGCCCCTACCACTGGGTAGAGACCACGGAGCCAGCAAGATCGTCTCCTGGGACAGGCAGGCTCCTCACCTGTGCGTCCCTGCAGGTCCTTCTCTGTCCATGGCCCCGGCCTGAGCCCCCGTGAACAGCAGGCACACAGCTGGCCTAGGTATCAGGAGCGCTAGCAAAGGGCTGTAGCCTCTGTTCCCATACACCATCTCCCCGGGCCCTAATGCTGAGGGGCCCTGCTAGATCACTCTGCCTCCTTTCTTGCTCTATGCTTTCTGTCACCTCTCTTTCTGCACCATCCACAGCATCCTTTGGGGGAAGCAGCACAAATCACCAGTCGCTCTGTTTTTAACTTTCTCCATCTTGGAAGTTGCCCAGCCTGCCTTGGTTCTGAGGGCACAAGGCTGTAGCTGTTGTGTCCCTGGGCAGCAGTTCCAGGAACACAGACCTGACAGAATGAAGAGGACTCTGATCTCCACAGGTCATAGGCTTGCTGAAGGGGACAGATCCTCCCTTTTCTCACTCAAGGCCCAGCTTTCCTAGACAGGGTTCACCCACCCTGGCAGGCCTGCTCCCTCAAAAAGCGGGACAAAGCCTCTCTAGTTGTAGTGTAGCTCTGACACGGAACCAACAATAGCCATTCCCAGAGCAGACCAGTGTGAAGCCGGGGTGGAAGTAGGAGTGCCGAAGGTCTCAGGTCTGGGGGAGAGTGTCCAACTTACTGTGCAGGCCCCAGGGTGAGCTGATGGAGGTTCTCTGCAGTCTTTGGAGAGCAGCCAGGGACCAGGGGAGAGCCCGGCCTTGCTGAGCACCTTGGGATTGGCCTGTATTTGAGCCACACGATGTTTCTGTTGTAGCAGGGCAACTTGCTGGGGTCTCCCGGCAAACTTAGCTCCTGCCAACCAAGTCCTGTTGGATGTTTTCTTTCCTGGGCCCAGGGCTGGTCAGCCGTATCACTACTTTCTGTTCCTGGGGTGAGCAGAGGTGCAGGGTGGGCTCCTCCAGTATGTATGGCGGGGAAGGGCTTTCCTGGGAAACCCTGGGCTCCACTCCGCTCTGCCTCCTCAGCATCGGCATCATACTGCTGGCCACTCCCGTGTTCCTCGGAGGACAGCGCAGGCTCTTCGCTCTGGCGGGCCTCCCCCGGGTCAGCCTCATTGATGGGCAGCTCGTCAGGTGGGTGCTGACAGATGGGTGACGGCGACAGGGCTGGGAGATCACCACTAGGCTTATTGTCAGGGGGAGATGATGAGAGCCACAGGTGCCCAGCTGCTGAAGACAGTGGCAGGAGTGCCTTTTGATCACCAGATGACACTGTGTGGCCCACAGGTGAGCCCCTTGCTGCCACTAGACTGTGAGCAAGCCCATCCTGGGCCAGCCGCTCCAAGGGAAGAGGGCCTTCATCGTCTGTGTTCTCCAGGAGGGACACGGTGAGGGGAGCCATCAGGCCAGAAGCATATTCAGAGCACGTGCCTGATTCCCCTCTATAGTCTTCTTGGTCAGGGTAACTGGTTTTCATTGTTCTGGTCACCAGAGTTGGGCTGTCTTGGCCGACTCCTCCCAGAGGTGTGCTGACTCTCTCTCTTTGGTCTGGAGATCCTGGAACTGCACTGTGGGGCAGTGAGAAACTAAAACCATCTTCCTCCAGAGGTAGTGAACTACCCTCGGCCTGCCCAGGAACCTCACTTGTGAGAGCGTTCTGTCTCAGTTCAAAGGCTGGGCCACCACCTCTTTTCTGGCCACGTATGAAGTCTACCTGTGAGCAGTAAGGCTTCTCTGCCAGGTTGTCTCTGGGACAAAGCCCTGAGGAGGCAGAGTCCTCCTCTCTGCTCCGGTCCAAAGGCACCTTACTCAGGTTGTGGCCGTGACTGAGTGCTGCTCTTCTGTGGTGTGTGGGGTCCCTGGGGTACATCCAGTCTCCGGTTAGACCCTTCTCGTCACCATCTGTCCCAGGGTTAAAAAGCAGACTCTGGTGCCTTTTGGCCACTTGCTCCTCAGGGCCTTGCTCCCTCTGATGAAGGAAGAATGAGCCTTCACTGTTCTCTAGGGTGTTTCTCTGCTTTGTGGTCCTCTGACTGGAGACATGTGAAAAAGAATCTTCGCTGAAATCGCTGTCATCAAGGTCCTCAGCTTGGGCTCCATCCTGGCTCTCAGAATAAGAGCAGAAGGGGGGAGGGGTCTCATTCTGGACCTGCCCCTCCAGGGGCCTGTACTGGCATAAAAACCTTTCCAGTGGTTGGTACTTGAACTTCTGCTGGAGGAGAGGTGGCTGCTGGAACTGCTGGTGATAGAAGCGCAAGTGTTCCTCCCTCTCCTTCTGATGTGGAGGGATGTCTGTCCACGTTTCCGAGGCCCACCTGGCAGGTGTGCTCCCCGTGCTGCCCTGACCGTACTCTGCTAAGTGGTGGAGGCCGCCGGAGGAGAGCTCGGCCCGTGACACAAGCTGCTTCTGCACGGGCCGCACGGGCTGCACGGTCTTGCACTTGGAGGGCAGCTTCCCACGCGCTGGGGCTTCTCCTGGGCCAGCAGCCTTGCTTCCCCACCTGCGGGCAGTTTTGTTGCCCATTTGAGTTTTCTCAGAGCACAATGACGCAGATTCTTCTGCCCCTTTTTTGGCTAAATGTCCAGACCGTGTGGCTCCTTTGACAGGGCTGGTGTGAACGACCCACTCTTGGGGAAGACTCCCTCTGGATCCACCCCTTTTACCGGGAACTTTAGGTACAGGCGCAAAAGGGATGTTGGGTGCGTGGCTAGCCAGGGGATGGGCCTTCTCTCTCGTGGAGCCAGGAGCTGCTGTGAATGACTGCTGAAGCCCCAGCTTGACCTTTTTGGGAGAACACTTGTCCCCTGGCAGGGCCACGGGGGAGCTCTGAATTCGTTTTGGAGAAGCGTTTCCAGGGGTCCGATTTCGACTGGTAGCTGAAGCACAACACTTAATGCCTTTCTTTAGTTCCTTGACCCTGTAAATTACCATTTTATGTTAAATGTGTATTCTTGCATGCTCCTTAATTCCTTTTCTATATTTTTCAAAAACCAAAGAAAAGTATTACAAAAAAGATGGGTGCAGGCTGAGGATATAAGCATATACCCAACATTCTATGATCAGAAGTTTTGGAAATCTCCTCAGTCCCATGGGTCAAGGCCAAGGGAGCTCATCTCAGAACCGC
This sequence comes from Ursus maritimus, assembly GCF_017311325.1. NCBI lineage: Eukaryota > Metazoa > Chordata > Mammalia > Carnivora > Ursidae > Ursus > Ursus maritimus. The sequence goes on from NW_024424119.1 coordinate 23,900,288, forward strand.
ACTATATCCGTGGTAGGGCCCATGCTGTACTTCGGGAAGGTGGGCCAGCTCAGGAGCCCGTGTCTACCACTCACCTGCTACCCCACAGCCAGAGCCCACGTTTCCTTTCAGGCTTCTCTAAGAAAATGAGTTCCTTCAAACTTGCTGGGTACTTAGGAAGCAAAATCCTCTGGAAATAAGCAGGCTGTGCTCATTCTATGAAAGGAGATGTGCTCATTCTATTAAAGGAGAAGTGACCTGTTTATTCCGGGGTTTCTCAACGTTTGCACTAGTGGTATTTGGAACCAGAGAATTCTTTGTTGTGGGGGCTCTCTGTGCACTGCGGGATGTTTAGCAGCACGCTGGCCTCTACCCACTACATGCCAGTAGCACTTCTCTCTAGTCTTGACAATCAAAAATATCTCCAGACATTGCCAAATGTTCCCGGGGAGGCAGAATCACCCCCTAGATAGAGGATAGAGAACCATGCTCTATTCCATACGGGAAGTTCAGAGAAGATGGAAAATCCAGAATTTAGTCAAGATCAGTCTCTTAACTCTAATATTTAAAAACACTGTAAGAATTTAGAATTACAAGGTGACATGAAGTAAAAATGTGATTCTCCAGTGGCCTGTAGATTCTTCATTAAAATCCTCTAGGAAGGAGCAGTACTTCTGCCTAGGGGCTCCCCTAAAATGTCTCTGCCATTATTTTGGGTTTAATCCACCCTTACTGGTAGCCAAATGACCCCTCTTGGCCATTTCTGAAAACCAAGATCATAAGCCTGACACTGAGACTTGATTTAAATCTTCCCTTGAAGTCTGAGAGCCAAGGCAGGCAGGTAACATAGCTAAGCAAAGAGCTACAGAATGTGACTGAAGACACACGTGTCCATGGGCCTTTGTTTAGGTGTTGCAGTAGGAAATGGGCTGAGAGGTGCCACAGTAAGTCTAGATGGTTCCAAATTACTTCCTGTTATAAAAAACTTAATTATTTTAGTTTCATTAAGAGAGAAACACCAAAATCCCCCCCTAGGAGTCACACTAAATAATTCTAGAAAGCTGAGTGCCAGAAGGAATCCTACAGGTAATTTGGTTATTGATGCTAAATGCTTCCAGTGTACTCTTCCTAATCCCAAAATCACTCCTGTCACTGAGCTTTTCTGATAGATGTATACCTATTAGGGGTCCAGCTAGAACTTTATTTTTGGACTCCTTGGCAACATTCTACTATATGGAAAGAAGAAAATTTTAAATCAGAAAAAGTTTTTAAATAAGCAATAAAATCATCTTGTGTCTGTACAGATTACCTAAAATTAATTTCATTAGGCCTCATTGAAGCACATAAAACAAATGGCTTTCATTCATTTACAATAATTTATCAGACTGCTTCAAATGGAAGAGATTTCTATTACACTTTCTGTTCTTTTTAAAGCCAAAATTATTTAAAATAATTTCTCAATTATACTTAATACCTCCCCCATGCAAAAGGGTTATTTTCATCTTCCTTTACTGAGGCCCTAAGAAAGGAGATGTCTTGTTCTCTGCTCCTAATGATGAAGTTCTTACTTTAAGCAACTGATAACAATGTCTGTGATTTGGGGAGTGGGTGAGGTTATAAAACAAGATCCATTTATTGTTATCAGTTATTGAAGCTGGGTAATGGATACACGGGGGTAAAGAATTTCAAGCCATATTTGTTTATTTGGAAACAAATTTGGATCATCTCATATCTTCTGATCTCAGTTCGTGAAGCAGCCTTTCTTTTCAATATTTATTTGAGACAGAGCGAGAGAGAGTGCATGAGCAGTGGGAGGGGCAGAAGGAGAGGGAGAGAGAATCTCAAGCAGACGCCGCACTGAGCGCAGAGCCTGACGTGGGGCTTGATTTCATGACCCCCAAGATCATGACCTGAGCCGAAGCCAAGACTCAGGTGCTTAACCCACTGAGCCGCCCAGGGGCCCCATGAAGTAGCCTTTCTTCTAGCAGTGCTAGTGTACAGGCATTAGGGAACCGTGCAATAAGGAAACCTATTTTGGGGACCTATTAATATTACTATTGCTTAAATTAACACATACTGAACGGTAACTATGCACCTGGTGTGGTGCATTATCCTCACTGATTCCACGTAACTGTTGTAGCAGGTAGATGCTAATATTATCCCGTCAGATAAAACTGAAGCCCAAAACTTTTGCCCAGGACTACTCAGCTCTTTCATGGCAGATGCAGGGTACTGGCCCAGAGAGTCTTGACTCCAGAGCCCACTCTTATAATCACTTTGTGAGGTCTCTCTCCTATTCGAATGAGATAGGTACACAGAGGGCCTCACCCTGACACCCAGAAGAGTTCCTCCTTTCAGTCACAAATATTTCCTGTGCATCTGCTAGGTACCAAGTACTGCCTGGGCGGTAGGTACAGTGGAGAAATAGATAAGGTTTCCTGTTTTCATGGAGCTTAAATGATAGCTCACTTTTCCTTCCCAGTGAATTTCATAAAATGCCATGGATACTAAAGATTCCTCAACAGTAATAAAAAAAACAAGTTTCCCTCAAATAGTTTGTTAATCTTGGGGAGCGCCTGGGTGGCTCAGTCATTAAGCATCTGCCTTCGGCTCAGGTCATGATCCAGGGTCCTGGGATCGAGCCCCGCATCAGGCTTCCCACTCAGCGGGAAGCCTGCTTCTTCTGCTCCCACTCCCCCAGCTTGTGTTCTCTCTCTCACTCTCTCTCTGTCAAATAAATAAATAAAATCTTAAAAAAATTTTTTTTTGTTAATCTTGGAGACAGCTTCTGGGAGCCCAAAGAGAAGGATGTAAGACAGGACCAGGCAGCAAAGCAGCCAGAGGAAAGGATGGAAATGGTAGGAAACCTGTGGGACCCCAGGTTAAGAGATGGGACATTGGCGGGGACCCTGGCAGATACCAGGGTCACCCCGGAAAGAGCCCTGACCATATAGTCAGAAGTGCTAGCTTTACCGCCGATTCCCAATAAGCCCTTTTAAAGTTCCTGCCCTTCTCTGGGTTCAGTTTACCCTTCTGTAACATGTTAGATGTCTGGGTTGATCTCCTCTGGACCTACATAGCTCTAAGTGCCCCTGCCTTGACAAGTAACATGTATTCTGTCCCTTATGATTAGGGCTGAGGCTAGCAGGAAGAAAATCTTGAGCCTTCCACTCCAAAGAAATATTTCACTTCCCACTAGCCATTTAAAAGTCACTGATGGGGGCACCTGAGTGGCTCAGTCAGCTAAGCGTCTGCCTTCGGCTCAGGTCATGATCCCAGGCTCCTGCTGCTCCCCCTGCTTATGCGTGCATGCGTTCTCTGTCAAATAAATAAAATCTTAAAAAATAAAATAAAAAAATAAAAGTCATTGATAGAGTTGTTTCCTGAACCAGGGAACCTGTCCCCTTCCTCTTGTCACATTCACACTTGTAAAATGGCAAGGCCTACCAGGTCACATTCTTCAAATGGCCAATTGCACATCCCCCCAGCACTAGGATCTCTGCCTCAAGAACAGACTTCTGGAGCTCAAGATCAGATCTCTATGTGTGTTTGAAATACACACACACAAAACGACCCGCCACCTGGGAGCGACTCACCGGTCAGCGTAACGCAGGGTATTCAGTGTGTGTTCGGTGGCCACATGGCTTGGTGAGATGTTGGCAATCATGCAGGTTTTGGCATCACCGATGAAAGAATCCCGCAGGACCTGCCCCAAACAAAAGGCAGGTCAATGAAGTCAATTAACAAAGGGCATATTAACTACTTATTGTGTGCAGGGCACTGGGCCATAGCTCCCCACCCCCTACAAGAAGGCAGTTTGCAAAGAAGAAATACAAATGATCAAAAATACACAAAAAAGGTACTTCACCAACCAAAGAAATACAAAGTAGTAAGAATACTAATATTTTTCACCCAGAAGATTAAGACTCGTGATACCCTGCCCTGGTGGGGGTCTAGGGAAATGGGCACTCTTCTATATCGCTGTACTCTGCAGGTCGTGTGTTTCAGAAACGGTATAAGCTTTTGAGAAGGCAGTTTGGCAACATGTATAAAACGTAAAAAATGTGCGTGCTTCCAGGGCATTATCCTAAAGAGAACTGCTCAGGTGATTGAAAAAAAGTACACATAGGCTATGCGTTACAACATCATAATAGTAATAAAAATTAAAAATCTAGGAGTCTATAAACGGAACAAACTGAATAATTTTATTTTTTTAATAGATATTATTTATTTGAGAGAAAGAGAGCACAAGCAGCAGAGGGAGAGGGAGAAGAAGGCTCTCCACTGAGCAGGGAGCCCAACGCAGGGCTCGATCCCAGCACCCTGGGATCATGCCCTGGGCCAAAGGCAGATGCTTAACTGACTGAGCCACCCAGGCGCCCTGCAAACTAAATAATTATTAACTGACTACAATACAACCATTAAAAATAATGATGTATATCTGTACTTAGATACATGGGAAGATCTACACTTATCTTTGAGTAAAAAAGGCGTACGATTCCATAACTCTGTAAGTAGATCTATGTGTAGATATGTGGGCAGAGAAATGTCTGAGGACAGTCACCAAAATGTAGCAGTGATTATCACTGAGAGATGGGATTTTCAGGTACCTTTTGCCATCTTCTTTGTACTTGTATATACCGTTTGAGTTATTATTATCATTATTATTTTTAAACAATCTATACCTAACATGGGGCTTGAAATCCACGACCCTGAGATCAAGAGTTGCACACTCCACCGACTGAACCAGCTAGGTGCCCCTGAATTATTCGTTTTTCATTTGTTTTTTTTTCCTGAATTATTATTTTTTAAATTAAACAGGAACACATTTTCTGGGGATGGTGAACTCATTTTAAAAAATAACAGAGCCAATGTCAGAATCAGGACTAAGCACCCATAAGAAGGGTTTTCTAAGTCTCTAGTTGAAATCATGTTTGAGAAGACATAATCTAACCCACAGATCACCAGTTCTAGTAAGTTCTGCCCCATGCCCTGCGGAGCCATTAGGTTAGCTGTACCGAGTGCGAACCTCTGCCAAAACACAAAGATCTCACCTAGACAGCCGTCTACGCTAGTCTGTCCTCCACCGAGCACGGGACGTGGTGCAGAAAGGAACCCGGAGCGCCTGTACCTGCCTTCGCAGCAGTCCGTACGTAGGCACACCCCTCTGTGGGCCACTCTTTTGCAGCTATTACGTTGCCGAATTACTGGCATTTTCCATTCATTTAGAAGCACATTTCATGGCAGAAAAATGGAGGAAAAAAATTACCTACAGTTTTACCACTCAGAATAATCAGTTAACACAGACACAATTTGTGTGTGTGTAGTTTTTTTTCCTCATTGATATTTTTAAACTACAGATCTTGGTCATCTTTCCTATCAGTACCTATCAAAAATCTGTCTCACTCGGGGCACCTGGCTGGCTCAGTCGGTAGAGTGCACGACTCCTGATCTCAGGATTGTAAGTTTGAACCCCACGCTGGGTGTAGAGATTACTTAAAAACAGCATCTTTAAAAAATAAGTAAAAAGTAAATTTTAAAAAATTTAAAAAATCTGGGGCCCTGGGTGGCTCAGTTGGTTAAGCATCTGCGTTCGGCTCAGGTCATGATTCAGGGTCCTGGGATTGAGTCCTGCATCGGGCTCCTTGCTTGACAGGGAGCCTGCTTCTTCCTCTCCCTTTGCCTGCCACTTCTGCCTGTGTTCTTTCTATCAAATAATAACAATCTTATTATTAATAAGATAAATAAAATCTTTTAAAAACGTTTAAAATCTCTTATTCTTTTTAACTCCAGCCATTATTTTTTGTCTTGAAACACTAAGTCTTACAGCTAAGAAAATACTGAGTACAGCTATACCACCCCCACTTCAAAGGCTCAGAGACTCCATTAAATCAAAAATGTTTCTTTACATTAGAAATAAGTGGAAAGCTGTCGGGCGGTGACCGGAAGCGCACTGCAGCCCCGTGAAAGCTCGGCCGCTTCACACGGCAGTCACCTCTGCCTGTGCGCCCAGGTGGCCTCGAATGAGCTCCTGGAAGGAATGGGACTCCCTCCTTTCCCCCCAAACCCTCCCAAGCTTAGATTGGGACTTGCTGGCAGTGGAGGCTTTACTGAATGAACAAATGAATGCAAGAACGAATGAATGAAAGAGAACGAACTCCAAGTTCACATTTAACTGTACCTGAGTTAATTTGCTTTGCCTGAAGGGAGTGTGGGTGTGTTCCTGATCCAATGCGCGGATACATTCCTTCAGCTGCAAGGTGGTAGATTAACAAGCACATCAAATATCACATGCAAAGAGAGAGTGTCGGACCAGACTTTTCTTAAATAAGCCATAGTCAGACAAGCCTCCAAAAGCAAGTCAAAATGCCCTGGTAGTTTCTTGTCCAACAAGAAAAATCAAGCTAGACCGCAAACATCCTGAGCTGCCCGTGTCTAGTTAGGGCCTCCCGTCCTAAAGGCTAGGATCCTAGGATTAGCCCCAATAGTGAGGAACAGATAAAACAGGGACCTTCCACAGGCCCCAGAGTCCACGCTTCTGTGCCGGCAGTTCTGGCTTGCAGCTCCCTTTCTCTTGCCTCCTCTCATACTATTAGCAGCTACAGATGCGCTTAAGTACAGAAAATACCTGTCCCACTCCCCCACCTCCCTGCTCACGTATGACACGTATAGGTGTAGATTCAGATGCAAGCTTTCTGATAATTAATTAATCACTTATTTTGAGAGAGAGCGAGAGCATGCACTAACTTAAATCCAAAGAGGATTTTTGCTTTTATTTAAAAGTAGGGGCACCTGAGTGGCTCAGTTGGTTAAGTCATAGCTTTGACCTGTTTCTGCATCTGTGCTTTATCTTTTGTTTTTTCTAACAGTTCCTTTTTTTGAAAGTAAACTCTATACCCGGTGTGGGGCTCAAACTCATGACCCCTAGATCAAGAGTCGCATGCTCCACTGACTGGGCCAGCCAGGCTCCCCACCTGTGCTTTATCTTGATTTATTTTGTGCATCCATTACCAAGATGAGTCCTAAGGTATCAGAAAAGCCTAAGAGGTTATTTTTGGGGCCTGGGAATGCTCACATTTGTTTCCATATAAATTAATGGTAATCACTTCTTTGCCTTATGCCATTTTGGCTTAAAAAAGATTTCATAGGAAAGTTCTATTCAGATAGCAGGAGAAACCTGTATAAGGGAATTTCCTCTTTTATTACAAATCAATGAGATATCCCCAAACTTTACCACTGGGACAGTTCTCCAAAAGGGACAAACAGGTAACCAAACCCTGGCCCTGAGTTACACCTGCCCCTTAATACTCAAATCCAAGTGTGGCCACTAATCCCTGTGAGTGTTTGAGGGCAATCTGAGCAATAAAATAATGATAAAATATAATCTAGCAAATAAAAGAAATATCCATTTACTGTTATAAATAATCTAATAAATAAATTGTAGAGAAAGGACAGCTCTTACAGCAGAATTTCAATTAATGTAAAAAGAATGATAGTAGGGGTGCCTGGGTGGCACAGCGGTTAAGCGCCTGCCTTCGGCTCAGGGCGTGATCCCAGTGTTATGGGATCGAGTCCCACATCAGGCTCTTCTGCTATGGGCCTGCTTCTTCCTCTCCCACTCCCCCTGCTTGTGTTCCCTCTCTCGCTGGCTATCTCTATCTCTGTCGAATAAATAAATAAAATCTTAAAAAAAAAAAAAAAAGAATGATAGTAACAGGAAATCCCACCAGGTAAACATCACAGTCATAATGTTGCAGGTTAAGAATCACCAACTGTTGCTAAAATTAGGCAGCAAAAGTGTGATGTAAATAGGATATCTGCATAGTTTCAAACTGTCTCCCCATAAGATATTTATTTATTTATTTGAGAGAGAGAGAGAGAGAGAGAGAGAGAGAGAGAGCAGGCAGAGCAAGAGAGAGAGCACAAGCAGGGGGAGGGGCAGAGGGAGAAGTTGACTTCCTGATGAGTGGGGAGCCCAATGTAGGACATGATCCCAGGATGCCGGGATCATGACCTGCGCCAAAGGCAGACGTCCAACCAACCCAGGTGCCCCAAGATATTTATTAATTACAAAGGGAAAATGGTTAACATTACAATGGAGAAACCTAGCACAAACGACCTTAACTAAGTGATCAAAGTTAACATCACCAGTAATAAGACATACTGACTTCATGCACCACCTGATATGATTCACTGAGAAGGGTACAACTTATGTGGTGTTCTTGCTAAAAATTCTTTATCTCAATCTAATCTTGAGAAAACACTGGATAAACCCAAATTCAGACACTGAAAAACAAAAACAAAAAACCCAGGTAGGCCAGTACTTTTCAAAGGTGTTAAAGTCACAGATGACAAAAACTGAGGAGACTATGAGGACACGACGACTAAATGTAATATGGGATCCTGGACCCAAAAAAGGACATTAGTGGGACTACTGGTGAAATTCACACAAGGTCTGTAGTTAATTGTATTATACCAATGTTGTTGTTTTGTATTATGCCAATGTTAATTTCCTGATTAGATCATTTTATTATGGTTATACAAGATATTAATAATATGGGAGCTGAGTGAAGGAATGCTGTGTATTTATTTTTGCAACTTTGTAAATCTACAATTATTCAAAAATTGAAAAAGTAAAAAGAGATGCTGACGGTCTTTCTGGCCTGTCTCAGCCTCACAATTTATCCCTCATGAGGCCTGGACATAAAGTGCCCAGCTGGAGACTTCAGTTCTGATCAAAAGGACTTAAATAATATGGAGTGGCCACAGGCAGCACTAGATAGCCGCAAAAAGGAACAAGGAAGATCTCTCTATACAGCCATGTATTGAGCTCTAGGATATTGTTAAGTGAAAAAAGCAAAGTGTTTACAGTATGCTACCCTTTTTTTCCTGAGGTGAAAAAAAATATGTAAAAAATGGTTATCTACGGGGAGGGAGGTAATAGGGTTGAGGGGACAGGGATGGACACTAGACTTCTCTCAATGTGGCTTGTTCTACAGTTTTTACTTTAACTGAATATGGAATCGGTAAGCTTAAACACATAGAAAAGATTTCAAGTGCTTGTGCAACACAATATGATGACTGTACATTCCATGTGGGATACAGCCTAAGGGTGAAAGGGAAACTGCAAAGAAATCGTAACCTGAATTCAGTAATTGTATTATGAGAAATATCAGCATTATTTTGAAATATACATATATTGAAGGAGAGCAAATAAATGATATATATGCTGTTAGGAACTAAGAATTCTAGCGTAAGAGAAAAGGGATAAAAATATAAATTCAAAAAAGTTAACCAAAAACTCTGTAATCTTAATTTTGAATTAATTTATTAGAATGAATCCCTGATGAATTTTCCTCTTTCAAAAAAAATTTTTTATTTCCTAGCTCTGTCCAACAAAAAGGTGTAGAAGGACTAACCCAGTGGTAGGAAGCACCACTAGCACCCCTAAATGGTCTCGAAATGCCATTTCCTTCTAAAACCAAGGTTGTTGAAGAACTGACTGATTCAAGGTCTGGAGAAGCAAACGTACAATATGAGCCTAGAACAACTTGTCATGCCAGAATGTCAGGAAGCTGTTAGAGACTAATAGTTGGTCAAAAAACCAGAGGAACATACTTGAAAAGGCTCCCACTGCCTAAAGATATACAATTTAAATAGCAAAAAGAATAATGATTACAATGAGTTTATAATCATACAAAGTCAAACAAAACAGTAAATAATAACAAATTCATTGGTCATGTTTAGGTGACGAGGACACCAAATCATTCTGAAAACTGGTGAGTAAAGGCAAAGAATCAAGCAAGCATTTATCTTGTCTCTACTGTATGAACTGTATTTCAGGATAATCAGATAGCTGAGGAAAAATTCCTTCCAGCTAATGAAGAAGGAATATTAAATTGAGAATATCACCATTTTGGAATCCCTAATGAAATAACAGATGCAGGTGATGCTCATCAAGGGCTGGTAAATCCATTAAATGAGAAAGTCTGATAGGAAACTATAACGGAGGAATTACGCTAACAACACTTGAATCTTTCTTAATTCTTAAAAATCAGAAAAAGAGACATCCAGACATACTGTACCTCCTGATGTGTTCCTATAGGAAGTCTAAAAACTACCCATGAATTCTTAACAAAGAAAGTACCTCAATCTGATCAAGCTTCTAGAACAGTGCTTTCCCAATAGGGATATGTTAGCCACAAGCGCAAACTATATGTATAATTTTAAATTTCTAGTAGCCACATTAAAAAAAAATGAAATTAATCTTTTTTTTAAAGATTTTATTTGAGAAAGTGTGCGAGAGAGAGCATGAGTGGGGGGAGGGGCAGAGGGAGAAGATGACTCCCCGCTGAGCAGGGACCCTGAGATCATGACCTGAGCTGAAGGCAGACACTTAACCAACTAAGCCAGCCAGGCACCCTGAAATTAATCTTAATTATATGTTATGTAATCCAATATATCCAAAAATATTTAAAAAACCCAGCAAAAATATTATTTCAGCATGTAATCAGTATGAAAAGATATCAATGAGGTATTATACCTGCTTCAAGATCCAGTGTGTATCTTATACTTAGAGCATATCTCAATTCAGACAAGCTACATTCGGAGCGCTCAGTAGCCACATGTGGCTCAGTGGCTCCCTACCGTACAGCACAAGTACAGATCTTAGCCAGAGGATAGAGTACGATGTTAAACGTCAACGTGGGGATGCAGTCAACCTAATCCAGAATGTTGGAAATCTTATAGGACAAGTGACCCAGTTTTCTTCAACAAATACACTGATATTAAGAGAGAGAACGGAAGAACTGATATGGAATAAAAGAGACTATCAAAAGCAGTCCAAGGGTCCTGTTTACATCTTGATTTGAACAAACTGTGAAAAGACATTTATGGGACAACTGGAGAAATGATAATACCTACTGGATAATAGATAACATTACATAATTATTTCTTCAGGTATGATAATGGCATTACAGTTATATTAAAAAATAAGAGTCCTTATCTCTTTGAGATAATAAAATATTTGTGGAAGAAAGGACAGGCTGACAGGATTTGCTTTACAGTAATCCAACCAGGGGAAGGAAAGGGTTGGTTAGATTTTTCACATGTTGAAGCTGGGTGTAAGAATTTGGGAGATCATTATACAATTTATTCTATTTTTTTTATGTTTGAAAAATTAATACAATTTAAAAACTTGATGAGAGAGAGAAAGCTTTCCTGAGTTAACCATTCAGCAGCTGCAGAAATACTTTTCAGCTCCTAAGGGATTGACCAGAGGAAGAGAGGGCAGGAACAGAAGGGAAGAGTTGTCTAGAACTGCTAAGAATCTGATCGGGCAGCCTCCATCTCCAGCCCTGGAATTCCACTGCCACAAAAGCACGTCCTTGCCTCACCCCACCCTCACCCACTCTGGCTGCAGGTAAAGAGGGGCTGAATCTCTCAAGAAGGATTTTTAGATTAAAGCTTTCAAACAACTTACAGCCAGAAGACTCTGGTTTATTTCTGCGCCTTCCATCTTTGTCTGTCTGTCTGAGTCTCTGGCATCTGCTGCTCTTTCGCTGCCAGCCAAGTCAATAAAAGAGATCCTAGAGAAAAGACACAGCAGGGATAACTTCTTGGGGGCTCTGGCTTATTTTTCCATCAGTCAGCATTTTGGGGCGGCAGGAAGAAATTAACACTAGCCCATCCTCTGGAAAGAAAAGACATACTGTCAGCTTTCCAGAAGTATTAAGATTCTGATCTGTCTGCTGTTGCTGGCACTGTTCACTCAGACACTTCCACTGGTTTTAATATTTGTGAGAAATTAATAAAATTAATAAAACATTCTTCCCATAAAGCAAAATGACTATAATGCAAATCACTTAGGTGACCACCTAGACAATTAAATAGAAACTTTTATGGGCTGCTTTCCAGCAAAGAAGAAGAAAAGAGGAAGAGGAAGAAGAGGAAGAAAGAAGAGGAAGAGGAAGAGGAAGAAGAAGAAAGAAGAAGAAAGAAGAAGAAGAAGAAGAAGAAGAAGAAGAAGAAGAAGAAGAAGAAGAAGAAGAAGAAAGTTAAAAAAAAAAAAAGATTCATTACTCAGAGGTGAGACAGGCCCATCCATCAGTGTGGCAGCGTTTGCTAAGATAGCACCAGAGAAGCAATGAATGTACCCAATTGTCTTATGGCTTCTTTCAAGAAGGATAGATTAATTTTCTTTTTTTTTTTTTGGCCTGTAAGCTGAGATGCATTTCCTACTATTTCTTTGCTGATACTGTGTTTCACGTTAGAAGCAATCAATGTCCCTTTTAATAACTTAGGCTTGACCAACAATAGGTCATTACTTCATGGTTAATCAACGGATGGCACTTTAATACAATGATTTATTTCAGGGCTAACAACTCTACTCTGTATCCCTGGTATTTATTAAAAACTCCATGGTGGCAGAGTGTCCTGTTGTTGATAACACATATTTCAAAGTCACATTAGGGAAAGGCAGACAATGCAATTCCTTGCGTATTTCCTGCTCACCTGCCAAATGTCCTCTTGGCTGAATCTTTGATCTGAATTTGGATGATAGCATGGGAGCGGGAGGAGTCTGCGTTAACTCCAGTGGCCCCGGTGCTGCGCTCCTTGCTGCCCTTCAGAATCACCTGAAAATAAAATCCATAGGGTGATTTCCCCAAGAAGTAAAAAATCCCCCTGGTTCCTAAGGGTTGGCTGAGAGCAACGGAGACCAGGAATATAACTTTGTCAGTACACTGCAGTATTTTCCTTCTATGTAGAAAGCTGCCTAAACATTAAATCACCCAGAGTAAGTACCCAACAGCAATGCAAACAGTGTGGAATACTAACCTTGCGGGAGAACATTCAACGGCTCAAAAGCTAACTCACGTCTTGATCTTATATATTCTTTTTAATATCTTTGATAGATTTAGCCTGACTACAGTCTCCAGGGCATGACTTGTCTCCAAGGCAATGTCCCACAGTACTTGTCTATCTCAGTAACTAAAGCAAAGGCCGCAAATGTGCATCTCGAATGACTGACTATAACCACCTGTTCCACCAGGATGCAGTCATAAAGGAGGCCAGGCCTGATCTGTGGGAACATGCAAGTACTGAGCTATCACAATTGACACGAGCCCATGATTTCCCTTGAGACCAAGTGCCCCTCCAAATAGGAGTGTAGACTAGGGTCCATGTAGCCCACAGGGAAAGGGGGAGTAGAGGTGAAGCCTCAGGACTGGCCTCTTGCCACTGAACACACAGCCATATATGAACGTGCTGCCCTGATTTTAGAGGGAGTGTCGATTACTGAGAATCAAAAAGGTGAAGAAATAATATTTGACAGGGGTGGCTGGCTGGCTCAGTCAGTGGAGTGTGCGACTCTCGATCTTGGGGTTGTGGATTTGAGCTCCATGCTGGGTGTAGAGATTACTTAAAAATAAAAAAAAAATTTTTATTAAATAAAACAGTATTTGGTGGAATCTTCACAACAGCCTAGATATGAGGTGAGTTCATTATATTATGCCCAGTATATGTTGAAGAATAAACTCAAGAGGTTGAGTTGCGGAGCACCTGGTGGCTCAGTTGGTTGAGCGTCCCACTCCTGGTTTCAGCTCAGGTCATGATCTCAGGGTGGTGGGATCGAGCCCTGGGTGGGGCTCTGCGCTCAGCACAGAGTCTGCTTGAGATCCTCTCTCTCTGCCCCTCCCCCTGTTCACACTGTCTCTATATAAATAAATAAAATCTTAAGTAAAAAAAAAAAAGAAAAAGAGGTTCATTTGCTCACAAATAGCTGTTGTGTGACAGAACCAAATTCCATATCCAGTATGTCTGACTCCAAAGGTCATGTGGTTTCCACTATGCTGTCAGGTACTTACGATAAATTCATTTATTTTGCAGTGAATTAGGGTAAGAAGTCCTAGCTCATTTTTTCTCAATCTTTCAAAATTTTAATTTATATTATATTGAACATAGCCACAGTTTTCAAATTAAGAGTCCAAAAGTTGCCAGAATCGAACTTCAACAATAGGCCATAAAATATCTTAACATGCAGGTACTTTTAAAAAGTTTAACTAATATGGATGGAACTAGAGGGTATTATGCTAAGCAAAACAGGTCAATCAGAGAAAGACAATTGTCATATGATCTTACTGATATGTGGAATTTAAGAAACAAAACAGAGGGGGTGCCTGGGTAGCGCAGTCGTTAAGCGTCTGCCTTTGGCTCAGGGCGTGATCCCGACATTCTGGGATCGAGTCCCACATTGGGCTTCTCCTCATCGGGCTTCTCCGCTGGGAGCCTGCTTCTTCCTCTCCCACTCCCCCTGCTGTGTTCCCTCTCTCGCTGGCTGTCTCTCAGTCACATAAATAAATAAAATCTTTAAAAAAAAAATAAAGAAAGAAAGAAACAAAACAGAATAAAACAAGATGAAACCAGAGAGGGAGACAAACAATAAGAGACTCTTAATTGGAAACAAACCGATGGTTGCTGGGGGGGGGGCGGTGTGGAGGGATGGGGTAACTGGTGATGGACATTAAGGAGGGCACGTGATGTAACGAGCACTGGGTATTATATGAGACTGATGAGTCACAGGCCTGCACCTTTGAAACCAATAATACATTATATGTTAATTAATAGAGTTTAAATTAAAAAATGTTTTAAAAAATAAACTTAAAAAAAAGTTTAATAGTAAGTTCCTTCATGGTTTAAGCAGTTGCGTTTCTGAAGATTATCTGTGTATGACATTTAGAATTGTACTTTAGAGTCAACTTTGGAGTATTTTAGAAGTACTCATTTTGTAAATAGTCTGCTAAAAGCATAACAGGTCTCTCTGATGAATCTTTTTATTAAGAGAAGAACCTGTTAATTTGTAACGCTGGATTTTCCACTACATTCTAATCAGAAATCAGAAGACTGAGAGCAGTAGCCCCTTAAACAGGGTGCGGCAGGCGCCCCGCCCTGCGCTAACTAAGCTCCGCCGCTGGCTAGGCCACGTAAGGCGTATCTGTCACTGAACCATCGACTTCCACTGTGCTGCTTCATCCTGGCCTCTCCCCTGTCACTCTGACTTTGTGCTTACACAGACTGAGATGCAATGATGACAACATGTGATGTTCTTTTTATCAAACTTTTCTTTCCTTTTTCTATCAGAAAAGGAAGACATGCTTACTGTGGAAAACTTGGAAAATACAGGAAAGGTATTAAGAAGAAAATATATACCTCCCCTAATCCCAGAGTTAACAAGATTCTGCTGTATTTTCTTTTAGTTTTAGGGTTCTCAAACCTCTTTTGCTTTTTTGTTTTTCGTCTTTTACAAGCCCTGCGAAGAGACAGGGGAGATCTTTTAAATCTCTACATTTGTGTAAACAACATGCTTGATAAGGGAAGAAACACAGAGAAGTTGGTGACTTATCCAAGGTCACATAGGTCAAATATGTGGACAGAAGGCAGGTGCCCTCTGCCACATGTGAGAGTAATGATACTACTTCTGCTGGGCCACAGTGAGAGCTCAGAGAGGCCTCAAGGCCATACCTAGCCAGGAACTGTGGACAGTGACAGAAACTCACAGGATGGTTTGTTATTCACCCCCAAGGGAGTCAAGAAAGGCTGACTTCTGGGGTTCTATTAGAGTTTTACACCGGGTTCTCCATGCACCTTGTCCACCTTATCCATCATGATGTATTAGGTACTTGTGAGTATGTCTCAGAAAACCTAACATGTTGAGGAGACCTTTCCTGACTAAATGCCTTTTAGGGAAGGCATGAAGGAATTTCTGGTTCCGGTCATTTCCTCAGTTTCAGAAATAGCCTGCAATCACCATTCCTTTCAGAAACTGTGAAATAAAGCAGCTGAACTCTGAGGAGTAAAAATGACTCAGTTTGTGAAGATCATCAGACAAATTTGTCTAAGTGACATACAGACGCAAGTGCAGTGGGTAAGGGAGTGAAATCCACATGGCTCAGGCCATGATCTCAGAGTCCTGGGACTGAGTCCCTCATCGGGTTCCTTGCTCAGCGGGGAGCCTGCTTCTCCCTCTGCCTGCCGCTCCCCCTGCTCGTGCTCTCTCTGATAAATAAAATCTTAAAAAAAAAAAAAAAAGTTACACGCCAGACTGACTGAGCCCGCCAGACGCCTCAAGAACTAACATCTTTGTGTAAATTTCCAAAACTTTCTTTTCACAAATGTAAAAATCAGTTTCATGGGGGAAATAGAGCTTTATAGATCAGTGTGAGATCCCATGGGCTCTCCAGTACACGTGAACCAAAAAAAAAAAAAAAAAAGGAAAGGAAGGAAGAAGGAAAAAAAGAAAGAATAAAAAAAAATAGAGACTACACTTGGGGGGAAAATGCAAATCTAGGAGCTGGGCAACATTAGTGCAATCAACTCAATAATCACTAGGCCCCCTTTTCCTCTCACTACCTCCTTCTCGAATTCCTCCTTCCGTAACTAAAGTCTATCGTGCAAGTTTCTAAATCTAGGTCCTTTAGACAAAACAGGTTATGTGAGTAGTGAAATGGGGACCTGCCACCAAAGAAAGTAGAGACAAGTGCTGAATTCTGTTGCCTGGGAAACATTCAGGGACATTAATAAATACTATTAATAAGAATAGATGTGACAGGGGCGCCTGGGTGGCATAGCGGTTAAGCGTCTGCCTTCGGCTCAGGGCGTGATCCCAGCGTTATGGGATCGAGCCCCACATCAGGCTCCTCCGCTGTGAGCCTGCTTCTTCCTCTCCCACTCCCCCTGCTTGTGTTCCCTCTCTCCCTGGCTGTCTCTATCTCTGTCAAATAAATAAATAAAATCTTAAAAAAAAAAAAAAAAGAATAGATGTGACAAATTGAGCTAGCATCACACCAAGCATCTTATGTATTTTATCTCATTTCCTTCTCTGTCACTCAACCCAGTCATCCACTATCATCCACATGTTTCGGGCTCAGAAAGGTAAAGGACATGCTGAAGGATATACAGCACTGGGACCCAGGTCTGTCTGGTTATAAGGCTTTAATCACTAAGCTTTCTGCACATGTACCAGAGGAGGGCTATGAGCACTTCAGTAGTACAGGCACTATGTACACATTAAGTCTCTATCAGTGGCATACAGCTGAGGCTCATCTAGGGGGAGCTTTCGCCATGTGGTCTCTGCTACCAATTATAGCCAGGGCAACGATAAAACAGGAGACAGATTTATCAGAAGTTTCAGAATGGATACCCATAAGAATGTAAAATGGCTGTAGAAATGACTCAAAATTCTGTAAATCTCTGCAACTGAAAAAATACTCATCAATTCCCTGATAGAAGAAATCTTGATCCAAATCTGAGAAATGTGATGAGTCAGTGCCTCCTCTGTAGAGGGGGGAAGTCTGGGTGCCTGCATCGTGACGACCAGGTAATACAGTACACCTGAAGGAGAAAGGTTCTGGAAGGACAATCCCGTGTAAAAAATGAGGCTGCTAGTTGTGCAGGCAGGCAACAAGTGGCCATGCCTGAGTGCACCTGAGGGTGATTTGTGAGGGTGACACTCAAAGATGACACTGGATGGTGACACCTGAGCAAACACACGGGTGATACCTAAGTGAGCATGAACAGTGACACCTGAGAAAGTGTGACACCTGAGTTAGCAAGTGCTGTTGTTTCGAGTCAATAAATGTTTATGAGGGTATCCATAATTTATAGCAGCTTTCCACCTCGATCTCAGCTGGCTTTCTTGTACACCATCATATATATTACAGAGTATCAATGGCAATGAGATAACATATTGACTAACAGGAAACTTCTTTCTGCTTTTCTTAGGAAAGACAACTTAGGATAGAGCAGTGCATAAAACTCTTCCAGTGTAGAGGAGGTGATCTGACACCAGATTGCCCATTAACACAATGATGGCCCATAGCTAAGGAAAAGGGGACTTCCTCCCAACATATGCTCCTTTCCCATTCAGTTGGTTTAATCTTCAGGGATAAAGACGTCATGGGGACCCAATCTCCTGCAACTCCCTGCCAAATGAAGGAATGACTGGGGAAGAGGGGGCAAGAGGATCACAGCGAATAGGAGTATGAGAAACAATTTCCTCAGGACTCTACAGTGGAGGGAGCTCTGGATTAAGGTTAAGAGTGATCAGTCTCAGGGAAGCCCCTTCAACACATCTCACGAACTTTTGTTCTCACCTGCCTTTACAATTGCTAGAAAGGGGCTCTTGGTTCTTAGGTGACTCTAAAATAGCCACAGTCACGTGCTATCCTCAGGTTTTAGATCCCGGGACCCACGAATAGGATAATCACACAAATATGAGGTCCCAGCCCTAAGCAAAATGTACCTACTTGTCCTAGCAAAAAGAAACTGTCAGAAGAAGACATCAAAGGTGAGTCACCCTGACATTTCACACGTACAAGTCCCTGGAAGGGTGTATTTGAAGCTGTTTTAAAGGTAGGTTTTGTCAAGTACCTAGCCTGTCCTTCTAGCCTTCTCTGACTCTAGCCAGGCCTGCTGGATATACTGAAAGAATGACTATAATGGCTGCAGGCTGCATGTTAGAATCACCTCGTTAGCTTTGAAATAACACCTACCTCCATACACTGTTGGTGGGAATATAAAATGGTACAGCCACTTTGGAAAACAGTTTGGCAGCTCCTCAAAAAGTATGACCCAGTAATTCCACTCCTAGGCATAGACTGAAGAAAACTGAAGACATAGGTCTACACAAAAACTTGTACGTGAATGTTCATAGCAGCATTATTCATAATACTGGCTTCTATAAAAGTGAAAACCCATGTGTCTATCAACTGATGAATGGATGAAAATATGAATAATATATCAATAGAATATTATTCGTCACTAAAATGAAGTATTTATATATGCAACAACACGGATGAACTTTGAAAATACGCTAAATGAAAGAAGCCAGAGACAAAAGGTTGCCTATTGTATGACTCCACTTATATGATATGGCCAAAACAGGCAGATGCATCGAGACGGAAATTAGTGGTGGCCAGGCCTTGAGGCAGAGGAAATAGAGAGTAACTGCCAATGGTACAAGGTTTCACTTTGAGGTGATGAAAATGTTCTGGAATTCGATAGTGGTGATGGCTGCACAATTTTTTAAATATTCTTTAAAAATCACTAAATTGTATATTTTAAAAGGATTATTATTATATGTGGATTATAACTCAGTAAGACATGTGGGGTACCTGAGGGGATCAGTCAGTTAAGTATCCAACTCTTGATTTTGGCCCACCCCCGTGCATGCTCGCACTCTCTCTCTCAAAAAAAAAAAAAAAAAAAAAAGTGTGTGTGTGTGTGTGTGTGTGTATACACACACACGTATCTGTACATATATATGTGTGTGTGTATATATATTAAAAAACCACTGATGCATACATTTTAAAAAGGTGAATTTTATGGTATGTGACCTATATTTCAGTTTAAAATAATATCTACATTTGGGCCTCACCCCAAGAGATTCTTATTTAATTGACCTCAGAGGGACTCAAGCAAGCATTAAAAAGACACTGTGATGAAACTAGAAACATAAGCCACAGAATGAGACAACATGCTTATGACACAAATAACTGACAAATGACTCACATCCAGAATATACAAATCGTGAAAGACAGACAACCCAAAAATGAGGGACAGACCCTAACTGGCGTTGCCAAAAGATGAAACCCGTAAGATAAATTAAAAATATGAAAAGTGGGGCGCCTGGTTGGCTCAGTTGGTAGAGCATGTGACTCTTGATTTCAGGGTCGTGAGTTTGAGCCCCACATTGGATGTAGCAATTACTTAAAATCTTAACATTAAAAAAAATATGAAAAGCTATTCAATTTAATTCTCAATCAGCAAAATGCAGAATAAAACCACGATGAGATATAATTAAACAATTCCAGACTGGCAAAAATTTAAAAGTCAACAGAAAGTTTTGGCGAGGATGAAGAACGGGGTTGCTCGTGCACTGCTGCGGTAGCGCGCACGGCTTCGGAAGGCAGCTGCATCATCTAGTGAAGTGAAGATACGCATGTCCTCTGACCCAATCATTTCACAACTAGATCTACATCCTAAAGAACTCATACGCTATGTACTGGAATACCTGTGTAAGGATATTCACAGTTACAAGTTCAGAATAGTGCCCAAAGGGGCACCTGGGTGGCTCAGTCGTTAAGTGTCTGCCTTCGGCTCAGGGCGTGATCCCAGAGTCCTGGGATGGAGCCCCGCATTGGGAGCCTGCTTCTTCCTCTACCACTCCCCCTGCTTGTGTTCCCTCTCTCGCTGGCTGGCTGTCAAATAAATAAATAAAATCTTAAAAAAAAAAAAAAAGAATAGTGCCCAAAAAGAAACAATCCCAACTATCCATTAACAGAATAGTTAACTAAATTGTGGTATACTCATACTTTTTATTGAATCCTATACAGCAAATAAAAACAGCCATATGCAAAAACACAGATGGAACTCAAAAACATAATGATGAACAAAAGAAGACACTAAAAAATACAGTGTTATTCTATTCACATAAAGTTTAAAAACGGGCAAAAACGAAGTTATATAGTTAATGGATGAATACCTAAGTGGCAAAACTATAGCAAAGAACAAGAAAGTGATTAGCGTAGGGGGCTGGGTAACTCAGTTGGTTAAGCGGCCGACTCTTGATTTCAGCTCAGGTCAAGATCTCAGGGTCCTGGGACAGAGCCCTGAGTCAGGCTCTGTCCTCAGTGGGGAGTCTGCTAGGGATTCTCTCTCTCTCTGACCCTCGCCCTGCACATGCTTGTGCTTTCTTTAGCTCTCTAAAAATAAATGAATAAATCTTAAAAAACAAAGCAAAACAAAAAGAAAGATCAGCATAAATGTCAGGATTACAGGGGACCGTGACTGGAAAGCTGTATAGGGGTTTGCAGGGTACTGAAATGTTCTATTTCTTCACCTGGGTAATTGATTATAAAGGTGCTTGTTTCTTTATACTAAACACATCTAGACTTTATTAGGCATTTTTCTGTAGAGTGCTATTTTTCACAATAAAAATGGTCTTTTTTACCTAAGGGGAAAAAAGGTCCCTAATGATACAATGCAAAGCCAGGGTTGAGGACTGCTGCGTTAAAGGAAGAATCACCAAAAATTTATTTGTACATAAGTTAATAAATTCCCAGAACGGGAAAAAAATTTAAATATTTTAAACTCTGTGTGTGTGTTTTAATATTTTAAACTGTTAACAGTGGGTATCTCAGTGGGGAGTAGGGAGTTGTACATAGTAAGTTGGAGGTGGCCTCTATTTTTCCATCTTCTTATATATTTTTGTAAGGTTTATATCCAATAATGAACAAATGTTAAAAGGTAACTTTTAATAGAAGATTTAAAAATACCTTTGGAAAAAAATACCTTGGAAGGATATACAAAAAAACTATTAAAATTAGTTGCCTCAGTTTGAAAAGGGAATGGAAGGGATATTTTCATTGTAACTCTTGAATTTTTTTTAAAGATTTTATTTATTTGAGAGAGAACCAGCAGGGGGAGGAACAGAGGAGAGGGACACACAGATTCCACACTGAGCATGGAGCCCTGTGTGGAGCTTGATCTCACGATCCTGAGATCATGACCTGAGCTGAAATCAAGTCAGACGCTCAACTAACTGAGCCACCCAGGCGCCCCTGTATCTCTTGAATTTTGAACCCATGTGAAGTGCATCACCTATTAAAAAAAAAAGATTTTTTTAAGTAATCTCTACACCTAACATAGGGCTCAAACTCACAACTCTAAGATCAAGAGCCACATGCTCTACTGACTGAGCCAGTCAGGTGCCCCTTACTATTAAAATTTTACTTCAAGTAAGGATATTTCTCTCCAACAGCGTTTCCTATATATTTCCCATAGAAATATATACATTATCAGCCGGTGAAACCAGCAGAAGAGTATCCCTCTCCTGCATTAGGTTCTCCCACATCCTCCATGGCACTGAGACAACAACCCTGTAGAGAAGGGAGCTATCCTCTTAGACGACTCACATTTTGCAAATGCTGAAGTGGCATGCTTGTCATGGCCCTTTGGCTAAATCTGAGTCCATTATACCTGCTAGATAGCAAAATGAATTCTTTCCCTGTACTTAGGCTGCTGTATTGGGGGGGGGGGGTTGTTAGGGGAAGGGGAGGTAGTAAGGAAAGAAGAGTTACCTCTAAGAGGAGCTCCACACTATCCACCTGAAGCTCTTGCAGTCCCACTATCTGTACCACGTGCTTGCTATCTTCTCTTGCAAAGAGCCTGCAGATACAAGAACATGGTTGGTATGGAAGACCCGCTGTAATGGACTCTGTTCTTGCCTCCCCATAACCATTGCATCATTCCCCTATTAGGTAGGGGTTCTGTTATTTGAGTGAGATTGATGTGTATTCTCCCCGCCCACTCCCACACCTCCTGACCCCAGCCCTGGGCTTCAGAGATGGTCCTTGACCGTTGTAAACAAGTCAGCATCTTTGGCTACAATTAAAAGAATGAACATATGACCCAAACCTATGCCAACCAGTGGATGGTATACCCATGGTTTCAGTGATTGGTTCAGGACTGGATATGGGATCTCTGCTGGCCCAATCAAATAAAGTCCTAGTCTCTGGTTGTTAGGTGCCTAGGAGTGAGGTGCTGGTGCTCTTTCTTTCTGGAAGTGAAAGTATATGTGGTCCTGGGAGCAGTGGCAGCCATTCTGTATCCACTAGAGAGCCAGTTTTGGAAGTTAACATCATAGAAGGCAGAGCTGAGCAAAGAAATTAGGTCCTTATAACATCCTCAAGCTGCTAGAGTAAACAGACCCTAAGGCCTGATTCTCCTTGAGGCTTTCTAGTTATATGAGCCAATGACTTCCCTAAATAGCTTAAGCCCGTGTAAGTGGCGTTCGACTTTATTTCCAACATAAGGAGTCTCGATATATCTTCCAACGGAGGAAGGAAGATCTGGTGCTATAACTGAATTTCACAGGCCTATGTGTAAGGTTACGGTCTGTCATCGTCATTAAACCAGATACATCAAGGGGCACATATTAAATCTATTAAAGACTCAAAGATTATTTTTCTCCCTTAATAAGATAGTGATTGAGGTTAAGAATGGAATTCTACTTTATAGCCAAAAAAGGAAATGATTTTCTCAAAAAATTTCTTTAAAAAAAAAAATTTCTTTTTTAAAAAAAGACTTTATTTATTTGAGAGAGAGAGAGAGGGGAGGGGGGAGCTGAGGGAGAGGGACAAGCTGACTCCCCACTGAGTGGGTACCCTGATGAGGGGGTCATTCCCATGACCCTGAGATCATGACCTGAGCAGAAACCAAGAGTCGGACACTTAACTGACTGAGCCAGCCAGGTACCTTTAAAAAAATTTTTTTCTTAGTTTACGTTTTACCCCAAGTTTCCACATTTTTTACAGAAGGACTGGAAGAAAACAGCTTCACCAATCCCTGTGACCTATCAGAAAACAACCATTGAGGGGCACCTGGGTGGCATAGCGGTTGAGCGTCTGCCTTCGGCTCAGGGTGTGTTCCTGGCATTATGGGATCGAGCCCCACATCAGGCTCCTCCGCTAGGAGCCTGCTTCTTCCTCTCCCACTCCCCCTGCTTGTGTTCCCTCTCTCGCTGGCTGTCTCTATCTCTGTCGAATAAATAAATAAAAATCTTTAAAAAAAAAAAAACAACAACAACAACAACCATTGGAACAGTCAGGCTTCTGGAATAAAAGAAGGATCTAGCTTTCAGAGCCCTCATGTCATTCCTGAACATATTTTCTGAGGCCCTACACCCTGAGCTCACCCCAGAAAAGTTCCTGATGGACAGCCTGAAATGGACTGCTAGATTTTTAAATCTTATAAGCAAGAAGTGTATTTCTATCACTTTTTATGCAAGGGTATAAAGACAATCTAACCTCTACTTTTAAGAGTTAATTTGGGACTTCATACCTAACATAACTGCAGTTTCAACCTCCCCCAGAAATGTGTCTTAAACCCACCAATCAGAAATTTTCTGATAAGCACCAGTGAGGTAATCTGTCACATGGGCCCTCTCTATCCCCCCCCAAAGGAAAATTAGGTAATTCATCTAATAAGACCCCCCTGCCCCTCCCCGCAAAGGAAGGTGATCTCACCTGGAACAATCTTTTCTTTTGCTACTGACTTTCTTGCCCCACCCTCCTTTCTATAAAAACCTTCCATTTTGTACAATTCCTTGGACCTCCCTTCTAACTGCTAGATGGATTAATGAACTGCTTCATGAATTGTTTAGTAAAGCCAATTAGATCTTTTAAAAAAGAAAAAAGTTAATTTGAAGATCTGTAAGCTTTGGTTTCTAGCTTAAGAGGTGGACTGAGGGGGCGCTTGGGTGGCTCAGTTGGTTAAGCATCTGCCTTCAGCTCAGGTAGTGATCCCAGGATCCTGGGATCGAGCCCCGTGTCGGGCTCTCTGCTCAGTGGTAGCCTGCTTCTCCCTCTCCCTGCCGCTCTCCCTGCTTGTACTCTCTCTCTGTCAAATAAATAAAATCTTACCCAAAAAAAAAAAAGAGGTCGACTGAGCATACATGTTTCAGTTCACCTTTGTCAAAGTTTTACTATTACTTTTAGGAAATATAATTTATTAAAAAATAAAAGATAAAGAGAATAAAGCATAATGGCCCTAAACAAAAAGAAAGGATGCCATCAGTGGATTAGGACATTTCAGAAGAACCAGGAAGATAGGCAAAAGAGATATTAGCCAACTAACCAGAGATATTAAAAAAAAAACAAAAACTTCTAAAAAGAAGCTTCAAAGACATCCCCTTGGCTACAATTAAAAAATGCAAATATACAGGGAAATATATCTGAGTAATTCATTAAAGAACTGCACTCACAAATAGCTGACTAGATATCCTGACTGTGTCTTCACCTAAACAAACTGACCAACAGACCAGACAGACAGGACAGATGGGGGGAGAGAGAGAGAGAGAGAGAGAGAGACACACACACACACACACACACACACACACACACACACACAGCACAACACCTTTTATTCTCCTGCCAACTGTTCTTTAAACAAAGAGGACTTCAACTACCTCCATTTTGACCTCAAACTTCCTAATTAAGTTCTTTCCGCTTATCTGTTCACTCAGAGAAAAGACCCTGCAGGCAAAGCATCCCCATAAGGGAACCCAAACTACCCCCACTACCCTCTCAAGCAATAAGGACTGCCCTGAGCCAGCAAGACCCCACCCATGATTGACCCCAAGACAATGATCAACTTGGCCTTCACCGCCCACCTGCGTGTACCCACCAACTTTTGTCCTGTATTTTCCTTATATAAACCTTGGGGGGAAAAAAGAGTGGGGGATGCCTTGAGGATCAGTCAGTTAAGCGTCTGCCTTCTGCTCAGATCATAATCTCAGGGTCCTGGAATCCAGCTCAGCAGGGAATCTGCTTCTTCCTCTCCCTCTGCCCCTCCCCTCACTCGTGCTCACTCTATCTCAAATAAATAAAATCTTAAAAACAACAACAACAAGGAAAACCCAACAAGTCATAATTTTGGCATGTTGGAGGCAGTCTTTGAAATATTAGTATGTCTGCTGTCTTCCTGGTGTTGGCCTCACTGAAATAAATTCCTTTCTTGTTTCATCACCACTCATTTTTCTTACTTTGGATTTTGTCAGTGGCTAGTGGTTGAACTTGGTCTGTTTGGGAGCCCCAGAGCCAGAAGCTCTAGCACCCCAGTGCCTGGCTACATTCTGACTAGAAAGGGCTCCTAAGTAAGAGTGCTAGGGCTTGGAAGACGAGCTATGATTGAGCTAGCTTGAGGCTTCAAAACCAACAGAGGGTAAAAAAGAAAAGCAACTCTTCTCCAAAGCAAACCCAGAGCAGAACTCTCCTTTATTTGGCAGCTGCTGTGGCAGGACTGAACCCTGAGCACCTGCACATTCTCTGAAGTGCAGCATACCCGAAAGTCCCTTTTTCTTTGGAATAGTCCAAAGGTGGTGGTCTGCCCAAGCCTAGTTGCTGGCTTCTCCAGTTTCATGACTCAATACCCTACCATGGGGGCCTGGCCTATCATGCTCTCCCTACTGAGCTCGAGCTGCTTTTCCCCCTACCCCTCATTCCAGTGCTTGCCTGGAGCATGTGGAATTTGTACATCCTTTCGGACAGCTCTGTAGGGTCTAAGATACCTTTGCTGGAGGCTAGTTTCTGTCACTGATTTGGCTTCCCCAGCCTTCTACCATGCTTAGCTTCAATTCTCTCCACTTGGTGTGGCTGCTCCCAACACATCACAGGTCTGGTTAATTCTATTAGGACACCCTTTTATCCTTCCACCTCCCTTATTCCATCTTTCCTCCTTATTCTCCCAGTCAATACCTTCACAACTTCATTGCTTCTTGCTCAATTAAAGTCATCTGTTTCAACCTAAACAAAACTTTACACCAGAAAAATACAACAGGGATTTAAAGTCAGTTACTGAATCCATTTTTGAATTACAGCATTATGTTGCAAGGGCAACAGTTTAAGACTTACAAGAGCTAAAAGTCTAATGTGAAAAAGAGAGATTTTCTTTTCTTTTTACCGATTTCAGAAAACTATCATTAAGTTTACCCTAAGATTTTGAGGGTAAAAAAAATAAGAGAAAGCAGGAAACATTATTTATAGTTCTTCCAGTGTAATAATAGGTCAAAAGAATAGGAAGGGATTTAAGTACATGTTGATATCCTGACTTCCTGAAATCATGACCTTTTTCATAGACCAAAATAAAAGGGATAGTCTTTTGGTAAACAGTAGGATATTGATCACTTTAAAAAAATACTAATGGAAGCCTAATTTACATTTTTCTCTAACTGAATTGACAGTTTAAAAAATATTCACCTGATGCAGGAGACTAATTTCATAGAAAGGCACTAATATAACAAGACCTCGCATCAAATCCCATGATTCAGTAATGCTGTGGGACTCTGGCCTAAAAAAATGATCCACAAATATACAGTTTTCCACTCATAATCAGTACCTTTTTCTTCTATTTAAGAGGTCATAAAGTTGTCCACAGTAGATTTCATAGAAGCTGATCCACACGAAGAGGTGCCTTCTTGGCTGGGACACTTCTAGTTGCCTGAAGATATCTCTGGCAGCCAGAGCATAGAGTCCTGGGTTCTGATGAGTTCCTATCATGGTGTAGGTCTTCCCAGCACCTGTCTGTCCATATGCGAAGCAAGTGGCATTGCCTCTGGGGAAAAAGTAATTTGTATAACATATATACTAAGAGAAATGCTAATCTACACGTAGATTTTTCATGACAAAAGTCAGATAGAAACAGAATCCTGTTTACAGCTGGCAAAATTAGCTATAAGAATACAATCCTTTAAGGAGAGGAGGGCTTTACATAATAAAAACATAGGAAGAAGAAAAAATATTCTCAAAGCAGTACCTGAGTTTTTTAATAGGAATTTTTTTTTTTTTTATGGAACTGGTTATACCATAAAACAAGGACCTCATGCTCTAGAGAATTCTGGAGAAGATGATTTTGCCTTAATCCTAAAAGGTAAGTTTGATGAAAGAAGTAATAGAGAATTGGGGTGCCTGGGTGGCACAGCGGTTAAGCGTCTGCCTTCGGCTCAGGGCGTGATCCCGGCGTTAAGGGATCGAGCCCCACATCAGGCTCCTCCGCTATGAGCCTGCTTCTTCCTCTCCCACTCCCCCTGCTTGTGTTCCCTCTCTTGCTGGCTGTCTCCATCTCTGTCAAATAAATAAATAAAATCTTTAAAAAAAAAAAAAGTAATAGAGAATTAAAATTAACACAATAAATAATGGAAGACCATATGATGAACAGGGTGGTACTGACTACTCTTATAAATATTAAGTAAGGTTAGACAGAGGTAAAATCAGTGTAAGCAAAATATTTGAGGAAGGATTCGCAAAAGGGCTTTAAGGGCCTCAGTTTTCACTTTCGTTAATAAATGAATGGGTTACTTGATTTTTAAGATCCCTTCTAGCCCTGACATCATGTGACTCTAAGTGAGAACCACCATTCTTATATGTGGGTGGGTATGTGCAGAGGTATGGGAGTGAGGAACCGCAGAATAAAAGGTGGAGAGGACAGCTGGGAGAATAACCTGTCAATCACATGTTTTCAGAGGAGCTAGAGGCCAAGATTATCTGAGTACCAGAGGCCCAACTACCTAGTACAGAGTAGAAAGTGACCATAATGTTAAATAGTAAAGCAGCTATTGCAGACCTTGAACAGGAATCGCATGGGTTAATGATAAAAGCAGCTACTTGCAGCAAGAAAAAAAGTCTATGTACAAAGAGAGAGGTGGGGGATACTGGAGGTGGGCAGAGAGATGAACATGAAGAAAGGAGCCTGAAGCCAGAAAGAAACCAAAGAACGAGTAATAGGACAACAGCAAAGGAACCATGGAAGTGTGAGAAAAAAGAGATGGTAGCTAACCAGATTTAAGCTGCTTGAGTGGAGACCAGTTACTCCTGTCTTTTGAATCAGGCTCCTGGCTGTGTAGGCACTTGAACACACTGGCAGAGGAACGTGAGGAACAGGATTAAAGGAGGAAAATGTGAACACACTAAAGAAGATTTAGCAGAATGATACTAAAGAATAATATCTTCCTTATCTTCTGAACTTTTTTTTTCTTTTGAGAGAGAGAGAGAGACAGCACGCATGTGCGTGCAAGCACAAGCCTGGGGTCGGGGGAGGTACAGGGGGTGGAAGAGGGAGAGAATCTCAAGCTGACTCCCACGGGAAGCGCGATCTCACCACCCTGAGATCATGATCATGACCTGAGCCAAAATCAAAAGCCTGAAGCTCAATTGACTGAGCCACCCAGGCGACCCCCTGCACCTTTTATTTAATTGGTACTATTTTAACATTCAAATTCTAACTTTGGAACTTGCTCTCTTAAAAAGTACTCCCTAGATTTGGCACATAAGAAATCGAACCAGAAAGGTATTTCACTTTTTCAGCCTGCTCAGAATAAAAAAAAAAAATTACTGACATCTACAAAACGACAATAAAAAGAAAACAAAAAAACTGGGCAAATGAAGTTATCTGAATGGCCAATGAGCACATGAAAAGATTCTCAATATCATTAGGCATTTGGGAAAGTCAAATTCAAACGACAATGAGATCAAGTTACATACCCATTAGACTGGCTAAAATAAAGAAGACTGACAATACCAAATATGGTGAGGATGTAGAAATGCAATTCACAGGGCGCCCCTGCCCCCCCCCGCCCCCCCCATGCGCATGCTCTCTCTCCCTCAAATAAATAAGTAAATCCTAAGTAAATAAATAAATAAATAAGGAAATAAGGAAATAAAAAATAAAAGAAAGAAATGCAATTCACATACATCGCTGTTGGGAATAGAAAATGGGTATATGGAAACCTGTTTGACACTTTCTTATAAACACACACCTAGCCTATGACCCAGCAATTCCCTTTCTAGGTTTCACCCAAGTTAAATGAAAACATGTCCAAGAAAAAGACTTGTACAAGAATGTTCATACAGCTTTATTCACAATCGTCCCAAACTGGAAACGACCCGAAAGTCCATCAACAGGAGAACGGATAAATTGTAGTATATTCATAGAAAGGAATAGTACTCAGCAATAAAAACTGCAACGTGTACTAATATCAAAAAACATTATGCTAAGCCAAGCATAAAAGAACCTATATGGGAATGATTCTATTTCTGTGACATTCTAGAACAGGCAAAACTAATCTATAGTGACAGAAAGCAGGTCAGTGATTATATAAGACCTGAGGGTGGAAGTGGAGATTTACTAAAAGGGGACACAAGAGAACTCTCTGGGGTGATGGGAATGGTCTATTATCTTTTTTGAGGAATTGATTTCTTGGATTTATACAACTACCAAAACTCATCAAACCTGAATACTTCTTAAGATCTGTGCATCTAATTGTATGTGAATTATACCTCAATATTTTTAAAGTTATAAAAATTATTTGTAAAAAGTCAAACTACTCTGGAATCAGTGATACTAGCAGGCTGTTTGGCATTCTTTATCTATATGTGCGTATATTTTGAATAAACAGAAGTCCCTAGTGCCTTTTTGGTCCCATTTAATGTTTATTAAGTATGAATAATTATTTCAAAATTCGAAATTATTTCAAAATAATTCAAAATTATTTCAAAATTTCGAAATCTATAAAAAACAGATATAGTCACTTATTTATCCCACTTCAATGAAAAAAGTAACTGAACTACAGGCAGAGTATATCATTCCTATTATCAAAAGTTCAAACTACAACCACTTAAACCTTTTTATTCGGAGGACTTTGATGAAATTATATTGTTGACAACTTATATCTTTGCTGAAAATTTCTGAATGCTTGGTAAGTCCTATAGAGACAATATACTCTTTAGAAGAGTCTAAATTCATCAGATTAAAACACAAATTCATGTCTAATTCAAAAACTGAAAAACATAAATGATATTTATAAAGAAATTTGTTATGGAAAACAGTATGAAGCAAGAGAAGCAAATAATTACTATCATACCCATTGAAAATATGCTGAATGAGTGGGTGAGTAGTCTTCATGTACACATCCCGATTGGTGCATGCTTCACCAAAGACTTCATCAAAATAAAAAACATGCTGAAAAAGAAATGTGATTTTTATAGAAAGAGACATTTTCTGGATTTTCTTCACTATTCTAGCTAACACATGATAAAGGCGTAAGTATACTTTTTAACTGATTAAGTAACTGACTCTGACAAACTTAGAGATAAATAAGCAATCAATAACTATCAAATAACGGGGCCTTCTTCCACTTAAGATCTCTGTAGACGTGGTCTTATAATGTAAAAACTAAAGCACACAATTTTTGTTCTTTCTTAAGTGAAGTAAACTGATGAATACAAGAGTGAGCCAATCCTCCTTCGGTCCAAGAGAAATGAATTCTATAGGGATTATCCTCATAGCCCAACTAGGGCCAGCATATTTGAAACTAGGGGGAATTCTAGAGGAAGACTTCCACTTCATAGGTTACATAGCTGAGCTTTTCTTTCCTTTTTAAAAGATTTTATTTGAGAGATAGAGCATGAGCGTGGGGTGGGGGAAGGTGGGGGGAGAGGGAGAAGCAGACTCCCCACTGAGCTAGGAGCCCAACACAGGGGTCAAACCCAGGGCCCAGAGAGATCATGACCTGAGCCAAACGCAGACGCTTGCTTAACCAACTGAACCACCCATGTGCCCCAATAGCTGAGTTTTTAATCCCATGAACATTTATTGCTCAGTTGGTAACATGTATAATTGCAGTAGGCACTTCAAAGGGGCCAAAGATATAGATATTACCCTACCCCACCACCTAAAGATGTGAGTCCAGACAAGTACACAAATGATTCAAAGCTAGAAAAAATTTGAGAGATAAAGTACATGTGGAATTCAAAGGAAAAACATATTCCTTCTGATTGGGAAAGACATTATGAAAAAGACTGTACACAGGAAGGGCTGTGGGGGAAGAAGAGATGGAGGCAGGGAAGATACTCCAGCCACAGGGAAAGCACAAGGAACGTTTAGGGAACAGAGAAGATTCAGTGTGGTTGAAACATAGGATCTTGGTAGGTAGAAAGGTGAAACAGAAGGCTGGAATAATGAGTTAGGACTATGTTGCATGGGTATTGGGACACTAGCCTTAAGAATGTTCATATTTAATTTAGCAAATAGTGGGAAGACAATAAAATCCCTTTGCAAAGGAAAGGGATGATCTGAGCCATTTTCTGGAAGATTAATCTTGCTTCCCATTATGAATCGACTAAGAACAGGGACCCTGGTAATCAAGTGGTGAGTTAGGAAGGGTCTAAATTCGATGATAACAATGAAAATAAAGAGGAGATGGATGCATGAGAAATTTGGCAAATGCCTGGATATGACTTGCTGGGGAGAGAAAGTAGTCCAAGATAACCCCCAAATGAAAAACCATGATAATCTGGAAAAGGATAGAAGACCCTATTAAATTGGGATTATGCAGACGTAATCATTTGCATAATTTAGAGGCTACTGGCAGCCCAACTATCTCTGAGTAAAAATCCTGATCGCAGTGTAGTAATGGCAGTCCATATACAATGAATGAGACATGAGGTCCTTTCTTCTTATACCTCTTGCGCCTGCTCTAAATAGCCAGTTAAGGGAAAATCCAGCAAAGTGAATTTGGGCCAATTTATTGTATGGGTCATTCTCTCCAGGTCTGATTCTGTTTCATGTACCATCACATTACATTAGCATGGAAATTTGTTAGGTCACCTTAGCAGAAATTGGGGCCACAAAGTTGAATTTACCAGTTAGAAAATATCACCAAGAGCTAGAAAGTAATCAATCTGTGCAGCACAATAAAGAGATCTGTGAACTTCTCGTGGTATGAATTATGTAATAGGATTTTAAGAGCAATAAAATGTTTTTAACTTTTGAATCTGGGTGAAAGGGTTCATTGTACTTTTGAATAAACTTGAAAATGGCAATAATAAAAAGTAAAATATATTACTAATATATTTTGGGGCATTTTTCAGGAAAATAAGAAAATAATGAACACAAGTAAATGTGGGAATTCTTTAAAATTTTCTTTTACTTCATTGAGTATATGGTTGTTCTTTCTCTTCTTCTATAAGTGCCTGTGAATAACTTTAGCTCTTGGTAAACACCTTAGGAAACACTTATTGATTAGAGGCATTAGTATCTTTCCTTCCAAAAGGATTTAGGTGTGGATTTTCTCAGTATTTCTGTAAATATCCTTAATGAAAGATACATGAACATGGAAGATTATTGTAATTATTATAATTGACACATATATTATATAAATACAATAAATGCTAGCACAAGATATCTAAATATATATACATATATAAAGTCCTTTGCATCACATATACTTCATTTGATTATACTTTATAAATTAGGTTGTAGTAATACTCACTTTAGTCTTGTAATGATCAGAGTTCCATAATTTATTTTTTAAATAGATTTTTTCAGATTATAAAAGTAACATGTATTTAAAGACTACCTCTGGAAAGAACAGACTTAGAACAGGTAATAATGGTTGCCTTCAAGGAGGAAATACGATCAGCAGGACACTTTTCACCGCATACCCTTTTGTATGTTTTTGATTTTGAAATAGGTGAATCCATCATACTCAAAAGTTTTTACTTTTTATATAAATGTAACATGCTGATTATAGAAAATTTTAAAAACATGGAAAACAATAGAGAAGAAAATAAAATTATCTATAAATCTTACTACTCAGAGATAGCCACTGTTGACTTTTTGATGTATTTCAGTAACATCTCTTTTTTCTATATATATTTCTTTATTTAAGAAGTTGGAATGAAATATATACAAATTCGTTTCCTTGTCCCATCACATATTATACTGATACAAAATTTAATCAAAAGTAGGATAGCACACTGCATGTATATGATCATATATATACTAAGTAACAAAAAAAGATTTGAAAGGATAGGATATTTAATTAAATGGATACATGAACCTATTGTTTGAATTCTTGAATAAGTTTAAAAATTGAAACCCAAAGAATCTAGGATCAGTATTTATTTTCTAGGTTTGTTATGAACCTCCCTTTCTTCTTTCCACTTAAGGAAAGAAAAGGGGGTAAAAGCCCTCCCAGCACTTGTAATTATGGCATTGATAGGTAAGGACTTTGACCTATGAGAGCAAAGGTCCAAAGTTCAAACTGCGAAGAAAGTGCTATGAAAACTATGGGTGTTCAATAAGTATTGACCAATAGTAATGACAAAGAAGTAAGGTTATTATGTTTTGGGATAATAGAAAAATACAAAAGACAAGACAATGCTTCCTTAAGGGAATTACTGTGACAGAAGCATCATTAAGGACTTCTTGGGTAGATGGTAACTGAACAGGGCTATTACTATGGCTGTAAGAAGACATGGAACTAGATAACATTATAACCAATTGGCATTTAGACCATTTTCAAAATAAATACCTCCCACCTAGACCTAATAGACTATGCATTGATCAGCAGTCAATAAGGCTGTTAAAGTGATTGGGTTGTTTATACAGTGGCCTAGTAATTTAGTGCCCACAGAAAGACTCAGTGGATTACTTTGAATGTTGCTGTGAAACCTAATTTTGATAACCAAAGAAAAAGTTGAACAATGCAAGTATAAAAGAAGGGGAAAGTGTTAACAATTTGACTTCAGTGTTAACATATTTATTCCAGAGAGTAAAATCTCAGCTGACTCGGGTAAAATGTTAGCACAACAGATTACTCACCACTTTTTCTCTCTCTACCATTCACTGGGTTTTGAGGCAAGAGAGCAAGAGAGAGGATAGTTTGAATATAATATGAATGTTTAGGGAGGCAGATTCAGAGTAAGAGGGACCTGAATTCCCAAATCTTAACATCTGGTGGATTATCCTCTGTTTTAGATTATTTACAATTGTTTCATAATTTTAAGAGTACCTAAATTATGGTATCTTCCATCTATGGGCCTGCTGCTTCCATAAGAAGACCGAAGAGTTATTGCAGGGTACCTATCTGCATGAAATAAATTCCTTTCAATACCAAACCCTTTCTTCTTGGACTTTTTGTGGTCTTTCTGGCAGGGAGTGAACATATTCTTATGTGTCTAAATTACTAGTGTTTTTTTAAATCCTTTATGGTAGATGTAAAAGTGAAATCATATCCCTGGATTACATTTACTTACTAAATCTACCCTGTACAAAGTAGCCTGCTCAAGAGCCCAATTTCCACCAAGTTATATCTAAGCCCAAAGACAGTTGAGAATCAAAATAAGCAGTTGAGTGGCAATCTGGAACTTTGCTGCTTGAAAACATATCCTCCATCGTTAAACTCCAGACTCACACTCAGAAGAATAAGCTCACACCGTGAAAGACAGGCAAGAATTGAGACTGACTATGGGACCATCTCAGAGTCACTCTGGCGCATACACTCAGTGACTAGTCCTATCGCCAATTCACTTTTTTTTTATCCCCTCGGTCCCCCCTTTTGCCAAAGAGGTATAATTACATTCATGTAAAATGTGTTAAGTGAACATATGCCGCAATTATAATGCCCTAGAGTGCAGAAATTACGTTACTGTTTCTCCCACTTCACTATATTTTTTTTTAAATGAAGGCCCAAGGTATTAATGATTTATATCAGGAATGAATGCCAACACCCAAAACAGAAAAAAAATCGACACACTTGATAATATTAGTTCCAAACACAAAAGGAAAGCATCATACCTGCAGAATATACTGTGTAAGGTCAACTGCTTCTTTCTTCTCATGAACAAGTAGAGTTTCTTTGTCTTCTACGGTAATAATATTAATTTCTCCACGACGTACCTCCCTCATGCCCAGAGGGCGTTTTCGAACACAAACTCTGATTTTCTCCATCTCTGTCCAAAGATTCTCTTTCTCTGAGGTATTCTGTCTGATACATATTTATAAGTGGGCTTTAATTTTTTAATAATATGATGCGGCTACTTATGAGGTCAAAGTATCAGCACATTTTGTTATTTTATATATACATTACACTTAACATATATACACACCTTACACATACATAAAACTTTCTCAGAATCAACACTTTAATATGTAACTTTATACATATTAGGTATATAGAAAGTTCTTTTATTAACTGAATCCTCCTGATTACTGCTATCTCTATCCCTAATCCACTCCATCCTTTGTCCTGCCAACAACAAACAAAAAACCCAAAACCCGAAGAGTTGCTCTAGCCCTAAGACTTGGGTGTTTGGCTTCTAGATGTGCTCTTCCAAAAACTTCTAATGGTGGATGTTTTCTATATGTCCCCCCAAATCAGGCTGGTTAATCCTCAAAATCAAACAAAGTATGTTGCGACCACCCCTCCAAGGCCTTTAAAAGACATAAACCCATGTCTCTTGCTCCCTCTCAATCCAATTATTCTTACATATTTACTGTTTTCTCTTTTTTAAAAAAAGATTTTATTTATTTATTAGAGAGAGAGAGAGAGCACAAGCAGGGGGGAGAGGGAGAAGCAGACTCCCCATTGAGCAGGGATCCCAACACGGGGCTTGATCCCAGGACCCTGGGATCATGACCCGAGCCGAAGGCCGACATTTAACCAACTGAGCCACCCAGGCGCTGTTTCACTGTTTTTTTGACCATTCTATCTAATTTGTTTTTTTATCCTACCTGGGTTTACTAAATATCTTGAAATGGTGATAGGTTTCAATGTACTTTTCCTCTGTTCCTCCTAAGTATATTCTGCACCTCTGTCTTGCTTTCTTACTTCCTCTTTTTGTGTGTGTTTGTTTGTTAGAACGTAATCCTATATTTCTTCTTCCCAGGACAATTTTACAACAGGTGCTGCCTACCACTATCACCCTTCTATTCAGATATATCTCTTCTCTGGCTCTGACTTCAGTGAACTTATCAACCTTAACAGCTAGAATGTTTAATGAAATATTCCTTGAGCTAGGGATACAATATTCATCGGGTTTACATACTGAGCCTAATGAGGGTATATATGTGTCTAACAATTGACCATTTACCTATATAGAAATTCCTCTTAACCTAAGTAACATAGGATTCTTGAAAGTAGTTTACCAGGATCAATGCCTTTGGTCCATATACTGAGAATGTCTTAGGCAAGACAAATTATTCCCTTCCTTTACACTTTAGAATTTGATTAATAGCCCCTAAAAAGCCAATGTAATAGATTTTACACAGGATATTTCACTATATAATTGTTTCATATCAATTTCAATTTTCTGAGCCCTCCAACTAGCTGGAAAATTACTTTTTGCCAGTATATAAATTAGTATAAAGGAGAAATAAAATTTCTAATATAGTTCTATATATAGAACAAATAGTTCTAATATAGACCATAAAGGACTACTTCAGGCTTTTAAAGCATTTTTTAAGGGGGGGGGGGAGACAGAATTTTTTTTTTTTTTAAAGATTTTATTTATTTATTTGAGAGAGAGAGTGGCAGCGAGAGAGGGAACACAAGCAGGGGGAGTGGGAGAGGGAAAAGCAGGCTTCCCGCTGAGCAGGGAGCCAGATGCCGGGCTCGATCCCAGTATGCTGGGATCGTGACCTGAGCTGAAGGCAGACGCTCAATGACTGAGCCACCCAGGTGCCTGGGAGAGAGAGAATCTTAAGCAGGCTCCATGCCCAGGTACCCTTAGAAGGCTCTGGTTTTAACACCCAGTGTTCCTTAGAAGAAATAAGCTGTGTCTTTCTGACATGAAGAGTTAAGACAGCTGGAGTTAGGTCTACTGAAGATCTCTAAATGCACTTTTATTAAAATTCTGAGACCAGGGGCGCCTGAGTGGTTCAGTGGGTTGGGCATCTGCCTTTGGCTCAGGTCATGATCTCAGGGTCCTGGGATCAACCCCCCCGGGAGCCTACTTCTTCCTCTCCCTCTGCCATTCCCCCTGCTTGTACTCTCTTTGTCAAATAAATAAAATCTTTAAAAAAAAATTCTGAGACGAGTAATTTATTTTTAGCTTACTTGATTTGAGGCACCCAAAGAAAATGCTCTTTGGATAAGATGACATCCTAACAGCAAGCCTTAAGTTGATGAGGGAGTCTCCCAGGGTTCTGAAACCTTGACTGCTACTTGGAAACATTTGGGTGAGAAGATAATATGAGGATTATTGGGGAAAATATCCTTTTTTATCTCTATTTCCCTAATACAATAAAGAGTGGGAAGAGTGATAAAATAATGACACAAAAAGTAAGAAAGCTCAATGGAATAGCTTTCACTCTGGGTTTGTCACGTATAAACCTCTTACAAGAGCACTTATCTCACCATATGGTTGTTTGTCTTCCCACTCACTCTCCCTAAGAGTCTAAGGGCCTGCACATATCCTAATTATCTTTACATCTACAATCAGACCTAGATGTACTTAATATGTGCTGAATAAATGAAATAGCAATATTTAAACTAAAACCTTCATTCTGTCCAAATTAATAATGCAAAGCGGCATCTTTATTTATAAATAATTCCAATTTAGATTTTTATGTGTTGTTCAATAAAATACTGTAATATTCAAGAAAATATCTGTTCTTTCACCAGAGCTAACCAATAGAACAGCAACAATCCTGGCTTTGATAGTCATGGAACAATCTAGTTCTCTAACAATTAAAAGAAGAAAAGAGTACTATACGCTCTGTGCTCTGCTAAACCAAATAAAGATTTCAGAAATACTATAAAAGGTACTAAGTATTTCAAATTACTAAATCACTTTTACCTGTAAAATTGGTCTTTTATATTTTTGGGGGAATAAAAGAACTGGTTGGTTATGAGATCCTCTGAAACCTTAGCCAATATAAAGACCAGATGTAAATACACACCTTGTTTTAAGGTATGAATAATAGCCTTAAAAAAAAAAGAAAATGTGGCTTAAGAATGCATTTTGTTTCTCCATAACTCACCATATATAACTTTTAAAATAACCAAAGAACAAATATTTGTTATTTTTAAGAGAAGATGTTTTCTATATACCAATATTGTTACTAGGGATTATTCAGTATTTCAGCTCTTAGGGACCTTATTTCAACATTTAACTCAAAGCCCTAGATGAAAATAAATTATCGCCCTGACTCTCAAAGTCTAAACTACATCAAAAGTGTCTTACTCTTTTGCAATCACCAAAATCATATGTTCTTGCAGGGCTGGAATTGAAGAAAGCACTCAAATTCAGGACCATATTTCAATGTGTGCAAGTAAGCTAACTGCACGAAAGACCTACTTAATTCCAGCTACATGCTCTTTGTTTTTAACTAAGCTTTATGTCTCCTGGCTGAAGTGAATTTGATAGCCTTAAAAAAAAAAATCCTGTGGAACACACACACACACTTTTTTTCCATTGCAGAAGGCCAGTTAACTATTTTACCTTCAAGGATGCATTAGATGTATCATGTTACACTATAATAAATAACAGACATAGGTCTGCTAACGGAATAATAGCAGATCCTGGCAAGTAGCAGCTGTTTGACATACGTGAACAATATCATCTTTCTCCCATATGGAAAGTCCCAATTCCTCATGAACTTCC
Source organism: Ursus maritimus (assembly GCF_017311325.1). NCBI lineage: Eukaryota > Metazoa > Chordata > Mammalia > Carnivora > Ursidae > Ursus > Ursus maritimus. The sequence goes on from NW_024424119.1 coordinate 23,939,266, forward strand.
CCCCATCAAGGTACTTCTATTAATGTTGCAGAAGCTGTTCACTGTACTTTTCTGTACATAAGGAGGAGTTGCTCTCAGTCATGGTGAGGCTTGCCCTTGCCTGATGCTACCCTCTCCCCTATATCCAAAAAAGATAAAAATAATTACCTGATACAAGAATGAGGGATTCCATAGTTATACCCTGAAACATGAGAGACTCTTTGAATAATGGGAATATCATAATCCCCCAGTAGTGGAGAAAAGTGATTTGATGAAAAGAGTGAGGTGTTAGTTTCTGTTTGCACATAGGAAGCAGCAGCTGCGGCACTCAGAATTCCTGTTTTTGTATGGGATTGGGAATCATCTGGCAGCATGTGCTCCAGCACTTTTAGGTAACCAGACTTCTGTTCATTTGCAGAAAAATCTGATAAACAGCACATTTCGAACCCATTGTTGTTGGTAGTTCTGTCTTTGCTGTCAGCAGGAGAATCAAAATGCAGTTGCCTGCGAGGGCCAGTTCTGGACTCCCGAGCCTGACTGCACAGGCTGTTTGTCTGGAGAGGATGCTCTGGGCTACTGACTGCTTTGTCTTCTTCCTGCATAATTTTAATGATTTTGATAAGTTGGAAGAGACGTTTGCGGTCGTTCATGTCATGGACTCCCAATTTGGAGTAGTCCTTCATTGTAACCTTGGCTAATTCATCTATTTTTTGAAGGCCAAGGGCAGTAAAATGAGGATAATACTGTGCAAGTTCAGCTTCACAAAGACATTCATACAACCAGGATGTCATTTTTGTGAATGAGTTTCTATAAATTCTGAAAAGGAAAAAAAAGCCATTTACTTGAAATATAGTATAATTATTCCTTTAAAAATTAAAATCACAAAACATGCAGAAAAATCCATTCTAGCATACCAAGTTTTCAAATATATTTTTCTTCTGAAATAATTAAACAGCACAGTGCATAAGCAAAGATGCTTATAATGCATTTGTAGTAACAGGTGTAATTTGTTCATCTGCTTAATACAAATGGAACTTCAATTGCATATATACACAGTACATGCACATACACACACAATGCAAGTCACTTACTTCTTTCTAGGGAGTTCCTTCCAACCTTGTAATGTCTACTTAACACATGCCACCAACTATTGAAACCTTGTTCCCAACCACTGATTGTAGCAGGACTAATTTTAGATGTTCAAGTTAATGTCAAGGCATGTTGCACAACTGTTTCCTATGATTAATGAACAAAGGCTAAGAACTCTTTCAGAATGGAAAGGAGAATTAAATAGCAAACCACAGAACTGATATAACTCAGGAAATCACATTTGTATCTGCTGAGTACTCATAAAAGTTAGTTGAATAAAAACATCATTAATTCAGAATCTAATTCAGGATCTCAGATCATTCTAAAAGGTAGGTGAAGGTAGGCAGTTGTAGATGTTAACTTGTAGAGAATATGAATAAAATAATTTACCTGGGATAAATAAATAAATAACCTACAGAAGTTAATTCTATGGTCGAGATTTTATATGGTTGCTGGAGAACCTGACTGGCTTAGTAGGAAGAGTATGTGACTATTGATCTCAGGGTCGTGAGCTCGAGCTCAACACTGGGTGTAGAGACTACTAAAAAAATAAATAAATAAAAATAATAATAAACTTAAGGGGCACCTGAGTGGCTCAGTCGGTTAAGGGTCTGCCTTCAGCTCGGGTCATGATCCCAGGGTCCTGGGATCGAGTCCCACATCAGGCTCCCTGCTGAGCAGGGAGTCTGCTTCTCCCTCTGCCTGCTAGTCCCCCTGCTTGTGTTCTTTCTCACTTACTCTCTTTCTCCCAAATAAATAAAGTCTTAAAAAAAAAAAAAAAAGATTTTAGAAGTGCCTGGGTGGCTCAATCAGTTAAGCGTACGACAATTGATTTTGGCTCAGGTCATGATCCCAGGGTTGTGAGCCCCACATTGGGCTCCGTGCTCCGTGGGGGGTCTGCTTGAGATTCTCGCTCTTCCCCTCTGCCCTTTCCCACTTGCACTCTTCCCCTCTCTAAAATAAAATCTTAAAAAAGATTTAATATGTTTGAACACTGAAATGCTTAAAAAATGTTAACACCAAGGTATTTAATCAGATACTAATAAATGATGTGGTAATAACACATAATCCTTGTCTATTACTAAAGTCAGGACCCAGAGGAATTCTCCACACTGCTGCTAATCAAGTTCAAGCTCATGAACATACTAAAAACTATATCTTCTTTCTAAAAACTGTTTTATAATTCAGTTTTCAAAATTCAGTTAGTTAATTCTTGGTAAAGCTTTTCTGTTTTTCATTTTAATTTATATTTTGTCTTCATTCTAGGAGAAACAGAGTTCAGGGCCACATAAAGGTGATTAAAGTACTATGTATCATTAACTTTGGAGGAAATGCTACTTAGGGTAAGGAAAAGGCCAAAGAGGTTACACATTCTGAACTCATTCTGCCCCTTTCCATTTGTGGAAGATCTGGGGGAGTGGGGGAAGGCCACAAATTCTTTGCATGTCCTTTCACATCAAGAGGCAGTGTCTTTTTCCTCCCATTGCATCTAGGCTGGCTTTGTGACTGTTTTGCCTGACAGAATGTGGTGGAGTGACACTGTGTGACTTCCATGCCTAAGCCTCAACAGCTTCTGCTGTTCTGTGACAATTCTGCTGCTGCCACGTGAAGAAGCCCAGCCAACAGCCATCATCGCAGCCAGACATGTTAGAGAAGCCATCTTAGACTATTTAGCCCCAGTGGCACCACCAAATGACTGCAGCCACATGAGTGACCCCCAGTGAGACCAGAATTACCTAGCCAGGCCTAGCACAAATATGTGACTCACAGAAATGTGGGCAAATAAAGTAGTATTGTTTTAAACCACTTAATTTTGGGGGTAGTTTACTACAAGCAGTAGAAAACTGCAACACTGTTTCTATGCCATTTTAAGTGTTGTACCTTTGCCGGAAATGTTCCCAACCCCCTGTCTCCTGAAATGAGTTAAGCCCATCCTTTCAAAAAAGCTCGAAAGCTCTCTGCCCCACCCTCCCATGAAACCTTCATTTCTCCTCCTCTTCTACCTTTTTACCACCAAGCACCCTATGCAGTAGCCGAATCAGGCCAGCCATCCCTTTACTACTGTTTCTTCTACCTGGAATGTCTGTCTTTCCCAAGAAAAACCCTACTTATATTTTTCTTCTGTGAGGTATGCCCTAGGCAAAGGATTACTGGTATTTCCTCTGTACTTTAGTAATAATAATAGCAACTCATACTCTTGAGCAATTATTATGTAGCAGGCACTGCTCTAAGTACTATTTGTTAACCTTCAAATAATCTTATGAAGTAAATAACACGTGTAATCTTTGGCAAGTTACTTAACATCTATGAAACTTATTTTTCTCAACTGTTAAATGGGAATGTAACAGTCCCCACAGTGCCTACGATTAGAATTCAATGAGAAAATACTTGTAAAACTCTCAGCATAATGCCTGGTACATACTCAATGCCCAACTAAATGTTGGTAGTTATTACTACCTTGATTTCTTTTTTTTTTTTAAGAATTTAATTATTTGACAGAGAGAGAGAGAACAAGCAGGGGGAGCAGCAGGCAGAGGGAGAGGGAGAAGCAGGCTAGCTCTGAACAGGGAGCCCAATGTGGGGCTCGCTCCCAGAACCCTGAGATCATGACCTGAACTGAAGGCAGATGCTCAGCCACCAAGGTGCCCCATACTGTGATTTATTTTTTTATTAGTATCTTCATCTAGCACAGAAGCTAGAATAGGATAAGCCTTCAATGTTTTGGTATTTTTTAAGTTACTTCCGAACAGTTACATTTCCTATGTGACTCAGCCTAACCCAGAGCAACAGGTTAAGTGCTATGCAGTCTTCTTAATTTCTACAGGCTGTACAAAATCCTGTATTTCACACACCTGTTTCCTTGGTGACATACCAAACTCTGATTACCATGACCTGTACTGCATCCCTTAATCAGTACCTGAAAGGCTAATGTGTTCATCTTGCAATGCTTGGATATCCTATAATATCATGGGAGGGGAAGATGCTGGAGACAGCAGTAATCTGGTTATGCAGATTAAAGCAGCTGCTGGCATAGTTCTACAAAAACTGGCAGCATGCTGTCTTTCTGAGCTCTATAGTTAGCCTACATTCTTTTATTTTATTTTTGGTGTTTTCTTTTTTTCAGTGCAAAAAGGTATTTTTATTAAAACACAGGGACAAGACCCATGGGTAGAAAGAGCTCCTCTTTTGTTTTAAAATTAGATATGCTTTTTTGGTATCACATTCCATTTTACAAAGGTCCAAACTCCTCCTTCTTCTGAGGTAAAGAGCAGAATCACCCTAGGAACTTAAAAATATAAAGATTCTGAGCTCCATCTCAGATACACAGAAAAATAAAAAACAAAATAAAAAAACCTTTCCAGGCATTGACGGTTGTCCCCCTCATTACCTGGGGACAGTGAACACTGAAAAAGTTCAGGTGATTATTTTACTCCACTGATCTCTATCTATCAAAATTACAAATGCAAATGCACTGACCCAGCAATTCCACTTCCAGGAATCTATCCTACGGATACTGTGTGCAAGTACAAAATGACCTAGGTAATAAAGTTATTCACTGCAGCACTTTATGTAAAAGGCAAAGAATCAGTATGGGGGGGCGCCTGGGTGGCTCAATCAGTTATGCGGCTGCCTTTGGCTCAGGCCAGGATCTCAGGGTCCTGGGATCAAGCCCCGCATCGAGCTCTCTACTCGGCAGGGAGTCTGCTTCTGCCTCATTCTCTCTCTTAAATAAATAAAATCTTAAAAAAAAAAAAAGGAATTAGTATAGGGACTGTTTAAATAAATAGTAACCCATTAAATGGGATATATGAAGCAATTACAGAGAACAAGTAAACTTTCAGTGTGTTATTTTAGAAAAAAAGTACACTCTCCAATATATTGAGAAGTGACTAAAGCAAGGTACAGAACAGTTTGTATGTTTGTAAAGGTTTGTAAAGGTACCACTTATTAAAGAGAAAGAGAGATAACTATCTATGATAGATCTATATATTTGCTTATTAGGCATAAAGTGTCTCTGATAGGATGCACAAGAAAGTAATAGTGTCAGTCTCTGGGGGGAGGGGAACTAGTTGGCAGAGGGCAAGTATGGGAAGGAGATTATTATATACCAATAAATGCCAGTAGCTATTACCTTTCCTATTGTCATTTCTATTTCACTGCTATCTCCATCACCCAGAGCAGGACCTAGAACAGCTGTTTTTTTAACTTTTGAAACTAAGTGACTACATAATTTATTTTAAAAATATATTTCTAAATCCATCTACCTCCCTCCTTCCCAGCCTTCTCAAATTGACCTGATACAACTACTTATTACTATTTTGGTGTTTTTCCATCCAGCCTTTTATTTTTAATGCATTTTTTTACATTGTTTATAACATCGTACTCATAACCATATTGCAATCTACTTTATTTAACATAAGCATTTTCATATGCTGTTTGTTATAGCCATTAAAAACAATTCACACAATTACAAATAGTGTTTGCTGAATAGATGAATTACCCCGGGGAGATGTGATTTCTCTCTCCAAACTTCTATAGTGTTTCGATTGTAAAACTGATAGGGCACTTATTATAGACTCATATATATTTATTTATTGCCAGCCTTGTTCTAGAGATGATGTGAAGTGGCTCTGCCTTATAGTGTGAATTCTTCAAGAGAAAAGTAATATGATCCACTGGGTCTAGCATTTGAGCTAGAAAGATAAGTAACAAGTATTTGCTGAATGAACACAATCTGCTTGGACAAAGAACAAAAGTTCTACCATTTCTGCTTTTAAACCAAGGCAACTACATGATTACAACATTGCATGAAGCTTGCTTATGTGGCTCTGGAGCCATTTTCCTGGTTTCCTAACTCTGCAAGTTCCATCACCCAAAGTAATGGGGACGACCTCAGGGTCCTTACAACCTAGAAGAGCCTGATACCAACACAAGTGTTCACCTTGAACACTTCATATGGCTCAAAAAAACATTTTATTAATAAGGCTAATCACATTATTTCAGAACTTAGTGCACAGTCATACTACATTGATGATCTGATTAAACTAAAATTTATTGTTACATTTTATGCCAAGAACTATGTGTAAGTCCTTTACATAAACTATTTTATTCAATCTGGCTAAACCAGAATTCCATTTTATTTTTATTTTTAAAGATTTTATTAATTAATTAATTAATTTATTTATTTATTTATTTGAGAGAAGGAGAGAGAGCACACGCATAAGGAAGCACGAGCAGGGGGAGAGGCAGAGGGAGTGGGAGAAGCAGACTCTGCTGAGCAGGGAGGACGTGGACCTGGATCTCAGGACCCTGAGATCATGACCTGAGCCCAAGGCAGATGCTTAACCAAATGAGCCACCCAGGCACCTCTACTTTTATTTTTATTTTTTAAGATTTTATTTATTTTTAGAGAGAGAAAGAGTACATGTGAGTAGGGGGAGGGGCAGAGGAAAGTGGAAGAGAGAGAATCCCAAGCAGACTCCATGCTGAGTGAGGAGCCCTACATGGGCCTCGATCTCACCACCCCCAAATCATGACCTGAGCAGAAACCAAGAGTCAGACACTCAACCAACTGAGCAACCCAGGTGCCCCAAGATTATTTTTTTAAACATGTCAGTAGACTACCAAAGAGTTTGTTTAGTAGTAACTAATATAACAGAAGATAACTGGATTAGGAGTCAAAAAAACCCAGGATCCAGTCAGGCTCTACCAAGACTCAGATGTGATACATGGTTAAATTATTTAATGTCTCCGGGCCTCTTCAAGTTTAAAACTAGAGTAATTTCTGCAGGTATTGACTTAGATATGTTAAAGTACTCCATACATGTACTGATTGTATAGCAGACATATTCTGTAAAGCACCCACTGTTTGGCAAATGGTAAGCACAGCATTTTAAAATATAAAAAATTTCAAACATCAGGGTGCCTGGATGGCTCAGGCGGCTAAACGTCTGCCTTCGGCTCAGGTCATGATCCCAGGGTCCTGGGATCGAGGCCCACATCCGGCTCCCTGTTCCTCCCTCTCTTTCACACTCCCCCGCTTGTGTGCTCGCTCTCTGTCAAAAAATAAATAAAACCTTCAAAAAAATTTTTCAAACATCACAAAAGTAAATAGAATTATACCATAAACTTCCATATTAACTAACCCTAGATTCTTCAATTATCAAAATTTGCCACACTTGCTTCCTCTATGCTTTCTTTCCTTTGCTGAAATATCTTAAAGTAAATCCCAGATATGTCATTTTACCTCTAAATTCATTTTTAAATGGACACTATTTTAAATATATTTTAAATGCAACTATAATGCAATTATTATACCTAATTAAAAATAATTCATTGGTATCTTATATTTAGTCCATAATCTAATTTCCCCAATTATCTCAAAAATATCTTTTAAAAAATTTATCTTTAAATATATGTGTATGTATTTATTTTTTATCGAGGTATAACTGACACACATTTTCAGGTGTACAATATTATGATTGAACATTTGTATATACTGCAAAATGATCAGAAGTCTACTTAACATCTGTCACCATAGAGTTAAATTTTTTTCTTATGATGAGAACTTTTAAGACCTACTCTCTTAGAAACTTTCAAATATGCAACACATTATTAACTATAGTTGCCATGCTGTACATTATTACACCCTATAACTTTTAACTGGAAGTATTTCTTGACTCCTTTTACCCATTTCATCCACCCCCACAACCCCTACCTCTGGCAACTACCAATGTGGTCTCTGTATCTATGAGGTTGGTTTTTGTGGTTTCTTTTAGATTCCATATATAAGATCATACGGTCTTTGTCTTTGATTTACTTCACTTAGCATAATCCCCGCAACATCCATTCACACACACACATATACATATACACTACTTCTTTATCCATTCACCCCTTGATGGACACTTAGGTTGTTTTCATATCTTGGCTATTGTAAATAATGCTGCATATATCTTTTTGAGTTAGTGTTTTTGTTTTCTTTGAATAAGTCCCCAGAAGTGGAATTGCTGGATCATATGGTAGTTTTTTTTTTTTTTTAAGATTTATTTATTTGAGAGAGAGTGAGGGAGAGAGAATCCTCAAGCAGACTCCCCCCTGAGCATGAAGCCCTACATGGGGCTCTATCCCCGGACCCTGAGCTGACTACTCAACCAACTGAGCCACCCAGGTGCCCCCTATTTTTATTTTTTTTTAAAGAATCTCCATAGTGGCTGTACCAATTAACATTCCCACCAGTAGTGCACAAGGGCACTTGTTTCTCCACATCCTAGCCAGAATTTATCTCTTGTCTTTTAGATAAGAGCTATTCTAATAGGTGCAAGGTGATAGCTCAATGTGGTTTTGATTTGCATTTTCCTGATGATGAGTGATATTAAACATCTTTTCATGTACCTGTTGGCCATCTGTATGTCTTTGGAAAAATGTTTAGATCCTCCACCCACTTTTTTTTTTTCAGACTTTATTTTGCTATAGAATTGTAGGAGTTCTTTATATATATTCTGGATATATTTTTTTTAAAGATTTTATTTGTCTGAGAGAGAGAGAGAGAGAGAGAGAGAGAGAGAGGGAATGACAGTCCAGGCAGGGGGAGTGGCAAGCAGAGGAAGAAGCAGGCTTCCCACTGAGCAAGGAACCTGATGTGGCACTTGATCCCAGGACCTTGGGATCATGACCTGAGCCAAAGGCAGACGCTTAATGAAGTCACCCAGGTGTCCCTCTTTATATATTCTGGATATTAACCCTTTATCAGATATATGATTTGCAAATATTTTCTCCCATTCAGTAGGATGCCTTTTCATTTTACTGATGGTTTCCTTTGCTGTACAGAAGCTTTTTACTTTGATGTAGTCCTACTTGTTTATTTTTGCTTTTGTTGTCAAATCCAAAAATTATTGCTAGAACTGACATCATAAAGCTTACCACCCTCGATTTCTTTTACAAGTTTTATGGTTTGAGCTCTTACATTCAGCCCTTAATCCACTTTAATTTTTGTGTATTTGCACATTGCTGTCTGGTTTTCCCAACAAAAGATTTATCTTTCAACATTTATGTATTTAAAGATTTTAGTAATCTCCACACCCAGTGTGGAGCTTGAACTCACAACACTGAGATCAAGAGCTGTGTGTTCTACCAACTGAGCCAGCCAGGTGCCCCTAAACAAACATATACATATATATATGTGCACATGCACATGCCAAGTGGTGGTGGGGGTGGAGGGACAGAGGGAGATGGGGAGAAAGAATTGCAAGCAGACTCCCCGCTGAGCACGGAGCCAGGAGCTGGATGGGGGGCTCAATCCCACGACTCCAAGATCATGACCAGAGCCAAAATCAAGAGTCAGATGTTTAACTGACTGAGCCATCCAGGCACCCCCCAAACATACATACATACATATATATATACATATATATACACATATATATATATGTAAATAAAGATTTTATGTATTTGAGAGAGAGAGGACGTGAGCAAGGGGAGGAGCAGAGGGAGAGAAAGCCAACTGAGCACGGAGCTCAAGGCAGGCCTCCATCTCATAACCCCGAAATCATGACCTAAGCTGAAATCAAAAGCCCAATGCTCAAACGACTGAGAGAACCAGGCACCCCTAAACAAATATTTTTAAAATACCTTTTTACAAAAATATTTTTAGCTCAGAATCCAAACAAGGTCCACACATTTGGTTGTCATGTCTCTTAAATCCTTTATCTTACAGAGCAGTACCCCATTCTTCCTTTTTATCCTTTCTATTCCTTGACTTGTTGCATAAACCAAGTATGTTCCAAGTATGAGACATACTTATATTAAAACAAATGAACAATGTTCATTTGAAATTCAATTTTAACTAGTGTCCTGTTTTGTTTTGGCCTAATCTTACAACCTGTATTAGAATCAAGTTCCACATTTCCACATTTCAGGCAAAAATACTTCACAGGTGTTACCATGTGCTTTAAAATACATCACCATCACATCAGAATATATGCAAATATCTGCTAGAATTGCAGCCTGATTCCTTGATTGTAAAGTTCTCTCATTAGCCAATTAATCCAACAGTTTCATCCAATGATGACTGCTACCTGCTTCAATTATTTCATGAAGGGCTGCAAAATGGTGATTTTCTGAATATATCATTATTGGTGAAATTTTCCTGTAAAGAAAAACTTTTCGTCAACAGTTAGGGCTACTTGATTATCCAAAGTAGAGTTTGTTCATGAAGGCAGGAGTGGTGTCTAATGAGTTCCTTTAGGATTTGGGTTTTGCCTTTTTGGGGGTAAGTGGGGCGCTTTTTAAAAATTCACTATTAACTCACAGGGTTTTTTTGTTTTTTAGATATATATTCTATGTGTTTCAATTATCTTAGTCTTTGACAGCTTCATCTTGTGTATTTCCTGACCAAAACATAAAACTGGCTTTCCTCCAAGAAACACGTCTCTGTCTTAGAAGTAGCTGCCACTATCCCACATTCAGCTAAAGATTATGCATTCCCAGAAAGTCTTAAGCACAGAGGGCCTGAGCATTAGGGAAAGAAGGAGATCAGGAATAGTTCTATACAGCCACAATTAATCCAGAATGATCCCTACTTACTTCATATTTGACTTACTGAATATTTTCTCTAGTTCAATTTTCGACTTCAGTGTCAACTCGAAACAATTAGTTTTTGGCTTCTGGAAGTATTTACTAAGAAGGATTTTGAGTATTTTAAACCATTAATAGAATACAGGATGAGAACTGGGGGAGAGGGTATTGTCAAGTCATTTCCATTTTGTTTCTTGTGCTCCTCATATATTAGAGTTAATTTACCACTGACACCTTGGTCACACTGTGATAAAATGATGTAAATAGACTTCCACAATATAAAGATGATAGGATACAATAACCATTAAGAAGCAAAACTATCAGACAAATGGTATTAGGACCAAAATTTTTAGTAAATTAAGTGTTTCAAATATTTTAAGAAATTTGACCTCAAATGTCACCACTACTAGTTCATAAAATTTCAGATAAAAATGACAAATGGATATAGGAAGAGTTAGAGATCCAGGCCGATGACTGTTGATTTTGTTTAGTGTTTGAGCATTCCTACTATATTAATTACAGAGCAAAATGGGTAAATATATACATATTTATACAAATACACAAGTACATATCTGTGCTTTCTCCCCTCCTATACCCATGGTAAATAATCCAAATCTATTTCAATGTTTTTTTCTTATTAAGCCCTTATTAGAAGTTGGAATCCCCTTTTTTGAGTGTGTGTACACGATAGTGTATAATTTCATGAATTTTGACAGTTGTATATACCTGTGAAACCACCACCATGATTAGAATATAGCACATTCTCCTTACTCTCAAAAGATTCCTCATGCCTCTTTGCTTTCCATTCTTTTCTCTGCCCCTGGCCCTGGGGAACCACTGATCTGCTTTCTGTCATTATATATTAGTTTGCATTTTCTAGAATTTTATATAAATGGGATTATACAATATAGTCTCTTTTGTATCTGGCTTCTTTCATTTAATGTAATGATTTTGAGACTTATCTGTGATACACATATCACTCCCTCATTTTACTTAGAAGGAGAAAAACTGGAATAATTTAGTGAGTGGCCCAAAGTAACACAGCTCTCAAGTAAGTTCTAAGATTGGAACTTAAGTCTTCTTATGGCTAGTCCCATATTCTTTCCACTTTGCCATGCTGTCTCCTTCACAAGCAGTGGCAAAGACAGCCACACTGCCATCCCCCTGCCATGACAGACCTACTGTCTACACCACTCAGCACACCAGCAGCCTCCTGCATCTGTGCTGCGGCAGGGAATGACTCACACCTGCCACCACCAACAAAATTCCCTGCAAATCAGTGAAATCCAAATGGGGCCAGATGGGCAGGGTTTTGTGTGTGTTTAATATTTATTTAATTTATTTGAGAGAGAAGAGAACGTGTGTGAGTAGGGGTGGGGGGTGGGGAGAGGGGCAGAGGGAAAGCGAGAGCATCTCCAGCAAACTTCCCGCTGAGCAAGGAGCCCGACGCAAGGGTTCAATCTCACGACCCTGAGATCATGACCTGAGCCAAAATCAAGAATTAGATACTCAATGGACTGAGCTGCCCAGGCGCTCTGATGGGCAGATTTTTATACATAAGGCCCACTCACATTCAATGCCACAAGTATGCAGAGTTCTCCTTTGTGACACCCAGAATCTGCTAGGTCTCAGCTGTTGGGGTAACAATCTGAAATAGTCTTGGAAGAAATCCAATTGGCAGAAATTCAAACTTTCTTATCCTGGTGTTAGAGAAAATCAACTGGAAGGAATACATGCAACTTTATATATAATTAAGGAAGTTTATTCACATTCCAGGATGTGGATAAGATCCAACTATTTCACATGCACTCTCAAACTCTCCATTCGTCTACCTAAACTATGTAACTTTATCCACCTAAATTGCTTGAAACTGAACTTGGAATCAGATTATCTCTCAGTCATCTAGCTGTATAAACTTGGGTAAAGTCAGTTTCTCTGAGTTTCATTTTCCGCTCTCAAAGGATGCAATAAGATATTTATGTAAAACTAATTTGAAAACTATAAAGTATTCCATAAGGATGGGGCATGCTCTCTTATTCAGCACTGATCACTGTGCCTAGCATGTAGGAAGTGTTGGCTGCTTGACTAGATACAAATAGATGCACCATATGAAGACTTTTAACATCGTTAAAAGATGGTTTCTATTATTTGGTGAAAAGTTGAATATATAACATAGAATCAAAAGGTAAGGGATTAGAGATACTAAAGTAGATATACTTTCAAAATATACTAATTAATAATAATAGTATGTGTAGTCTTCTATTAACTTCAAACTATTTCATCAATGACAATTGTACAAGTACTTTTCTCTCTTTCATTGGCATAATTAACATAAATGTCTGATGACATTATAATGTGGAGATATTAGATGATGCTACATATTGAAAGACTAACACTTGATACAAATATAAGTCATGTGTATATGTGGTTTTATTTGATTTTTCTTTTAATCTACTTTATTTGTATATAGTAAACCAGACCCATTTTAGGAGTATAGTTCTATGAGTTTTGACAAAATACAATCAAGACAGTCCCATCAATCACTTCTAAAAGTTCCTAATACACTCTTGGGAGTCAATCCTCTCCTCTACCCTGGGCCCAAGGTAATCACTGACCTGCTTTCCCTCACTTATAAATGAGTTGTATTTTCTAGAATTTCACATTAAATAAAATCATATAGTGTCATTGTTATTTTAAAACCATGTAACATATAGAGACAAGAGATTTTCAACTGTGTGATTTTTCTTTCTTAGGCCTTTGGAAACAAGTTAAAATGATACCAGTTTTCATAACGTTTTTCACTCACCTAGATGATATCTGCTAATAAAGGAAGAAATTTCTTAAATCAGTCTAATTTTTTTAAGTCCACCTGAGAAAAACAAGGAGTTAGTGAAACAAATGTACATATAGTGTCAATGACTTGGAAAAAATATTCCTTATAAAAAATTGTTTGAAGCAATCCCATGGGTAAATTGGATGTGTGTATGTATGTGTGTGTGTGTGTGTGTATAAAGATTTTATTTATTTATTTATTTATTTATTTATTTATTTATTTAAGAGAGAGTGTGAGTGGTGGGGAGGGCCAGGGGCAGAGGGAAAAGCAGACTTCCTGCTGAGCAGGGAGCCCAGTGTGGGGCTCCATCCCAGAACTCGGGGATCACGACCTGAGCCGAAGGCAGCTGCTTAACTGACTGAGCCACCCAAGTGCCCTGGGTATATATTTAATTTTTATTTTAGAGGGGGACCGAGGGGCGGATGGACAGAAGGAAAGGGAGAGAGAATCCCAAGCAGGCTCTACACCCAGCACAGAACCTGCCGCAGGGCTCAATCTCACGACCCACGAGATCATGACCTGAGTCGAAATCACGACCTGCGCCAAAATCAAGATCTCACCACCCCGGGATCACAACCTGAGCCAAAGGCAGCCGCTTAACAGACTGAGCCACCCAGGTGCCCTAGTAAATAGGATATTTTTGCTAGAAGAGTTCTGTCTTCTACATCAAGGGGGAGACAACTGAGTAATCTACCAGCAGCAGGTATTAGTATTTCAAAAACCTGAAGAAAATATCAGAATTCACTGATATCTTCACATTTCTATAAGCAGACTATTGAATATGTCTAATAAAAGTTTCTGACTGCTATAAAAAAAAAGTAGAAAACCTATCTAAGGTCTATATATTCTTTGCTAATCAGAAAAACTGGGGAAAAATAGCCCAAGTTCAAAAGCACCCAAGTTATTTTCAGGTTCTCAAATTCATGTGACATCACATATACTTGAATTATCGAAGAAGAAATAGGAAAAAAGGGTCAATAAATTCCTCCAGGACATCATTAAATTTTAACAACTTTATTGAGATATAATTCACATACCACAAAACTCACCCATTTAAAGTGTACAATTCAATAGTTTTTAGTATATTCAGAGTTGTGCAACCATCACAATCCAATTTTAGAACATTTTTATCACTCTAAAAGAAACCTCTACCATTAAGTTTTAGATATTACATTAACATTTAAAAGGGAAAAGCTCTTCCCCTAAAGCGCTCACTTCTATAATTATCAAAACCAAAATTAACCATGAAAGAAACTGAGGAAATGTACTGAAATTTTCTGTAGAAATTTGAGCTGCCGGGGCGCCTGCCTGGCTCAGTCAGTAGAGCATGTGACTCTCAATCTCAGGGTCGTGAGTTAAAGCCCAATTTGGGCATGAAGTCTACTTTTAAAAAAATGCACATGCTAAACGCTTATTTAGACTCCTCAAGCAAAGAATGAAAATCTCAAGAGCTTTACTTGAATAAATTTGAAAGGAATAACGAACATGTCCTAAGTGGGTGTGATGGCTATAGTTTTTAAAAAGTAATTCAGGGGGCGCCTGGTTGGCTCAGTCAGTAGATATGTGACTTTTGATCTTGGGGTTGTAAATTCAAGCCCCAACTGGGTGCAGATTACTTAAAAAAAAAAAAAGAGTAGGGGCACCAGGGTGGCTCAATCAGTTAAGTGTCTGCCTTCAGCTCAGGTTATGATCTTGGGGTCCTGGAATGGAGCCCCATTTCAGGCTCTCTACTCAGCATGAAGTCTACTTCTCCCTCTCCCTCGTCACCTCCTGCCCCCACTCCTGCTCTCAAATAAATAAAATCTTTTAAAAAATAACAATAAATAAAAATTTAAAAAAGAGTAATTCAATATTAGCCTAATAATGGATAAATGAAAACCATTTTATTAAGATGCTTAGAAACCCTATCCTTAATTTTTTAAAGATTTTATTTATTAGAGAGAGCAAGAGAGCACAAGCAGAGGGGGTGGCGGAGGGAGAAGGAGAAGCAAGCTCCCCGCTGAGCAGGGAGCCCAATGTGGGGCTCAATCCCAGGACCCTGGGATCAGGACTCGAGCCGAAGGCAGACGCTTAACCGACTGAGTCCCCCAGGCGTCCCTCCTTAATATTTTACACAAAATAAATCTGTCTGTTTAGAAAAAGAAGAAAAAAGCCTGCCTCACTTGTACATGGACTTCAAAGTATCAAATAATCTTTGTTATTTTGATAATCGTTAATTAATTCCTCTTTAAAGGTATTTATGTCTATTACAAAAAGTACAAAGTGACGTATAAAAAAGTATAAAAAGTGAAGAGGAAAGTAAAATGTGGCTTTGGGTAGCTTTTATAGTCGCTGAAAACGTGTGTGTTCATAATCATCTTAAAAGAAAAATATTCAAATTGATTACAGAAAAACTCATGTTCCCAAATTTTAAAAAATTCTCTCCATTCAACAATAAAATTTCAAATTATTTATTTTTTAAATATTTTATTTACTTGCAAGAGACAAAAAGAGAGCATGAGGGGCGGGAGGGGCAACGGGAGAGGAAGAAGCAGTCTCCCTGCTGAGCAGGGAGCCACACGCAGGGATCAATCCCACCACCCTGAGATCATGAATTTAGCTGAAGGCAGACACTTAACTGACTGAGCCACCCAGGCACCCCAAAATTTCAAATTATTTACGCTAAGGAACTCCTGAAACAACTAAGAGTTCATAAATGCCAGAATTATCCAGATCATTTGTGAGGAAATTAAAAAAACACAGCCACACAGTAAACAGAACTTAAATGTAACTAATCCTATATAGAACCTGACAAATAACAACTTACAAAGTTCTTTAAATGACCATTAAATTTTGGGGCGCCTGGGTGGCGCAGTGGTTAAGCGTCTGCCTTCAGCTCAGGTCATGATCCCAGGGTCCTGGAATCAAGTTCCCCATTAGGCTCCCTCCTCAGGAGGAGTCTGCTTCTGCCTCTGTGTTCTCTCTCTCTCTCTCTCTCTCTCCCCCTCTCTCATGTTCTCTCTCAAGTAAATTAAAAAAAAAAAATCTTTAAATGACCATTACATTTTAAGTAAATATTTCTGTATGGAAAAGCTTTTAAAAAGGCTCATTTAGCAAGTTACATTTACAAGATGGGAAAGGATAATATCTACTTCTAAATCTGATTGCGTTCTATTAGAGAAAAAGTTCTTAATGAAATGGCAGAGAACATATGGTTCTTGAGAAAAAGAATATAGAGGGGCAGTGAAGCAGGTTATCTTCACCAAGGGAAAAGAAGTGTGAAAGAAAACAGAATAAATTAGAGAAGGCAGAGCTATGAAGAACTTTCAGAATCAAGAATCATGGGGCTAAATCAGTAATACTGAAAAACAGTTTGGCATTATCTTATGAAGTTGAGCCTTCATATCTCATAGAACCAAGCAACTCAACTCCTAGGTATATACCCCACAAAATGTTTCCACATGCTTCGGGAGGCACATACAAGTATGTTCATAGCTTCCCTCTTCACAAGAGCCAAAAGCTGAAAATAACCTGAATGTATATTGGCTGGAGAATAAATAAATTTGGACATATACATATAATAGAATATTATACAATAGTGATAAAAGAACAAATTACAGCTACACTCAGTAATTTATCGAATCTCAGAAACATCATGAGAAAAATCCTAGAAAACTATGGTATTATTTATAAGGTTCAAAAGCAAGCAAATCCAATGTATTATTTAGGCATCTAAACACAAAATGTACAACAGTGGTTACCTCTGAGGGGAGAGCAGAGAAATGTGCAACAGGAGGAGAACACAGGGAGATTATGCACTGGGTCTTGGATATTTATTCATTTTGTATTATGCTTTATAACCTACATATATGTTTCACACTTATTCTTTGGTATGCACCACATTGTATTTCTATAAGATTGGGGAAAAAAAAAAGGAATTCTACAGCTAGCCAGGTCAATAGAAATCATCTAGTCAATAGCTGATCTAATCTAGAATATTTAGCCCATGAAGGAATCGATTCTTTCATACCTTGCATTTTGGCTTACAGAGCATTTATACTTTTTTTTAGAATTAGTAGCATTATTTAAAAATCAAGAGCAATTAAAAATAATCCAATTTCTACTTTTCTTGAAAATTAAAAGGTAGTTACATTGGGCTTACAATAAGATAAGTCGACAGATGAAAACTGAGTTGTGTCTACTCTCTTTAGAAGAGCGTATACTACCCTACACACCATGGTCTCTCTGCTCCTGGTTCCTTTATGCCAACCAGCCAACTTTATTCATTCATTTACATTAACTGGTTAGCTCTGTGGGCATTTGAATTTGAGAGCCAGGATGTAGTCCAACACTTTCATTTTATGTGGTAACTAAAGTTCTGAATGATTAAGTGACTTGCCCAAGGTCACATAGCTTTGGCTCTTCAAACATCTTCCTATTTTCCACTGTCTATATACTCAATTATATATGTTTTAAATGAATATGCTGTTCCTGAAAGTAAGGGACCACATAGGAAGGCCAGCAGGCATCAGAGCATATTACACTAATTATTATTATAGTAGTATGAAAATAAAAGGACCAAAATAGCTTCTTTTTTTTTTTTTAAGTAGGCTCCACACCCAGCATGGAGCCCAACATGGGATTTGAACTCAGGACCCTGAGATCATGACCTGAGCTGAGATCAAGAGTTAGACACCCAACTGACTGAGCCACCCCAGTACCCCAACTAAAATAGCCTGATTGCCAAAAAATATTCACCTGAGTTCCCTTAAATTGTGACAATGACCACTTTTAAAAATATATAAAACAATTTTACTAAGATCTAATTCACAAAGCATACAACTAGTGGATTCAATGACTTTTAATGTATGTTTACATCCTAAACCTCCAACCCATTCTACACTAACAATGATCACTTTTTAGGGATTGCTAACAAAGTCACTGGGGTCCACTCTACCATTAGAAATGTATACAAAACAAACCCAACATTCTCAATCAATTTTCATTAAAATGTTTCTGTACCCCATGTTAGGCATAAAGTCCCTAATAATAATGTAAGAAATTCAGTATTATCATTGGAAGATTAAAAGGTGGATGATACAGTATACTCTTCCCCCAACAAGGGAGTTAGTTATTTCAAACTCTAGAGATTATTCTATCTATAGACTAGTGATCTCAACAGAAGACAAGTGATACTAAACAACTGCTCAAAACAACAGCTGCAAAGGAATGAGAATACATGACACTTAATGGAATTCTTAGGGCTAGATATGGATTTTGGGATACCAATCATGTGAGTTATACCCAAAAGCAGTTTTTGAGAGATTCTTTTTTTTTCAGTGGAAAAAGAAAAGTTTCAAGTTTATGGTTAAGAAACTAATACTTTGCAATTACTACAATTCCTTTCAAAAGCCCCACTATGAGCTTATTAAGTTTCTAAGTTTGGTAAAAAGCTTGGAAGCAATCACCTAAAAATAAACGTAACAAAACTGTTGAACCCAGTTATCTGAAAACAGTACAAGTTTTACTCTAAATACAGAGCTTAATTTTTTAAGAATTTCCAGGAATAGATGGTAACCAATGTTGGGTTTAAATTCAGTGCTCTAATTTTAAAATCCTGGTCTAATCCAATTGTAAATTGTCGCTTGCAGATTTTTGCCATTTTGCAGTTATAAAAATACTGTCAACAAAATATATCTTCATGTGTTTCAATGGAAAAATAACTATTATAATCAATTTTTTAAAGATTTTATTTTCAGAGGCGTCTGGGTGGCTCACTCGGTTAAGTGGCTCACTCTTGTTTCCTGCTCCAGTCATGATCTTGGGGTCCTGGGATGAAGCCCTGTGTGCGGCTCAGGGGGAAGTCTGAGCGTGGGCTCAGGGGGAAGTCTGAGGATTCTCTCTCCCTCTCCCTTTCTCCCTCCCCTGAGCTCACACATATGCATGCATGCTCTTTCTACTGAATAAATAAATCTTAAGGGAAAAAAATATTTTATTTTTAAGTAATCTCTACACTGAACATGGGGCTCGAAGTTACAACCCCAAGATCAAGAGTCACATGCTCTACTGACAGACTGCCAGGCTCTCCTATTATAATCAGTTTTTATAAATTACTAAAATGATATAGATTCTTTTTTTTTTTTAAGAATTATTTATTTGACAGAGAGAGAGCCAGCGAGAGAGGGAACACAAGCAGGGGGAGTGGGAGAGGAAGAAGCAGGCTCCCAGCAGAGGAGCCCGATGTGGGGCTCGATCCCAGGACTCCGGGATCAGGCCCTGAGCCGAAGGCAGACGCTTAACGACTGAGCCACCCAGGCGCCCCTGCTATAGATTCTTTTACTCAAAGTTACATCCTTTTGGGAACCGTGGCCACAATGGCACCAGGAATTATTTCTAAAGGATGATGCTGAAGTTTCAACAGCCACAAATCAATGTGATACACTACATAAATAAAAAGGACAAGAACCATATGATCTTCTCAATAGATGCAGACAAGCATTGGACAAAGTACAGCATCTTTTCTTGATTAAAACTCTTCACAGTGTTGGGATAGAGGGTATATATCTCAATATCATAAAAGCCATTTATGAAAAACCCACAGAGAATATCATTCTCAATGGGGAAAAAGTGAGAGCTTTTCCCCTAAAGTCAGGAACACAGCAGGGATGTCCATTATCACTACTGCTCTTCAACACAGCACTAGAAGTCCTAGCCTCAGCAATCAGACAACAAGAAGAAATAAAAGGCATCTGAATCAGCAAAGAAGTCAAACTCTCACTCTTTGCAGATGATATGATACTTTATGTGGAAAACCCGAAAGACTCCACCCCAATATTACTAGAACTCATACAGGAATTCAGCCAAGTGGCAGGATATAAAATCAATGCACAGAAATCAGTTGTATTTCTATACACCAACAATGAGACAGAAGAAAGAAATTAAGGAGTCGATCCCATTTACAACTGCACCCAAAACCATAAGATACTTAGGAATAAATCTAAGCAAAGAGGGAAAGGATCAGTACTCAGAAAACTACAGAACACTCATGAAAGAAATTGAGGAAGACACAAAGAAATGGAAAAACGTTCCATGCTCATGAATTGGAAGAACAAATATTGTTAAAATGTCTATGCTACCTAGAGCAATCTATACATTCAGTGCAATCCCTATGAAAATACCATCAACTTTTTTCACAGAACTGGAAAAAATAACCCTAAAATTTGTATGGAACCAGAAAAGACCCCAAATAGCCAGAGGAATGTTGAAAAAGAAAACCAAAGCTGGTGGCATCACAGTTCTGGACTTCAAGTTCTATTACAAAGCTGTCATCATCAAGACAGTATGGTACTGGGGCACCTGGGTGGCACAGTGGTTAAGCGTCTGCCTTCGGCTCAGGGCGTGATCCCGGCGTTCTGGGATCGAGCCCCACATCAGGCTCCTCCGCTGTGAGCCTGCTTCTTCCTCTCCCACTCCCCCTGCTTGTGTTCCATCTCTCGCTGGCTGTCTCTATCTCTGTTGAATAAATAAATAAAATCTTAAAAAAAAAAAAAAAGGACAGTATGGTACTAGCACAAAAACAGACTCGTAGATCAATGGAACAGAATAGAGAACCCAGAAATGGACCCTCAACTCTATGGTCAACTAATCTTCGACAAAGCAGTAAAGAATATCTAATGGAAAAAAGATAGTCTCTTCAACAAATGGTGTTGGGAAAATTGGACAGCCACATGCAGAAGGGCCATTTCCTAACACCATACACAAAAATATACGCAAAATGGATGAAAGACCTAAATGTGAGACAGCAATCCATCAGAATCCTTGAGGAGAACACAGGCAGCAATGTCTTTGACCTTGGCCAAAGCAACCTCTTGCTACACATGTCTCCAAAGGCAAGGGAAATATAGGCAAAAATGAACTATTGGGACTTCATCAAGATAAAAAGCTTTTGCACAGCAAAGGAAACAGTCAACAAAACGAAAAGTCAACCGACAGAATGGGAGAAGGTATTTGTAAATGACATATCAGATAAAGGGTCAGTATCCAAAATCTATAGAGAACTTATCAAACTCAACACCCAAAGAACAAATAATCCATCAAGAAATGGGCAGAAGACACGAATAGACATTTCCCCAAAGAATACACCCAAATGGCCAACAGACACATGAAAAAGTGCTTAATATCACTTGGCATCAGGGAAATACAAATCAAAACCACAATGAGATACCATCTCACATCAGTCAGAATAGCTAAAACTAACCACTCAGGAAACGACAGATGTTGGCAAGGATGCAGAGAAAGGGGAACCCTCCTACACTGTTGGTGGGAATGCAAGCTGGTGCAGCCACTCTGGAAAACAGTATAGAGGTTCCTCTAAAAGTTGAAAATAGAGCTACTTTATGACCCAGCAATTGCACTGTTGGGTATTACAACAATACAAATGCAGTGATCCAAAGGGGCACCTGAACCCCAAAGTTTATAGCAGCAATGTCCACAATAGCCAAACTATGGAAAGAGCCCAGATGTCCATTCACAGATGAGTGGATAAAGAAGATGTGATTAATATATATATAGATATATATAGATAGATAGATACACACACACACACACACACACACTGGAATATTACACAGCCATCAAAAATTTGCAATGACATGGATGGAACTAGAGGGTATTATGCTAAGTGAAATAAGTCAATCAGAGAAAGACAATTATCATGTGATCTCACGGATATGCAGAATTTGAGAAACAAGGCAGAGAATCATAGGGGAAGAGAGGAAAAAATGAAACAAGATGAAACCAGAGAGGGAGACAAACCCTAAGAGACTCGTAATCTTAGAAAACAAACTGAGGGTTGCTGGAGGGAGGGGGTGGGGGTAGCTGGGTGATGGACATTGGGGAAGGTATGTCTTGTGGTGAGCACTGGGTGTTGTGTAAGACTGATGAATCACAGACCTGTACCCCTGAAACAAATAATACTCACATAGAGTCCAACTAAAAATTCTCTTAGTCTTGGGGTCTTGAGTTCAAGCCCCACCTTAGGTGTAGAGATCACTTAAAAAAAAATTTTTTTTAATTGAGAAAGAAAAAGAATGATGCTGAAAAAGGAAAGAAAAATTTAAAGAATAATTCCATTCACCGGGATCTAAATTATTAATATGTAATGAATTGTGCTACCTGATTAATCTTCCAAGACTTGTGATACATGGCACTTAGAACCTCCCTTTTTAAAAATGAAGAAACCAACGCATAGATAATTAAAGAAAACTATATGAAGGGTGTCTGGATGGCTCAGTTGGTTAAGTGACTGCCTTGGGCTCAGGTTATGCATGATCTCAGGGTCCTGGGCTCCCAGGAGTCTGGTTCCCTGCTCAGCAGGGAGTCTGCTTCTCCCTCTGCCTGCACCCCACCACAACTTGTTCTCCTTCTCTCTCTCAAATAAAATCTTTAAAAAAACCCAAAACCAACTATATGAATTTGGTATGTTGGCTATGCGATTCTATGCCACCAGTTTTTAACCAATCAAATCTCAACACAAGTAGGTAACTAACTTAAAAGACTGCTTCTCAGGGGCGCCTGGGTGGCACAGCGGTTGAGCGTCTGCCTTCGGCTCCGGGCGTGATCCCTGGCGTTATGGGATCGAGCCCCACATCAGGCTCCTCCGCTATGAGCCTGCTTCTTCCTCTCCCACTCCCCCTGCTTGTGTTCCCTCTCTCGCTGTCTGCCTCTATCTCTGTCAAATAAATATTTAAAAAAAAAAAAAAAAGACTGCTTCTCAGGGTGCCTGGGTGGCTTAGTCAGTTAAGCGTCTGCCTTCAGCTTAGGTCATAATCCCAGGGTCCTAGGATAGAGCCCTGTGTTGGTCTCCCTGCTCAGCAGAGAACCTGCTTCTCCCTCTACCCCTCCCCCCCCATGATCTCTCTCTCTCACGCACGCTCTCTCTAATAAATCGCAAAAAAAAAAAAAAATTAAATAAATAAACGGGATAAAAAAGATGAGTAAGACACCATTCCTTTACCACAAGAAAATCATATTCTAGTGGAGGAAATAGACATCCTCATAGATAATTATTACAGAATGTAACTGCAATGATAGAGACATGCAAAAGGTATGATATGAACACATAAGGGACTTCCAGCCACATATGGGGAGATCAGAAAAGACCTCATTTATGCTTTAATCATTGGGTAAGAAGTAGCAGGTAAAATGAGGTTTGATGAGAGTGGGAGGGGAGACCATTTAAAACAGCAATGTGAATAAAGGCACAGAGAAAACAGTCTAAGAAGTCGACTAAATTGGAAAGAGGAAGGGGCTAGACCAAGGAGGCTTTGTTAGATGTGCTAAGGAGCTTGGACTTTGCCCTTTAGATAGGTGACAGGATGACACTGAAGGGTTTTAGATAAAGGGAAGCAGCATGGTCATAACTGTGCTTTCTAAAGAATGGTCAACTCTGTAGTGTGGAAGATGCTTTGGAGGGGGCAAAACTGGAGGCAGGCAGAGAGAGCAGTTAAGAGACATGTAATTACCTAGGTGAAAGATACTAGGACTGAACCACCAAGGCTGTGGTGGTTGGAATGAAGATAGGGGAAATTTGACAAATATTTGTTATTAAATTGACTGAATCTGTTAAGTAGATTTGGGATTAAAGCAGAGAAAAGGAATCTAGGATGCTTCCCAGTTTAGCTCTGAATCACTGGTGGATGATATTTTCACTTATCCACCCCTACCCCTACCAAAGAAAAGAAAGGTGGAGGGGCAGTTTTGGGGGGGGGTCATGAGTTTGGTTACTGACAAGTAGTTCAGATGCTTAATCATGGAAACATTTTGATAATGATCCCAGCATGTTTTTGCTGCAAGACATCCATAAGATCGTCAGTTTTATTGCGAGGTGAATTAAAGTTACACTGAAATTCTAGAAGCATCCAACAAATAATATTGTACAATATTCAGGCCAGAAAGACTCCAGTTGAGGTTTCACCAGCAGCGAGGAGCAGTCTTTTTCTTTTTTTTAAAGATTTTATTTATTTAGGGGTGCCTGGGTGGTGCAGTCGTTAAGCATCTGCATTTGGCTCAGGGCATGATCCCAGGGTTCTGGGATCGATCCCTGCATCAGGCTCCTCCGCTGGGAGCCTGCTTCTTCCTCTCCCACTCCCCCTGCTTGTGTTCCCTCTCTCGCTGGCTGTCTCCCTCTTTCTGTCAAATAAATAAATAAAATCTTAAAAAAAAAAAGATTTTATTTATTTAACAGAGCATACGTGCACACGTGCGAGAGAGAGCCCGCATGCGAGCAGGCCATGCCTACAAGCAGGGGGAATGGGGCAACTTAACCAACTGAGTCATTTAACCAACTGAGCCACCCAATGCTCTTATCCCTGGTTTCTAAAACAGTGTCTAGAAATAAGTAACACTCAATAATTATTTAATGAATAAATGAATAAATATCCCTACACTATTTTTAAAACTATACAAAAGCATCTGATACTATTTATAGTCCTAGGTGGTAGAAACTTTTGTATCAGGATAATCTGATTGCTCAGGAAAACTCTATCAGGGGCGCCTGGGTAGCGCAGTCGTTAAGCATCTGCCTTCAGCTCCGGGCGTGATCCCAGCGTTCCGGGATCGAATCCCACATCGGGCTTCTCCGCTGGGAGTCTGCTTCTTCCTCTCCCACTCCCCTGCTGTGTTCCCTCTCTCGCTGGCTGTCTCTCTGTCACATAAATAAATAAAATCTTAAAAAAAAAAAAAAAGAAAACTCTATCAGAGTTGGTGCCCTGACTCACTGCTCCTTTGGCAATAAAATGAAACAAGATTGTATTACTCAAATGAATTGCTATGGACACAGCTTCAACAAGAACCTTTCATCCAGTCACCAAGAAATCATTTTTGAGGGCCTTTTAGGAACTAGGCCCTGTTCTAGACAGAGAGGATACAGCAGTAAAGAAAACAGAAAAGGTCACTGCCCTGAAGGTTTATTGTTCTAGTGGGAGGAGATAATATCAAACAAGATAATTTTAGATAGTGATAAGTGCTATGATAAATAAAGCAGAGTGAAGGGTTTACTTCACATCGGATGACTAGAGAAGTTCTCATTCAGAAGGGAACATTTTAGGTGAAATCTGAAATAATACTAAGGAATCATTCATGTAAAGATTAGAAGAGCATTCCAGGTGAGTACATTGGCCTTAAAGTGGAAATGACCATGGTGTGATCAAGCAAGCATTCAAGAAAAGACCAGTCTGGCTCTAGCCAGTTGGTGAGAGGGAGAATAGTATGAGATGATGACAGAAAGGTGGGGCCAGATTATGAGGTCTACTGGGCCAAGTAATGGTGTCTGGATTTTAATTAATCAATTAATTAATTTTTAAAAGATTTTATCTATTTGAGAGAGAGCACACGTGTGCACATTGGGGGCGGAGGAGGGACAAGCAGACTCTGCACTGAATGCAGTGCCCCACACAGGGCTGGATCTCACAACTCTGAGATCATGACCTGAGCCACAGTCAAGAGTCTGATGCTTAGGAGCTACGGGTGCCTGAGTGTCTCAGTTGATTAAGTGTAGGACTCTTGGTTTGGGCTCAGGTCATGATCTCAGGGTCATGAGATAGAGCCCCACACAGCCTCTAGGTTCAGTGGGGAGTCTGTCTGCAATTCACTCTCTTTCCCCATCTCTCCCCATTTTTCCTTCTCCCCACTACAGCATGCTCTCGCTCTCAAACAAATACAATCTTAAAAAAAAAAAAAAAGTCTGACGCTTAACCGAGTCACCCAGGCATCCCTATTTATTTTTAGGAGAGGGAGGCAGAGGAGAGGCCGAGGGAGAGGGACAAAAGAATCTTAAGCAGGCTCCACGCCCAGCATGAGCCAAATGCCCAGCTTAGTCTCACAACCCTGAGATCATGACCTGAACTGAAATCAAGAGTCAGATGCTTAACCGACTGAGCCACCCAGGCGCCCCTGGATTTTAATTTAAAATGAAACAGAAAGTCACTGGAAGATTTTAAGTGAGGAAAGGACAAGAACTTTAAAGATCACTCTGTGAGAAATGGATTGTAGGGGATGGGCAAAAATGGAAGGAGGGAGATCATTTAGGAAGCTGTTTGCAGTTGAACAGGCAAAAAATGATAGTGACTTGGGAAAGATGTTTGCTTTTGTAAGGATTAAATGGAATAATGTAAATAAAATGCTACATTCAGTATCTGACACAGAAGCATCCAACAACAAAATGATGTAAGATAATATAAAACATATATTGGTCTCCGCCCCTGGTTCTTGGCACAGAACTCCTAAAACCCTGGTAAATTCTTAAGTGTTAAGAGTACTAGGAGCATCTTCTGTTCTCATGAGGCAACTCTGGGTGGGGGATGGTCACCAGAAAGATAAAGCCATAAGCAGAAGCTTGAAATTTTCAGCCCTACCCCCCATTTTCCAGAGAGGGAAGAGAAGCTGTAAATGGACTGAATAACTGATCATGCCCACGTGACAAAGTTTCCATAAATATAGCAAAAGTATGGGGCTCAGAGAACTTCGAGGTTGGTGAACACATTCACACCAGGAGAGTGACACTCCCCAACTCCATGGGCACAGAAGCTCCTGTGCTCAAGACCGCCCCAGACGTTGCCCTATATAGCTCTTCATCTGGCTGTTCATCTACATCCCTTATCATAACCTTTAATAAGCTGGTTAACTTAAGTGTTTCCTTCAGTTCTGTGAGCCACTCTAGCAAATTAATTGAATCCAAGGAGGGAATCATGGGAACCTCTGATTTGTAGCCAAATCTGACAGAAGTTGTGGGTAACCTGGGGACCCACTACTTACAGTTGGCATCTGAAGTGGGGTGGGAGCAGTTTCGTCAGATTAAGCCCTTAACCTGTGGGATCTGACACTATCTGCAGGCAGGTAGAGTTAGATTGAGTTAAATTATAGGACCCCCAGCTGGTCACAGAGCACTGCTGGTGGGGGAAAAGTCCCTACATATTTGACCAGAAGCATCAGAAGTCTTCTGTATGAGTGGTAAAGGAGACACACAGGAGGGAAAGAAACGAGGTTTTCCCAACACAGGAGAAGACATATAGGTGGAAAACTGAGTTTTCCCAATACAAATGGTACCCATTATTATTAGTTTATGCCTATGGAAGAGTCTTCTTGTTTAACAGGATATGAACATCAAAATCCCTGAGACAATAACTAGGGAAGTATACAATAACCACAACACTCAAAGTATGAGTAAAACTCTATTACTCGTTTACCAAATTTGTTGAGGATTTACCCTGCACAAATTTTGAACAGGTTTGCTAAGGCAGTACAAGAAAGTGGATTAATTGATCAATTAATCTGTAAGGGACTGAGAAGAGTTCAACCCCTTACAATGAAATGGCAGCCCAAATAAACTGCTATTCCTTCTAATCTGGAAGACGAGAGGATCATGCCCTAGTTTGCCCCACAGATATTGCATTAGGACATACAACAGTTAAAGATTTAAATTAGTAACATAAACAAAAGTTTTTAATAAAATGCTATGTGGACAGTACACTGATGTACAATGCTAAGAAAAATATAATATTTATATAAAGCCCTGATATAGTGCTTTGCACAGGGTAAATGCTCAATAAATGGCAGCTATCAGTTCCAGCTGTACAGTCCTTGGAAGGCTGAACGTGTGATGTTTACCTGACATCAATAACTAATCGCTTGAAGAAATGAAGAGACATTTCTCCAAAGACATATAGATGGCCAAAAGACACATGAAAAGATGCTTAACATCAAGTTATCAGGCAAATGCAAATCAAAACCACAGAGATATCACCTTACATCTGTTAGAATGGTTAAAATAAAAAACACAAGAAACAACAAGTATTGGTGAAGATGTAGAGAAAAAGGACCCTAGTGCACTGTTGGTAGGAATACAAATTGGTGCATATGAATATGAAAACACTAATTCGAAAATAGGGGTACCTGGGTGGCACAGTCGGTTAAGCAACCGACTCTTAATTTCGGCTCAGGTCATGATCTCAGGGTCATGAGATTGAGCCCCATATTGGGCTCCGCACTGGGTGTGGAGCCTGCTTAAGATTCTCTTTTTCGGGGCGCCTGGGTGGCACAGCGGTTGAGCGTCTGCCTTCGGCTCAGGGCGTGATCCTGGCGTTCTGGGATCGAGCCCCACATCAGGCTCCTCTGCTATGAGCCTGCTTCTTCCTCTCCCACTCCCCCTGCTTGTGTTCCCTCTCTTGCTGGCTGTCTCTGTCTCTGTCGAATGAATGGATAGGGTCTTTAAAAAAAGAAAAAAAAAAGGATTCTCTTTCTCGGGAAGCCTGGGTGGCTCAGTCAGTTGAGCGTCTGCCTTCGGCTCAGGTTATGATCCCGGGGTCCTGGGATCGAGCCCACACTCTTTGCTCAGCGGGGAGCCTGCTTCTCCCTCTGCCTGCTGCTCTCCCCTGCGTGCTCGCACTCTTTCTCTTTCTCTCCGACAAATAAATACAATCTTAAAAAAAAAAAATTCTTTCTCCCTCCCTCACTGCCCCTCCCCCTCTTAGCACATGCACACACTCTCTCTCAAAAAAAAAGTATAACTCCATTGCTGTTTATTGCAGCATTATTTACTGAAGCATTATTTACAGCAGCCAAGCAGCCCAAGTACTCTTTCATAGATGAACAGGTAAAGAAGATGGAATACATATACAATGGAATATTATGGAGCCATAAAAAAAAAAAGGAAATCTTGCCATTTGGCAACAACATAGATGGATCTAGAGGGTCAAATGCTAAGTGAAATAAGTCAGAGAAAGACAAATACTATATCACTTCACCCATATGTGGAATTTAAGAAAGAAAACAAATGAACAAAGAAAAAAAGAGACAAACCAAAAAACAGACTCTTAACTACAGAGAATAAACTGATGGTTACCAGAGAGGAGGTGGGGGAGGGGAATGGGTGAACAGGTGAAGAGGATTAAGAGTATAATTATGAGCACTGAGTAATGTAGAAATTGTTGAATCAGTATATTGTACACCTGAAACTAATAATACTGTATGTTTACTGGAATTTAAAAAAATAACCAATTGCTTGACTAAGTTGATAGTAGAGCCACAGGAATTCTAATCTAATTCAACACCTTGATTTTCCAATTGGAAAAAGTGAGGTCTAAAAGGGCTAAATGACTTGCAAAGTCAGCCACAGTGCAGTGAGCAGAGACAGAGCCAAAGCCAAACCCTGAATCCTCCATCCAGTTTCCATTACATGTCACAGATCTGCAGTTTACCTATACGGTTGTGTTCAAACTCTTGTAAGGGGATAAAAATAACACAGCTGCTATACCTGACTTTTTCAATCCTTTTATTAAAATCATCATTGAGCTATGAATTTCACATGAGTATCATCAACAGTCCAGATTGGCAATATATAGTCTTACGAGTTGACAAAACAAGTCTTGGCAATGCAATTCTATCACAGACAGCTGATGAATGGATAGCTACCAGATCAGCTGTTATATGCACCTGAAGCAGAGAGACTACAAGGAGAATATAAGGAGAAAATGCTTTAAAACCGTTTCCACAGCACTTTTAAAATGTGACAATAACTGTGGATCACTAAGAAACTGAGATACTCTTGGCATTCAGCAACAACAGAACGGTCGTTTTAAGCAAAGACTAGTTAAGGAGTTTAATAAAAGCACTGGGAGAATAAGACTAAAAGCCACAATGCATTCCAAAAAAATTTTCCCTTTCACAGGCAGTGGAAAGGCCAACCGTGGACTTTCAGGTCCTTCCGGATAGGAGATCAGGGTACCCTCCCTCTACTCCCATAAAAATAAAAAATTTAAAAAACCTCTGAACGGGAGGGAAAACAGGGCAGCGCATAGAGGAAAATCCAATCTAGTTGCGGTGAATTAAATTCAACTTAACAAATATTTCCTGAAAACTCTACTGCGTGTAAGACACTGGGAATGAAAGGCGGTCGCTCTGCCTCAAAGACCTCTAAATTATATGGGAGGAACGAGGAGAATGAGGCTCATGGAAGTACACCCAAGATCGAATAGAAGTGCTCTAAGAAAGGTTCCACTCAGGGACATGAGTTCAAAGGCAAAAAGATTTCGAGACTCAGAAAGGCTTCATGGGAGAAGTAGCGCTCGAGATAATCACTGAAGAAAAGACAGAGATAAGGCGTTGAGGGGTAGGAGAGTAAGTGAGCATTCGAACAACCAAGTGAGGACAAACCCCGGTTTCCTTGCAACCGCCGCCTCCTCTCGCGCTCAGCAGGCGTCCAGCGTGCCTTCTCTCGCGGGGCAGAGGCCTACCCCTCTCCTCCCCGGTTCTCCCCCACCATTTCTCACCTCAGTGGCTTCCAAGTTCCCCCTCGGTCAACCCTGTCTGAGGACAGAAGACAATGCCGACAGGAGAAAGCCCTAAAGTTGCCGGGCGTGCTGTCAACTCACCAGCTTTGGAGGCGCCGGCCAGGCCTCATCCCCATGGTAACGCCACCAAGCGCGGGTTCGAATGCCCGCGCCGGCGCCCGCGCGCCGGCAGCTCCGCCTTATCCACCAATGGGCGCCGGAGGAACTCGTTGACGTTAGGGTCCTTCTTCTCGAGAAGACCAATCAGAGATCGGAGAAAGCAGAGGGCGTAACTCTCAGGCTGCGTCTTTCAACCAATCATAGCGCCTCAGTGAAGATCTCGCGACGTTCTAGGTGAAAGTACGGCATCTTTGAGGCGGGTGGAGGGGCCTTCCGCCCTATCCTGTTGGTCGCTCTAAGCACAACCGAACCTTCCGGATTGGTCGTTGTACTCCCCCTTTCTGTTCAAGGGCTGAACCCTGCCGCCGTGGGCTTTGGGTGAGTAGTGTTAGACAGGGACCTCTGGGTGCAGTTCTCCACGGAAGAACTGAGCAATCTGTAGCTGAATGATCTACCGTCGCTACACCCAAGGGTGGACGCACCAGGCTGTCAGTGAGGCGTGGGCAGGCCCGGCCCCGGCCGCTCGCAGGACCTCAGTTTTCCTCTCTGCTCAGGGAGAGAGGAGGGTTCTATGGCTCTGAGGCTTGCTGGCCCCCGTGCTGGTGGTGATGGGGTGGGACATCGGAATTCCAGAGTTCCGGGTTTAGGGACCGGCGGCAGGAGTGCCCTTGGCCTCAGTTTCACTTTGTTGTTACCCTTTATACCCTGTCTGCTTTTCAGAAGAGATTTGGTGTGTTCTAATGGCTTCATCTATTGTATGGATGATATCTTGGTAATTAGAGCAGTAGTAAAAAAAAGAAAATCACTTGAGAGTCCCACCACCTAAAATAGAACTTCATTTGCCTATGTTCTGGCCTGGTTGGGGCCCGTATTTGTTATTGTATCTCAGAAAAAAAGAAATAGAAAATAAACAATGCAATCAAATAGCCAAATGTAAAACGCTAATACAGAGTCGAGGTTAAGAGCAATGACGTTGGTTGGGAGTCAGGCAGACCTGCTTTCCTTTTTCCTCTTCTGAAAAATCGCGGTAAAGACTCAGAGGGCTGTTGTGAAGATTAAATGAAATAATGAAAGTAAAGCACTTGGCACAATGCCTGGCAAGTAACTCCTCAAAAAAAGGTACCTTCGTAATAGAAACAAATATACTAGCTAACAAGGCCTGTAGACTTACTGCGAGTACCCAGTTTAGCTCAAAACTTGTCAGAGTAACAATTACGGGAGCCATTTTTCAAAAGAGTGAAATTTCTTCCTAGTACTTATATTGAAAGGAATTTATCTTGTGGTACTTTATGCGTAAGGAATATAATGGTGTGGTGAGCGGTGTGTTCACCAGCATTTTGCTGGAAATATGAAAAGCAATTTCTTGATTCACCTATCAATAGAAGCTAAGAGCATGTCATTAAAACATAACACAGAAGTTTCCTGATGACCTTTTATGATAAACAGGGGTGAAAGTGACTCATATATTCAGTACTTCTGGTATGTCAGATGCCACATATATGCTCTTTATTTTAAACTCTACAACAATCATGTAGAGGTTATCCTCATTTTACAGATGAGGAAAATGAGGCTTAGAGAAGTATTTTGCTTAAAATAATACAACTGTTAAATTAGGGAGCTGGGTCTTTCTCACTGCAAAGCTAGCCA
This sequence comes from Ursus maritimus, assembly GCF_017311325.1. NCBI lineage: Eukaryota > Metazoa > Chordata > Mammalia > Carnivora > Ursidae > Ursus > Ursus maritimus. The sequence goes on from NW_024424119.1 coordinate 23,971,813, forward strand.
TGCTTTTCCGTGTTGGTTGTCTGAAGGAGGATGAAATGCTTTGAATACCAGATGCACAGGCAGATTTACCCAAGTGGAGGGAGGTGGCTTGCAGAAGTACCTAGAGTGGGAGCAAAATCTTTCTCCAGTAGGAAATTTTCACCTTGGGAAATGAAGAGATTGAATGAGATGATCACTGGGCACAATTTCATCTGTTCATTTACCTTGTGGGTAGTCAATAGCACTTCAAATTCATCTTCCCCCAAACAAATCATTAGCTTACTTTCTACTCCCTACTCCACCAATTTCTCTAGTCACCCAAACCAAACAACTCCCTCTCTCTCTCCCTCCCTCTCTCTCACCCCTCTTCTTTGGACAATGAAGAATTAAGTACTGTTGGTTTTCTTTTTGAGATATCTTTCAAATTCATCCCTTCCTCTCCTTTCTCGGGGTCTCTGCCTTAACTTTATACCATTGTACCTTTTATACCATTTATACCTTTAACTCTATACCATTTGTCATCTGGACTGTTGTTGGCAACAAGCTTGTAATTGGTTGGTCTTCGTGCCTCCAATTTTCTAATCCATTCTCCACCTTCCTTGCTGCTAGAATATCTTTGTAAAATGGCAGTCTGACCATATCACCAGCCCTGCGTAAAACCAGTCAAAGGCTCCTTGTTGCCTACAGAACATAAACTAAACTGTTTATCAGTGGAATGACATTTTGTGCTTGAGGGTCTTTGCCTACATTCCTCCCTTTGCCTAGAATGCCCCTTGCCTCCACCTTTATTCTGCCTGGTGAATTCCTAGCCATCCTTCAGAATGCTTATGGGGTGCCCCTTTGACCTAAAGATGATAACTCCCTCTTCTTTGCTTCCTTTCCATCTTACACATACCCCTATGGTGCACAAAATAGACTGGCAACTTGTCTAAGTACCTTCCACTTTCATGGCTGTGAACCCTTAGAAAGCTGGGGCTTTATAATATTAAGCTTCATATCCACTCTTCAATCCTGTCACACTGCTTGTCGAGTGGGACACACTCAACAGATGTTAGATGAGTAAGTAAATCCCTTCAGACTCTAATATTAGAATTCCCCATGTTTGCTTTCTAGAATTGTACAGCAGATGGCACTAATAGGCCACTTAACAGATCCTCTTTACTAGGAATGATTTTTGTTCCAACCTTGTCTGACTTTGGCCTCATCCTAGAAGCTAATATTCATGCCATTACAGGTGAAATCTCCTGTTTCTGCCCTCAGCCAAATAGCAGAGATAGCAAGATGACTCAGCAGGTTGGTTTCTATGAGAAAAGAGAGTGGCAGATGTCCAGGCAAAGGTGCAATTGAGGGAACGTTTTCTTTGTCTTAATTTATTCACAGTAGTTAGGAGCTTTTTCCTTTTCTTTCTTTTTTCTTTTTCTTTTGTTGTTGTTGTTACAAGAAAGAGCTTTATTTGCAGATGGGCACCTCATTTCTGTTCAGTCCTTTGAAAGGGAAGAGAGGAGTTGGAGAATCAGAAAAGACCATTATGATGGGGGAAGAGAGGGAAGACTGCGCAGTCAGAGTTGCTTGTAGGCAGGCAGAGTTGGCCTTCCTCCTCATAATGGAGTGGCCTGGGCAGCTTTCCTGGATACCAGCACCCTAAGTTAGTTGCTTGTGTGCTTGTCCAAGGCTGGCATTAAAGATATTCCCAACACTTGGTTCTTGGGAACCCCCAGGCTACCTGGTATGGTCTTGAACATATCATTTTAGGTTCCTGCTTCCCAGAGAAAAAGCAGAGGAGGCATAGAAACCCTTATCAGATAGGCAAAGTTTCGGGGCCTCAGGCTACACTTTCCCTCTTCAGGGTCATCTCTGGGCACCAGGACCTTCATCTACACACCCACCCCAACTAAAACCTGTCTTGCGGAAAGGATTCCAGCCAGCTACCTTAAAAATCTTCCATGCGAATATAGATAAAAGCCTGGGAATTTCGGACCTGGAAATAATTTAATAAATTATTTGCGTGTCCTCTCTCAGGACCATTTGTGCCCTAAGCTCTGCTCTTTCACATTAAGCAGAGCTGTGGAAGGGGGGGAAATATACACTTTGGATTTAGCCTTACTTGGATTCCAATCTTGCCTTTTACAGACCAGCTATGCTCTTGGGCAAGTATTTTAGCCTTTTGAATCTTAGTTTCCTCATCCAAAACTGGAGACAATCCTGCTTATGATGAAGATTTGTCTTGAGCATTAGAAATACACACGTAAAGAACCTTGCACAGAGTAGCTGGCACAGTACGATGCTTAATAACATGGTGGCATGAAACAGTTTCTGCTCAAGGGATTTTAGATTATAAGGAACACGTTGAGAGGATTTGGGGAGCTCTTTCTGTATCTAAAGGTATGTCTGTGAGGGCTTTTGGGGGCTAAGCTATGCTTGCAATGGCACTCTGATTAATTTGATGAAAACGTTGGAACACAACACATCAGTACATGCATTTATCTGTGAATTATTTTTTGGCATCTAGGTTCTGAACCTCCTAAGCTGCAAGGGAAATGTATATATAGAGAAAGGCAAAAACACTTTTCCTTAGCTTCTGGAACCTTCTGATGACATTGAGGAGTTTTTTGTTCAGGTTTTTTTTAACCACCTAAGGCACTTTGCCACTTTTCTGAAGTGTGAATTGCCTGCTGTCAGCTTGGAGTTCTCATCTCTGCAATCGTGGCTGCAAGCACATTAGCATATTGGATGCTGTGTTCTTTAACCCCCTGAGGTTTGAATCCACCTGGAGGTGTGTGTGTGTCTGTGTGTGTCTGTGTGTTTCTGTGTTTCTGTATAAGCTGGCTACTTTCAAACCCCAGGACAGTTTCACTCCATGGTCCCCAGAAAAACAGAAAACAATAGCTCCATTGACTTTTATGTAAATGGCACTCTTCAGGAAAACACTGGGCTATTTCCCAAAATCCCAGAACATACCCTGAGCATTTGTTTGAGTGGGATGTGGGGAGAGTGTTCTGTTGAGTCAATGAACATCTGTTGAAAGCTGCTGTGCTGGGTCCCAAGGAGACAGTGCGTAGTCTGGCTCTTCCCTGCCAAAGGTACAGGCTGAGACTTACCAGACTAGATATTGTGCTTGTGGTGGCTTTCTACTATGTCCACTTGGCTGAGCTGGAACTGTGTTTCCCAGGATTCCCTTCCTGTATGGTTCCAAGTTAGGGTCGACCTCAAGAAAAGTGTATGCGAGATTTGGAAAGCCCAAGTAAAAGCAGCTAGCACCCTGCGAAGGACAGAGCAGGATGCCAAGCATGTGGCAGTGGGTACCTTTGGATGCTGATCTGCTGGTTCACCTTATTGGTGCCAGAGAAAGCACCCAGGCCTGCAGCTCCCCACCTCCTGCTGAACCTCCTCCTTCAGATACTCTAAGTGCTGGGCCAGATGAACATTCAGCTCTATGGCAGAGGGCTCCAGCTCCTCAACGTTACCCACGTGAATGAACTTGGAGATGGCGAAAGGAAGTCACAGGTTTCAGTTTGTCCTTAGGACTTCTACTTGTCCTCATAGGGTCTGGTTTGTCTTCACAAATTCCAGTTTTCCTTGTTCTCCTCCACTTCGCATCCAGCTTTCCTTCCTAACTGCTGGCCTTGCTGACCTATAGAGACTTCAGGCTCAACACCAGAGGCAGAGGTCACAGAGTTTCATGGATTTCTCCATCAACTTGTGTAATTGCACAAGATCTAATCCCTACACTAAATCTTTCATTTTCTCATAGTGTTCTACTTCTCTGATCAAACCCTACAGGAGTTTATTCGAGCCATGTTAAAGGCCCAGCTGATGGAATGATTAGAAGCCAGAGGGCTTCACAGGAGAGGTGACACTGAGCTGCTTCTGAAAGCATGAGTAGGAACTAATGTGTATGGGGAAGGAGAGAAATTCTAGAGAACAGCTGGCTCAAGCCAAGCAATTGAAAAGGGTTGAAAGGAGTTTTGCCTTTCTAGAACAACTGTCCTCTCCATGGGTCCATAGGATAGGTAAAAAGTGGACATCTGATCCTAGCTTTTGATACTAGCTCTTCTGGTTCCATTGAGACAAACCATTGGTTGGTCTGGTTCTTAGATATGGTTATCCCTACACATTGGTATCTACTGAGATACATTTTTGCTAGGTGTGTCCTTGTCACCACCCTAAGCTTCTCCCCCCCCCCGGGAAAATATTGGCCTGCTCCCCTTTTTCCAGTGGCTCCACATGGCTACCCCAGGCCTGTGTTTCTTCGCCCCCCATCCAGGTACTGTTCCCCACGATGTATGGGTGACGGCAGTGGTGTAGAGCAATGCTCTGAGGCTTCCTGTCCAAGGCAGGGCACTGCCCTCTAGTCTGAGATCCCTAAGCTTATCTAGGGATTCCGCGTTCATTCCATGAGACTCTACCCAAAGCAGGAACAAGGTGCCCTTCACCTGGAACTTGCTAATATTTTATGAGCATCTTTATAGGAGGGCGGGGGATCACTTACCTGTTTTTGCCTGAAGTGGAACCAATAATTTGAAATCTCTGTTCATCAGTTCTGTGGTGACAGGGTACTTCTTTCTGGTTTCCAGAAGCGGGAGAGTTCTTGGCATAAATAGGGAGACCAGGGGAATAGAATATGTTTTAAAAAGTCTGCTACTGGGGTGTCTGGGTGGCTCAGTCAGTTAAGCATCCGCCTTCCGCTCAGGTTGTGATCTTGGGATCCTGGGATCTAGCCCCATGTGCAGCTCCCAGCTCAATGGGGAGTCTGCCTCTCCCTCTGCCCCTCCCCACTCATCCGCTCTCTCGCTCTCGCTCTCAAATAAATAAGTAAAATCTTAAAAAAAAAAAAAAAAAAAAGCCTGCTACCAGTTTACATGTGAATTTTTAAACAAACAGGATCACGTTACACATTTTATTCCGAACCAAACTTTTTTCAGTTGTCTGAAAGTATATCAGAAAATCTTTTTAAAAGCAGCACACTTGGCTCTACCTTATTTTTTTAAAGATTTTATTTATTTATTTGAGAGAGAGAGAGAGAGCAGAGCAGGAGGGAGGGGCAGAGGGAGAAGCAGGCTCCCCGTTGCACAGGGATCCCGGACGTAGGGCTCTATCCCAGGACCCTGGGCTCATGACCTGAGCAGAAGGCAGACGCTTAACCGACTGAGCCACCCAGGCGCCCCGCTACCTTATTTTTTAAAATGGCTTCATAATATCCCATCATAGAGAAATACCGTGCTTTATTTAACCATTCCTATGTTGATGGATATTTGTTTCTGCCTTTTGTTCTTTTTGATATTTGCAAACAAGGTTGTGATGAACATCCTGTGTGTATGTCTTAAACATGTATTTCTGTATGTCAGAGTGCCTAGAAATGGAATTGCTAGATGTAAGGGAATGTGTATTTTATGTTTTGATAATTATTACCAAATTGCCCCCCCAAGGGAGTATGATAACTTTCTCTCCTACCAACAGTATACAAGAATACAGACCATTTCAAAAACCCCACTTGAGGGGCACCTGACTCACCCAGTCAGTAGAGCATGTAACTCTTGATCTCAGGTTTCTAAGTTCAAGCCCCACATTGGGTGTAGAGATTACTTAAAAATAAAATCTTTTTTTTTTTTAATTGAGATTATGTCCACTCCTTAAAAATCCGTTATAGGTTTAGAAGCGTTTGGAAAGGGGCACCTGGGTGCCTCAGTCGGTTAAGCGTCTGCCTTTGGCTTAGGTCATGATTCCAGGGTCCTGGGACCAAGCCCTACATTGGGCTCCCTGCTCAGTGGGGGCTTGCTTCTCCCTCACCCTCTGCCTGCTGCTCTGCCTACTTGTTCTCTCTCCCTCTCTCTATCTCTCTGTCAAATAAATAAATAAATAAAATCTTTAATTAAAAAAAAAGAAACATTTGGAAAGATCACAGTGTTGGGTGCATTTGGTTTTTTGGTAAACCATCTGTTGGCAGTCCTGAGGAATGAGTTTTAGTTTGGGTCTGATTTTTGTGCCTTTGCCTTTGACAGATGCAGGCTCATATTTTTTTTTTAACATTTTATTTATTTATTGGAGAGAGAGAGAGAGCATGCAACTGGGGGTAGGGCCAGAGAGAGAGGGAGAAGCAGACTCCTTGCTGAGCAGGGATCCCAATGCGGGGCTCCATCCCAAGACCTGGGACCATGACCTGAGCCAAAGGCAGACACTCAACTGAGTGACCCACCCAGGCACCCTCAGGCTTATCTTGATTGAGTCACAGCAAGGGGGCCATGGAGACCATCACTTCCAGCTCCAGCCATCCTGTCTGCATCAGCTCTGCTCTCTGTGTACCAGCGCCTTCTTTGGCCCTGGAATCTTGCAGTTGAGACCCTACTGACTTGGGTCTTTTTCTGCCTGGGCCACTGTCCTAGGCTTTTGCTGCATTTGAGACACCTGATTTTCTTTCAGTTCTGCCATCCCACCTCAGGGCCTTTGCCTATGCTGTCCCCTCCACCTGGAACACACTTTCTCCCTCCTTCCCATTGCCAGCTTAACTTTTACTCACTCTTACTTCTCTTCTCAAATATCCCTTCTTCCAGGAAGCCTTCCCTGATCCCTCAGACAAGGTCAGGTTACCTATCACACATTTTTCCTTTGTAGCACATACCCTATTGGCAGTTATTTTTTAATTTGCTTAATTATTTGATTAAAATGTGCCTCTTCCAGGGCACCTGCATGGCGCAGTTAGTTAAGTGTCCAACTCTGGTTTCGGCTTAGGTCATGATCTCAGGGTTGTGGGATCAAGCCCCAGGACAGGCTCTGAGCTCAGCACAGAATCTGCTTGAGATTCTTTCCCCTCTTCCTCCCCCGCCCCCAGCTCATGTGCACACGTGCTCTGTCTCTCTCTCTCTCAAATAAATAAATAAATATTTTTTTTTAAATCTGCCTCTCCCATTAGAATATAAACGCATGAGAGCAAAAATCTAGCACAGTACTTATTACATAGTCAGTTCTCAATAAATATTTGTTGACTGAACCAATGACACATTTTCTTTAGTGAGGCCTTACATAAGAACTCTTCCATATTTTTTTGTTACCTTGAGGACATGTCCCCCTTCAGATGATGAATTGTTTTTTCACCGCTGCAGATATTCCTACTCTTCTCCCTTTCTGTCTTTTGTTGTTGTTGACATTCTTTTCTGAAATGGAAAGAAAAGTAACTGAGGGGCACCTTGGTGGCTCAGTTGGTTAAGTGTCTGCCTTCAGCTCAGGTCATGATCTCAGGGTCTTGGCATCTAGCCCTGCTTTGGGCTCCCTGCTCACAGGGAGCTTGCTTCTCCCTCTCCTCCCTGCTCATTCTTTCTCTTGCTATCTCTCTCTCAAATAAATAAAAAAATTTTTTAAAGATTTTATTTATTTATTTATTTGACAGAGACAGCCAGCGAGAGAGGGAACACGAGCAGGGGGAGTGGGAGAGGAAGAAGCAGGCTCCCAGCGGAGGAGCCTGATGTGGGGCTCAATCCCAGAATGCTGGGATCACTCCCTGAGCCGAAGGCAGACGCTTAACGACTGAGCCACCCAGGCACCCCATCAAATAAATAAAATATTTTTTAAAAGAAAAGTAAAGTAACTGAAATGGAAAAGACTACAAAATTTTAGTCTTTACTGAATTGCTGACTATAAAATTAATACATGTTTTCTGTGAACTTCCAGACAATACAGAAATATAGGGACTAGAAAATGAAAGGCTCACCATAATCTCGTCCTCCAGAAAACACTCTTAATGATGTGTGTCCTTCCGGACACTGTCCTATGCATATTGAAACCTATCGAGTGCTATTACATGTCAGGCACTGTTTGAAAGCACTTTACAGAAAGTTAAGTCATGTGATCCTCACAGCAACCCTTTAAGGTAGAACTGTTATTATCCTTATAGCAGAGGAAACTGAGGCTTAGGAGCTAATCACACAGTGAATAAGTGGCAAAGTCAGAACTTGAACCCAGGCTGCAGAGTCACACTCTTGACCACTATGCTAGTGTGCTTCTCCTTGGGTAGGAAAGAGACTTTCTACTGTGTGTACCTTTTTGTACTTTGAATTTTGGACCATGTGAATGTATAACATTCTACAACATAAATAAAAGACTAGAAATACCAATAACAAAAATGTTTTTAGTACACCGAGCTACCTTTCCTAAGTGACCCCTCAGGCCATCAGAAACCACATCATTGGAATCTCTGCCCCACAGACTCAGGCTGGAGGCTGAGGGAAATGGGACCATGGGTTTGTTGATGGTGTTCCTCATCTCTCCCATTCCCAGCATCTCTCTAGGTTCAGTGGGTTTGCTTCCGAGGACCTCCAGTCTCTTAACACACGCACACCAGCTCTGTGTCTTAGTAGGGAGACCTGGAGGAGTTGGGGTAGAGCCGCAAGGACAGGGTAGGGGCCAGGGTCCTACCGTCACTCACAAATCAGTCTCTGATTCCTGGTTTTCCCCCACCAGTCCTTGCTATGCTGCCTTTTTCTGTAGTTGATGAGGTCACTGTTAGCTGATCTGTGCTGCTCCCCAGCACCAGCTGCTGCCCCCAGGGTGGATCCTCCTGTGATAACTTGCCAATGTCTCCCATCTTCTTCGTTAAGTCCTCAGATAGACCATGGCCCTGAGAGCATGTGGCTTGATCATCTTCCGAAGACGCCTCATTCCCACAGTGGACAAACCTGCAATTGAATTTCTGCTGCTACAGGCATCATACGGCATCCATCACTGGACTCCTCCCAAAGGTGCAAGGCAGAAGGGCTGGCTCTCAAGAAAGTGCCAAGCACTGCTTGGAAAGCTACCCTACCAGGCCCCCCATAAAGCTTACATCCCAGTGACTATGCAGCAGGAGGGGGTGGGGTGGGCAGGAGCCCTTGATTCTTTCTGACATACATGGTCTCCATGCCAGGCTAGAGCTGGAAGTAGAACTCTGTGATTGAATCCCAGGGCAGAAGCAGCGTGTGTGTGTGTGTGTGTGTGTGTGTGTGTGTGATTCACTGGAGTGCCAGCCTCTGTGGTAAATGGCTGGATAGGAGAAAAGGCGCTGGGCTGGGAACTGGGGACCTTGGGGTCAAGTCATTACTGGGTTACAGGTCACGGGCCCTGAGTGAGCAGCCCCCAGACAGAAGGGAGCAGGGACTTTAAAGGGGAGTGCCGTGGGAGAGGGGTGAACAAGGACCCAGGGTTGAAGGAAAATAAGGGAAGGGGAACAGGAAATAAACTTAGCACATTTGCGTTTCACTAAGGAAAAATAAGGTGAGAGAAAGGGACAGAAGTGACACAAATACTATGAATAGGAATATTCACACTTGTCTCCTGATCGCCAAAGTCATATTGCATAGTGCCTCTCACTGAAAGATTTCAAAGGACCTCTCCAGATTTTGTCCTGCTTGGGCCTGGGGAGAGGTTATCCTGTTAACATTGATGGGTAGAATGGAGCGTAGATGCTGTTGGGAAGGGCACGTTCAGAGCTCCCCACACTTCTGAGGGAAGATCGGGCATCAGGATCAGCGTTACCTCTCTCGCCACCTGTGCCCCTCTCACCCCGCACCCTCCCCCCATGCAGTACCTACCTGGCTTTGTGTACACGGCTATGTGAGGTGCTGTACAGAGAAAATTCCCCAGAAGCCATGAGCTAGGTTGGGTTTTTAAGTCCTGACTCCTGGTCGCTTTCTGTGGGAGCTTTGCAGCAACCACTCTGACTCAGGGCACTGCTGGGAGAACCCCTGGGAAGGAAGAGAGCTAGGATGTAGTCCTGTCTCTGAACCAAGGGAACAGCTAACAATTGCTGCTCCCCGGGAGCTCCTGAACCAGGAGGCCCCCAGCAACTCGCTGGAGCCATGTGTTGACAGAGGCTGCCAGACCCCTCCCTGTCCTTCTTGGCCCCTCCAGGCAGGCTGAGAATTTGCAGGGAGGGCCTAGAGGCAAAACTGAGGGCTGCTCCCAGTCTGCAGAACTTCAAGCTCTCCTACAACAGTTTCTTGGCAGCTGTCTGCTTGGGTTTGGGCCTTGCCAACAAATTTTCTTAGAACTGGCTCTCAGCTTGTCCTTAGTCTAAGTTCCCATCAGGAATTTCCCTATGAAACTGGAATCTGGCCTTGCTCAGTTAGAAAGATGAAAACAATTTGGAAAAGCCTTGATAGCTACTTGGAAACAGCTGCTGGTGCCGCAGCGCAGGGCTTGGAGCCTGTCTGTTGGCCCTGGGACTTCAGGGACCAACTAAGACAGTGTTAAGTCCTCACTGTACCTTGTAGGCAAAGTGCTCCCTCTTCAGCCAGCTTCCGTCTGCCAAGAAGGGACTGCCCCTTCTTCAGAAAATCGACTTAAGGTCTCCAAGGGAAAGGTCTCCCTGAGAACATGGGATGAGGAGAGCTCCAAAGGATAAGAAAGAAGAGGTCTGAGGGAGGCCATCTCTCTCACCACTGAAGAGCCGTCTTCTAGACCAGACTTGCCAAACACGTGGTCTGCTGCTTAACCCTCTCCAGAGAATATGGGGTGGGGAGGAGGAATTGCCCAGACACTACCGCTCTGCACCCCATTCCTAGGCATGTTAGGATACTGCCAATCACTAGGCCCCCTTTAGCCTAGTAACATCTAGAAAAGTCACCAAAGACACCATCTTTAAATCATCAGACCTGAAAATTCCACCTTTGCTGAAGATTCTCTCTTGCTCCTTTCCTCTTTTTTCCTAACCAGGCCATGTGGACCCAGGAGAAAATGACTTGGAAACGGCCTTGCGGGAGACTCAGGAGGAAGCAGGCATAACAGCAGGCCAGCTGACCATCATTGAGGGCTTCAGAAGGGAGCTCAATTATGTGGCCAGGGGGACGCCTAAAACAGTCATCTACTGGCTGGCCGAGGTGAAGGACTACAATGTGGAGATCCGCCTCTCCCAAGAGCACCAAGCCTACCGCTGGCTGGGGCTGGACGAGGCCTGCCAGTTGGCTCAGTTCAAGGAGATGAAGGCAGTGCTCCAAGAGGGACACCAGTTTCTCTGCTCCAGCATCCTGAGCTGACCAGAGCAGAGTCATTTACCTCAGAGGGTCCCTAAGGGCCTTCTGAGATAACACTGTCAGCTCTGGGGAAGGTTGTGTGGGTCTTCGGCCCATCGTAGCAAAGAGCAGATCAGTTGGTAAAATCAGCTGAGAACTCTCAGAGGGGAGCAAACAAAAGTCTCAGCTGGGTGAAAAGGAAGGCAGACGCAGAGCTTAAAAGAAGAAAAAAGTCCAGGCACAGTAAGTGCGTCCTTGTATTTCATAAATAAACTTCGGCAGCTTATCTGTCCATCTAACCTGTTGTCTTTCTTTCTGGGATTCTTACCCCTGGTTGGGAGAAAGCTAAAGTGAAATGGAGCTCTGACCTTAGCCAGAGGGAATCTTGCGTCCACGCACTATGCCCCAGAGAAGCAAAGGGAGGAGTCGGAGAGGAGAGAGCAGACACTGCCGGCGTGGCTCTCCTGCCTCTGGAACTCCAAGCACTCTGACCCCAGCCCACCAGTGTACCTGAGACTTTGTGACCTGTAGTCAGGATAGACAAGCGAGTGGGGCCAGAGCGCAGGAATTGGGTGTGTTCTACTCACTGATGCATCCTCTCCCCAGCCCCGGGCACATATGCTGTAGGTGCTCAGTAGATCCTAAAATAGAGACCCAAGGAATTTGCGACATATCCCAGGTCACAAGAGGGAGATGAGGGACAGACAACTCTGGATCACCAGGTCCATGACACATGGACCCCCGTGTCTCAGCCCAGTCCTGCCTCCCAGAGTCACCATGGGTCTGGTCACCATGACTGAGGGCACTGGCAAGAGGTATACCCAAGCCTGGGGGACTTTGCTAGGCTACCCAGCAGCCCCATCACTCCACCTGTGCGCTCCTCGCCTACAGCTGCCTTCTCTACCCTGAGCAAGCTCTCATCATCGACGTTTCTCTCTTCCTACCCACTCCCTTTCTCTCCAATTCAACTGTAAGACCCAGAGGTGCAAGAGTTGGGTCTCAGCCGTGTTTTCCCTTGCTACTAGGGCTCAAGGAATGCAGGGCAGGTGTTAGATCCTCCAGTCCTTCCAGGAGCTGTTAGCAGATGGATTCATGTGGATTTTATTAGAGCGTTGTTGCCCAGTTAAGTGCAGAAGGTTGGATGCGAAGGGGTATTGGCAAAGGTCAACTTGGATTACCAAGGTCGAGAACAGCCACCCCTGAAGGAAGGAGAGAGAAGTCACCCAAGTCTTCAGCAGGCTTCCAGATGTTTTCAGTCACTGGTTCTCCGTGCAGACAGGGCAAAAATACTAGCAAACAGGATCTTGGACCACTGCCAAAGACCTGAATGGTTTTGTTCCTCACCCCTCTGAGCAGTGCTCTCTGAAGGAGGCCTGCTGCAGGAAGTTTTTGGAGCTTAATGTTCTCTTTTCCAGGCCAGCAGGGACCACATCCCACTGATTTAATAAATGCTCGCTGGGCAGTGGTGCCAAACCACAGACTAGCTGCCTCCTGACAAGGGCTGGCCAGCCCCGTGCTCTCAGCATGGGAGGCTGTTGAAGCGCAAGATGCTAAAACCTTATACGTCAGAATCGGAAGGGACCTGGGAAATGACCTAATTTTGCTGCTCATTTTTATAGCTGGGAAAATTGAGGCTTAAGGAGGTAGATGGCGGGGTGCCTGGGTGGCTCCGTTGGTTAAGCATCTGCCTTCGGCTCAGGTCACGATCCCAGGGTCCTGGGATCGAGCCCTACATCAGGCTCCCTGCCCAGCAGGAAGCCTGCTTCACCCTTTCCCTCTGCCGTTCGCCCCTCCCGCTCACTGTGCTCTCTGGCTCTATCTGTCAAATAAATAAATAAAATCTTTAAAAAATTTTAAAAAGGCAGATGGCCCTGGCAGTTGCCTATATGTGGGGTGCTTTGAGGATGAAGTGCCCAAGGGAAGACTCTGCTTTAGAACACCAGGTATGGCTTGGGAGTCATTCCTCTGCGCCTTACAGAGTTTTCCATTAAAACGCAGGTTCTTTGGTGAGGGGACCCTCATAAATTGTATTCATCTACTCTCTGCAGGAAGAATTCATAGCAGGGTGGGAGCAGGGCATGCTACGGGAGGTGGGTGAGCTGGGAAAGTGGAACTGGGATGGATGTGGCAGGTGAGTAGGCTTTGTCTTCACCGCTTCGCTTCTGGCCAGCTCATCCAGAGATGTGGGACTGAGACCGCAATTTCCCCTTCAATCTGAGGCCCTCCAAGCTCCAGTGCACGTCCTGGAAGCCTTCCCTAATAAACACCTGTCATATAAATACTATCCTGTTTCCCCACCTACACCTGAAGAGGGGTCCTCTTGGAACACCACCTGTTTTCCCCAGGACCACCTCCACCACCCCAGGGTGAAGAAGCATTTAACAGACTTATCCCCACCGGGGTAGGCTCTGGACAACTAAAATGCCCTCTTGACTCCCAGACACAATACCTTACACCCCCACAGTACGCACTTCTTTGCTGCATTGAAGACCCGACGGAATGAAGCTATAATGGTAGTTTTGATGGTAAAATTTCAATTGAAATATTTGTGCAAGTATGAGACCCCAAGCAAGTGGCGCCCCCATGTTTGGGGAGCAGAGGCTTACATCTGCATTGGTCCAGACTGTGGCCCAATCTGTCCCTTCTTTTCTAGAGGAGGGCTGTGCCAGCCCCGCTACTGCCCCCTTGAGGCTGTGCTGTAGGTGCCCAGTGAGATCGGCTCTGTGCCTTTCTCCACCCCAATGCCCTGCCCTTCCCTTCCCTTCCCTTCCCCTCCCAATCCACCTCCTGCTCAGGGTCAGGTAATAGGAAGTTCTCAACTGGACTCCCTGAGGAGGGAAAAGGGGGCTAGGGAGGGAAAACCAGCATAAGGATACAGAGTACAATCTCTTCCTGTTCTTCAGACTGGGGACTCCCAGGGACAGGACCCCCTCTTCTGTCTTTTCCCATTCCTCGCCCGACCCCAACGCCAGCCAAACTCAGGGCTTGCCACTTAAGGTCATGAATTCTCCCCTCCCCTCATGGATGAAGGAGTCAAAAGGTACAAATTTCCAATTATAAAATTACTAAGTCATGGGGATGTAATGTACAGTATGGTGACTATTGTTAATAAAACTATTGCATATTTGAAAGTAGCTGGAGAGTAGATCTGAAATGTTCTCACTGCAAGAAAAATATTTTTTTGGTTAACTATGTATGGTGACGGATGTTAACTGTGCTTACTATGGTGATCACTTTGCAATACAATATCCAATCATTACACTGTATACCTGAAATTAATATAATGTTATATCAATTATATCTCAATATAAACAAAAGAGGTCAGCCTCTGTTTTCCTCTATAACCCATGAAAATAGTAAAGTGCGTTAAAAAAAAAAAAGAAAAAGGATTCTCCCTTCCCTTCAAGCTGCTGGAAAGATCCTTGATCATGATGAAGTAAATGACTAGCCTTAAGATAAAAACCAGGTTGTTCCTTGGGAGCTGGGGTGTGTGCCAGAGAAGGGAGGGTGTCAGCAGAAGTCCCACTGAGTCGGACAATGGCAGGAAAGGAAATCACCCAGTTGCCACTGCGGTTTTCTTCAAGGCTGGGTCCAGGCAGGCCTCCCCTTGCAGGGATGGGCTGTGCAGCTGTTCCCAGAACAGAGGGTACTATTTCTTCAAATGCTTTTCAAAATATACTCATAAGTATGTGTGTGTGAGTAAACAGAAACAGAGGTATGAGAAGTATTGATATTAGAGGCCTTGAACATCAGAGCTTGGATATTTTCCTAAGTGATTTGATTGAATTTCAGAAAGATTTCCTTACCTGCTATGTGGATTAGATTGAAGGGTCCAAGAGTTGAAAAAGTTAGGAGGTCACTGCAGTGGTCCAGGCTAGAATTCATAAGGGGATGGAGAGGTCACCATTGACCTTGGACCTGAGGAGGAGAGAAGCAACCAGAAACTTGGTGAGGGGAACCAGCAGAAGACTTGCTCTGGAGCCAGCCAGGGTGAGAGACACTGTACCCAAATCTTGGGGAACAGGGCAAAGACCCTCAGAAAACTCATATCTTGGGCTTAGAGAGCTTGGCTAGGGTTCAGCTGATTCCTATGGTATTAGAAGGGAGACTAAGGCAAGACTCTCAGGGCACACAGGGTCACAGAATGGGGGCATTAGGCCCCAGTCCCAGATTTCCTGCAGTAGCCCCTCTGTCCCTCTCCATTATCCCTGGAGGAGTTCCCCATTCCCACATATCAGTCCCCACCAACTGGCCCAGGGGTACAGGGAAGACAAATGAGAAATTCTGACCATACGGGGGTGCTGGAAGTTCCATGGAGTAGGGACAGTCCCCCCATCCAGATGTGCAGAGAGACATAAAATCGGAATGCACAAGAGGATGGGGCAGGGATGGGGAGCTGGACAAGTCTGGAAGGGGCCAGAATAGGAGAGAGGTAGCTTCGAGCCCAGTTCCCTCACCTCCCCCTGTCTCCCCAAATCCAGCTCTTTCTCATGGTTCCGACCATTCCAGTCCCCCCACCCCCACTTCTTGAACCTCTCTTTTTTGGTATCAATGGGGGGAAGGGGAAAACTTCTTGACCTGGAACCATTGGGCAGCTGCTTCAGGGATACATATTTCAGCTGGCTTCCCCTCCTTGGTGGTAGGCGGGCCAGGCCTGGGCCTTGCTGTTGAAAGGTAGGACAATACTGGGTAAGAGAGTCTAGGCGTCTGGATGCAGGGCGTCAGGTTCCAGCCTAGGCTTGGTTACTAATCTCCTGCCAATACCCTCCTCTCTCAGTGCTTCTGTGTGTTCATCTGTGCCTTTGTGATTAAGGAGAATGGCAGAAGCCTGACTAGAAACCAGATCACAAGCCAAGGGCCAGTTTGCTGGAATTTGGCCAGAGAAGGGCACTCTTCCCTTTGGCCCTATCCTGGCATACAGAGAGTGCACCTCCCCCATCTAGGCTGTGAGCCGCTGCTGCCTGCCCTTCATGCCCTTGTACTCCTCGTCCTCCATGCCAGATTACTTAGGCCTTACAGATTGCTTCATCCCTCCCCATGCCATCTCAGGCAGCACACGCTGCTCCATCTTGGGCTGTCCACTAGAACTTTCTGCAACTATAATCTGCCCTGCCCAATGTTAGCCACTGGTCACACATGGCTTCTGAACACTTGAAATGTGTCTAGTGTGCCTGAAGAACTGTATTTTAAATTTTATTTCATTTTAATTAATTTTAAAATTAAATTTAAGAAGCCACATGCGGGCAATGGCTACCACAATGGACAACACAGGTTCTAGGCAGAACTTCCCTTGGTTTCATGGTTAGTGCCCCTTGTCTAAAATAAGAGTTGATAGGAGTTACCATTCATTGAGCACTAACTCTTTGTCAATGTTTGCACAAGTGCTTTACAGATACATCTCAATGAATCCTAGAAATTCCATTCGAAAGATGAAAAAACTGGGCTGCCTGCGTGGCTCAGTTGGTCAAGCATCCGGCACTTGATTTTGGCTCAGGTCATGATCTTAGGGTCATGAGATGAAGCCTTGCATTGGGATCTGTGCTGGGCATGGAGCCTGCTTAAGATTCTCTCTCTCCCTCTCCCTCTGCCCCTCCCCCCTCAAAAAACAGAAACAAATACAAAACCCCTAAAAATAAAGATGAAGAAACCAAGGCTCATGAGGTTGGTTAAACTGGCTTCAGACTGCACAGAAAGCTGGAGGGCCATTCGAGTGTGGGTCATGCTCTCCAGACACTTAGGGAACCTTCTAGGACCCAGCCTCAGTGTTCTGTCTCTTTAGTCACTCCACAGCCTATGGGTGGGTGCCAGATCCCCAGGAGGTTCACCATTGAGTACCGATTGGTGGTTGCTCTTGACAAAAAGGAGAAGGAAGCTAATTCATTTACTCTCCATCTCCTGGGGACCCAGGAATCCTGGCTCCTGACATCCCATCTTCAAATATCTCTCCTCTTGCCTTTTTCTTGGACCACAGTATCCTCTGGGTCACAAACTTAGAGCTCATCTGGGTGCTATGTACAAAGTTTTGGGAAAAGTTTGTCACAGGTGGGCCCAGAGGAAGCCAGTCGTGCGGGGAGTTAGGACCTAGAGAAATCCTTATTTTTGTGTAAAAAAAACCCCAAGAAACAGTATAATAGTATAATAGCTACCTTTTATTGAGCACCTACTTGTGCCAGGCACTTTACATCCCTCTGTGCTTATAAGTCCCACAACAACCTGGGAGGTAGGCATTATCATCACCATTTTACATATGAGGAAACTGGGGCTCAACAAGGTTAAGTGGCTCGCTTAAAATCACACAGCTAATAGATGAGAGTGGTAGAATCAGCACTCAACATGGACATCCGAGAGTGCCCCAAAACTTTCATTAGGCGTTCTTCACATAGGGGAAATACGGGGCGGGGGGGAGTGGGCAAAAGGATGCATTCTTTAGGGGTTGAGGGAAGCTGAGCCCTGCCCTGTTTCCCACCTCCCCACTTTGGCAAGCCATTTCTTCCTCAGACTCAGCTGCAAAGTCAGAAACAGCTCACTCTGGCTGAGGTTGCTCTTCCTAGAAAGAGAAAATGGCTGAAATGAAAGACCTTACCCTGTATGCGTATTTACAGGTGTTGCTGTGCCCATGGAGTTCATGTGCCAAGGCACACCACCACCAGAATGAGAACAGTGGTCCCTTTTAGGCCACGCGCCTACCATGTATGCAGGGAGTGAACAGCTGAGAAATCTTGAAAGGGCTATTTATTTCCCACTAGATGTCCAGGGACATCAACCAGGAGGGGGCCAGCTCAACAATCAAAACCTCCAGTTTGCTCCCTGCCCCCTCCTTCCAGGCTTATCCAGATTCAGAAGTGTTGTGTTCATTCCACAGATGGAGGGACACACGGTGCCTCTCTCTCTCTCTCTCTCTCTCTCTCACACATACACACAAAGGTTCTTGAGTTAAGGCACCAAGTCTGGCCTGCACGGCCTTGCAAGTCCTTGTCCATTAGGCCGTGGCCTTGGCCCAGGGCTGAGCCCATGTGTTTACATAGATGGGTAAGTGCAGGGTTAGGAGTCTCTTCACAAACGAGGGACAACAATGATGGCTCCGTGCTCTGCCCAGTCTTCCTGTCCTCTGGGATGGGACCTCCTTCCTTCTTGTCTGTTGCCCACACACCTCCATCCCATCACCCTAGCTGGGGTGGGACCGGGTCAGCCATACTTCAGGCCAGTGCTGGGAACTCTGGGCCTGGCTTCCAACATCAAGAATGTGCCCTTCTAAGTGTGGCAGGGGGCTATTTTGGAAGCTTAAAGGGGATCAAGTCTCCACCTCAGAAGGGCAAAGGTGGCCATTCAGGCCAGGATGCAGGGTAAGGTTTCTTTTTGTGCTTTTAAAACACAATCATATGTAACAGAAAGAGAGCTGACCTTTTCTTTCTGAGTTCTCTTCCACCTCAGGAAAGAGGTTTCTGCAGACTGGAGTGAGTGTGGAGGGATAAAGCGGCTTTAGGATTGTGCGTTAGAATGGGAAGCTGCTTCAGCACCCCCTCACCGGGCCCTTACCCGAGCTGGCGGGAGCACATTTACGTGGGCACCCACTTAATGCAGAGGTGGGGACTTCCTGGGGATGCACGGTGTGGTTGTGATGGAGGGTTAAAGGCCTGCATGAAGGCAGAGGTTAGGGCTGTGGGGTTCCTGGGTCCTGGGCTGGGTCAGGATGCCCAGATGAAGTAGGCCACCTCGTCCAGGTCGACGGGGTAATCGGTGAGCAGCACTGGGGTTTTATCAAAAAGCTCTCCCTTGTAGCTGCGCCACTTGCCTGCAGGCAGGTAGACGTCTCGCTCCTGCTTGCCCGGCTCCAGAACTGGCGCCACCAGCAGCGTGTCTCCGATAAGGAACTGCGAGTCGATGCGGTGTGCCGTCTCGTCACCGGGCGCAATCCACCAGAGGGGGCGCACGATGGGGTCGCCTGTGTCAGTGACCTCACCGGCCAGCTCCAGCAACAGCGGCGCTACGAGCGAGGCCCTCAGTGCGGCAAACTTGTGCGCGATGGCCACCACTTCGGCATCGTATTGCCAGGGTGGGACCGAGAACTGCATGGCCGGCATGAAGGCGGCCACCTCCAGCCAGCGCACGTAGAGCTCGCGCTCCGGCACCTCGCCACCGCCCGCTGTGCGCTCAGACACTGCGTTGCCACCCACCATATCGGGCAGGATGAACGGGTAGCCCAGCATGCTGACGGTGAGCACGGCGGGGATGAGCGAGCGCAGCCCCAGATCATAGCCCCACACCGAGTCGCGGTCCACTAGGCGGAAGAAGCAGGAGATGTTCTGTGACTGGTAGCCCACGCGGACCTCCGCCAGAGAGAAGAAGGGCAATGCCATTTCAGTGTAGCGTCGGCTCCATATGCTGGGGTCAGACAGCGGCCTGTAGGTGCTGAAGTCCCGCGGCAAATAGCTGACTTCGCCTGCGTCAAACTTGAAGGAGGCCACAGCGTAGCGTGAGCGTAGCCGCCGCAGGTGCCCCTGGAACCAGTCTCGGGCCTCCGGGCGTGTGAAGTCGAGCACCGCGCCGATGCCATTCCACCAGCGCACGAGCGCGGGCAGCCGGCCGGTGGGTTCGCGCACGAACAGCTCGCGTTCCACTCCCTCACCAAAGCACGATGAGTTGTAGTTGACAAACGGGTGAACCCAGAGCGTGACGCGAAAGCCGGCATCCCGCAGACGGCGGAACATGTCGCTGGCATTGGGGAACTTGGCCTCGTCGAAGTCGAAGTCTCCGTAGGCAGGTGTGTACATGTCGTCTATTTCCAAGTGGCTGCTGTTGAATCGGTGCTGGCGGATCTGCTGGGCGAAACGCTGCACTTTGTCCTGATTCACGGCGCGCCCGTACAGCACCCACGTGGACCAGATGGGGTCCCGGAAGGCCTCAGGTGCGGGCACCCTCGAGGGCTTGTTGAAATAGCGCCGCACCATGTATTTGTGGATGGAAGTGACGTCGGAGCCAACACACACACGGTAGCTGAGCTCTGGCGCGGCAGGGCGGCCGGCGGGGGGCTTGTAGGGCGTGTTGTGGTAGCGCGCCTGAAGCCGCAGCGAGCGCTCCGTGCTGTTCCAGCCCAGGTGGAAGGGCACTGAGTCGTTGACCTTGATGGCAGCCGCACGCGATGACAGCCAGTAGCGCTCAAGGATGCCTCCAAATGCAGCGTCAGAGGAGTAGACATCACTGGTGACGAAGGGCTGTGGCTCCTGCTGGCCATCCAGGCGGATGGGCCAGTGCTGGGTCCTCATCTCAGCACCACCGTACCAGTGTGCCGCTGCATCGCCCAGGAACATGGCGTGTTCCACCTCGCGCCCCGCAGCCGCCTCCTCCCAGCGCACGCGGTAGCACATGACGGTATCCTTGGGCCTCACAGTCTGGATGAAGAAGTGCAATGGGCGCCCATCCGCTGTGCGAGAACAACCGAGGACCGCGCCGTCGCGGCTGCAGGAGTCGAGGTCCAGTGCGCCTGAACGGAAGGCCAGGCGGAAGACCTGCTCGCCCTTCTGGTTGCGGATGGAGAAGCCGCCTCGGTTGAGGTCCAGCAGCTCAGCGCGCAGGCGTTCTGCTTTGCGTAGAGAGGCGCTGTAGTAGCACCAGGCCACCACTGCGGCCAACACCAGCAGCAAGCCCAGTACTGCGGAGCCCAGTAGCGGTTTCAGCTCTTTGGAGGGCTTGGGCTTGGCCGGCGAGAAGTTATCAGGCAAGAAGGTGTACATAGCTGCAGCTACGATGGCCTTGGGACTCTTACGGTCTGCGTGGCTCCCAGGGCGGCGGCGGGAGTAGGCTTGGCTCTTCTCCTGAGGGTTCTGGGGCATCGGCCCCCAGTTAGGGAAGGAGTGGGCAGTGGGACCACCCGACAAAGCACATCTGAACCTGGACTGCCTGATTCTGGAAGGGGAAGAGAGAAGTAGAACTGAGCTTTCTCATTCCATAGTATTTCCCTTTGCTGCAGCAGAAAGAAGAGGTGTATATTTTGGGAAGGTTGTATTACTGGGATGTAAAGTCTGGGACATAAAGGCTTGACCCTTACCAGGACCATCTGTCTGTGTCTAAACCACTCTTTCTCATGAGCTCTGGTTTTTGCCAAAATTAGTCAGGACTCTGAATGGGGAGGAGCAGATGGCATGCATCCCCATTTTCCTGGTGGAGAAACAACCCAGACAGGGTCAGGGAGCTGTTTAGGATCACAGAATTAGCCAGGCTTCTCTGGCTCGTACATGGGATTAGTTCCGGCTGAGGAACAGGAGAGGGGTCTGGAGAATTCCATGGTGGGAGAGGGAAGATGATCCAGCCAGCTCTTTAAGATCTTTAACAGGGCAGTAGGCTGGTTTTTCTGTCCCTGCAGAGGGAGAGGAGAGAGGAAGGTGGAACATCCCAGGTATGGAATTTAATCTTGAGTCAAAAGCCAGATTAAATCTGGAGATTAGAGAAGATACCCAAAGCCAGATGCGGTCATGGGCCTGGTTTGTAGAGAGGCAGGGTTGGGTTTGTACATAAGGGCTGGGGTAAAAAGTCTAGCATGGGGGCCATGGTGACTTCACAGGTCACCCTCTCTTTGCTCTTAAACTCCACCCTGCTCTCAGCAATTGATCACCAAGTCCATTTCCCTGCCAACCTTCCTGCTCTCCTCCTGGCAACACATTTGTTGGCCAGCTACCTCCTGGCTTTGTCTCAACTACGCACCCACTCTCCCCTGCCCCTGCCCTACTTTGGGCACCGTCATTTCTCCTATGTATCATGGCAGTACTTCCCCAATAGGCCTCCCTGCTTCCACCTTCTTTTCTCCCAATGCCTTCTGCTCACAGCAACCATGGTGATCTTTTTAAAGCACTTATGAGAATGTATCTCTTCCTACTTTAGACAGCTTCTCATGACCCCCAGGTTTAAGTTCAGAAGTATAAGCTTTGCAATCAAGGGTCAAGGCATGATGTGGTCTCATCTGCCTTTCTGATTCCATTTCCAGCCAGGCCTATCCTATGACCACCAAGATCATTCTTTCCCTAACCTAAATCCTTCAGCCATCTGCTCTAGGAACTTTCACCTACCCACATTGAGCCAATGTCTCTCCCACACCTATCAGCTCTCCAAGGAGTGGACACCCCCTACTGCACACATAGACTTTCATACACTGTATGTTAAATTTACGACTGCAAAAAAAAACCTTAGACTTGGGGGAGGGGGAGGTGTGTGACTCAATCTGCTCCCCAAGGCCACTGACCATATCTCAGGCCTCAGGGCAGAGTTCAACAAAGAAATAGCACCAGCCTGGTGCACACACAGACATACACACTGCCAGCCAGCCAGCTGCCCATCTGTTCCAGCTGGGAGGAAGGAGAGAGGGAGACTGGCAAACAGTAATTAGCCTCCTCCCAGATGCCAGTGGCTGTCTCTAAGTCCCCAGCTACTTCCAAGGAGATGCCAGAACTGCTCAGGGTCCTCACCTCCCCCACCTCACCCATGAAGAGACTATCAAGAATGACAGGTGCAGACCAGAATTTTGATCCCACATGTCAAGATACAGCTCACTACAATGCCTCTCTCCTCCAGGGAGGTGTCTCAGGGCCTCATTCTTTGTGCTCCCTCCCCCCAAATCCCTGAGCTGGTCAGTTCTAGCTGGTCTGGAACAGCCTCTTACTCCCTGCCTCTCATCCTCTCATCACAACTTAGCTTTCAAAACGCTCCCACCCCACTATGGCTTCCCCTGCCTGTAAGTACAGTTTAGAAAAGCCCTCCTGCAGAATGCACACGGACAGCAGCCTTTAGCTGATGCCCTCAAGCTAAGCAGAACCCAAAGAAGGCCCTAGGTAGCCCAGGCCAGACTTGCGGTACATTTCTATTTATTCATTCAGGACAACCAAGGCCCCATTCTGGGCACTAAGGGAATAAGGGGTAAGGGTCCATATCTGAAGAGGACAGAGAACCCCTCATCCTCAAAACTTTCATATTAAGTCACCCCATCTCATGACCCTGGAGGCATAGAAAGGCCACCAAGATGACCACCAAAAGCCATTTCCAGTAGGTTCTGAGAATCTTAATGTTCTAGGATTCCAAGGTATTTTGGTGAAGGACAGGGGCCCACAGTCCTGGGCACCCACGCCATGCAGGCCGTGTGCTGGTCTCCCAAATGCCACCACAGCATCCAACCGTAACAATTAATACTGAACAAGAGGCATAGCTATAGTGCCTGTTCTACAGATGAAGAAACTTGCACAAACAGAAAAAGGAACTTGTTTGAAGTTACTAGGTGGCAAGTCTGCCTAAATCCAAAATCCCAGCTTAACCCTCCACAGCATAATTTTTAGGAGATGAGAGATAATGGTCTGACTGGCAGTCTGAATGCAGCAGAGGAAAGGAGCTTTGTGGGTTAGACGGTGGGACAGGCTCCCCATCAGGTGGGTGTGTGCATAGTGAAGCCTATCTTCTCAAGGGCTGGTGCTGCTGCTTGCTCCAGAAAGGCTCCTTGGGGGTGGGAAAGGGGCAATTTTAATGGCATCTGGTACCGGGGCTGTGGAGGAGGAACTGTGGTTCCTGTGTTAACAGCGCTAGAGACCCCTGTAATCTGCCGCCTCCGTCATCTGGCTAGCCACAGGCTAATGCTGGCAGGTGGGGTCTGCCCTACACAAACCTTTCCCCACTTGACACTCAACCTCAGTCTTGGCTGCCAGCCCCTAGCCGGATCTGAGGGGGAGGGCCCGGCCCGGCCCCAAGGCGGGGAGGTCATGCCAAGCTGAGTCGTTTGTCGAACATAATTCTAGGGAGGGGGGGAATGTCAAAGGCAACTCGATCTAGCCCATCTCCCTGCCCTCCCCAAGGACGGGATCAGAGGGGATCGAGTGACTGCGCCTACAGCTTGAAATACTCCACCCCCACCCCAGCGCTACAGCTACAATGTCCGAAGGGACAGACTGAGGTCAAAGGACCAGCCGCCCGCTGGGAACCGCGGCTTGAGGAGGGGCCCAGGTGTCCAGGCTCATACACCCTACTCATCAGTAGGAGCGAAAGTTCAAGAAGTGTGTTTCCTCAACAACCCCCCAATGTCCTTCCCCTGGGCTCACTCACGGCAGTGACCCCAGAAGTGGGGGTGAAGGGAGGCTCCCGAAGATTCCCTCCAAGCTAGCCCGAGTTGGGCTGCCACGGCGCGGCGCGGGGCGCTGCCTAGCTGGGAACAGCTGAGGCCCTCCTCGGGACCCGCCCTCTGGCTGCTCGGCCACGCCTTGGTCTTTCGGTCTCACTTCGGGCCTCGGAGTCTAGCCCCGCCCCTGGCGCTCGATCCCTCCTCCCACATTGTCACGCGGACTTGAGGCCCCACCCCTTAGCCCCCACCTTTCTACCACGGCTCTGTGCAGACCTCCGGGCACCCTGGCGGGCCACCAGCAGGGTGTCTCCTGGCTCCGCCCCCTGCCTGCAGGCCCGCCCCCGCTGGGTCGTTGCTTACCGCAAGCTAGCGGGGTTCTGCCCTAGGCCTTCTGGGAAATGTAGTTCTGGAGAAAGGAGCACTTGTGGAGTGTTGGGGTTCTCGCACCTCTAGGCTAAATTTGGGATGTGTATGAGGAGGAGCGAGGGGCAGGGTAAAGTGGCAGGGTTGGCTCTTGGGATTCCTTCCCCTCCAGATTTGGGCAGGTGGAGGCCATTTTGGTATAATGCTCTCACTAGCTCTCACTGTGGAAAAACTTTCCCGCATGGAAAAAGTTCTCTCATATAGAAAAAGGGCAGCGGAGTTCTGGGACGATCATAGAGGCTCAGTGCAGGGTGGATCCAATCAAAGACCCCACGGAAGGAGCCTAGTTCCACCAGCCAGGAGGCCCAAGTTGTCGGTTCCCACCGGACCAGACCAGTAGTGTCTGAGGTTGGGGACCTCGTATTTTGCAGTGTGCCCGCTGGTCTCACCATGCAACACACACCCCGTGGTGACACCGTTAGAAATGATCGTGCTGTGAGGTAGTGGACGTGCCCCGCCATACTTCTGCTCCCAGGAGGAGTTGGGTGAAAAAATACTAGAGATCCCAGAGATTCCAGAACAACCAACCCCTTATTTCTGGAGGGACAGAGAAACAGGGTTTGCTTTGTAATTGGAAATCTCTTAGTTATGACACCCTCCAAAATTATGTTTTAGACTCTTGGGCTTGGGTAAAGGAGGGCAGCAAGGATGTCAGAACACAGACTTTGTCAGGGCTGTGGTGGAGACTCTGGGAGCAGAGATCAAGACCTTTGGGTACAGGGACAGTCTCTGACTGCAGAATGTGAGACTGTATCCACTGAGATGGGGAGGGGGGAGGGAACATCTAGGTTTGGGGGATACTGAACAAATGTCAGCTGGAGGGCCCTCTTGGGGTGGCCCTGCATGGCTAGGTAGACCCATTAGTTTGGGTGGAGGGAGGACACAGCTATTGTTATGTGTCAGGAGGGCACTCGGGGCAAGGATGACTAAGAAAATGCACCTCAGTTGGGTTTGGCAGAGGCCTGAGTGACTGGCTCCTCACTGCCAGATCCTGTGGGGTAAGGATGAAGGAGGCGGCCTTTGGGGTGAAGAGTTTATTTACTGCTCAGCCCCCTTGGCCCTGCCAGCCTGGGCTCTACCAGCAGTAGCAGTCAGGATAGGTTTCAGACACAAACTCAGGGTGGACGACATAGTTGTTTCTCTGGGGGCCACCAGTCTTCTTGAAGTGACTTGTGTCCCATCTGTGGGGAGAAATGGGTTAGCCCTTTTGGACCCTCATAGGTCTGATTCCAATTCTCAAAGCTAATCATATCCCAACATTTTGCCCCTAATATTGCCATGCTCCAACACTGACCTCCTGACCTCAGGTTCTACTGTTAAATTTCGGATTCCCAATACTGGCTCACTAACATTAATTTCTTTTCCTTTACTTCAAGCCCTGAACCTAATGCCCTGATTTCTTGACTCTGAGCCCCACTGCCAACCTGTAACCCTTGGAGGCCAGCCTCAGCGCCCTCTCATAGAGGGTCCTCTATTCCCTTGCCGGCTTTCGACGACCCATGACACTAGCGCCCCCTGGTGGCATCTTCCAGTCAGTGCATCGCAGCGGACAGTTCCCGCCCCAACTCGTCCCCGCGTTTCCCCCTGCGCCAAACGCCATTTGCATGTGTTTGCGCCGGACTTACCTAAGGTTCGGACAAGGGTAGTACCACGGCGGGGGAGTTATGACAGCACATTGCATTCCGGACCGGTGCTCGTAGGGCGATACACTCCTGGAGGAGGAAGTGGTGGGCAGGGAGAGGTCGGGCCTCAAAACCCAGATTAAGACTCTGACCGGCTTTTCCCCTCAGGCCTCTTGGCCCTTCAAGACCCCATCCAAGCGTCACCCCTGGGAGGATACCCGAAAGTCCCTATCCTCATTAGGATTCGTTTCCACCGCCCAGGCTGGGCTGTGGGAGTACGCTGGACTCTGGCAAGGATCGGGCTCCAGTCGTTGAAGAGCTGGGAGCCGCCGGGTCCTCTCCATTGGAGGGCAATTATTCCAGCACTAACGACATTTCTAAGGCTCAGGCACTTTCTCGCTCCCCCCTGCCCTTGTGACTGATGAGACTCCGCCTCGCACAATTAATCAGACTTTCTGCCTGGGGAAGGGGGAGGGAATCACCGTGGGGTAGGGGCAGGATCTAGGACTCCCTCCTCCTCCCCTTTCTTTCCTCCGCAAGCTCTCTAAACCCACGCGGACTTCGGAGTTCTCCCAGGCTCCGCCCGCCTTGACTGCCACCTGGTGCAGGAAGGTGGTTGCGCGGCAGTCTGGGTTGCAGCTGAGCGCTCGGGCCTCAGTTTCCTTAGCAGTAATGCGCTAGGCTGTCTACCTTCAGAGGTGGTGCGGGGCTCTAAGGCCAGGACTCCTCCGGTAATGCGGTTAGCATTTCCTTGCTCACATGACACCCGGCAATGACCCTGCCCATTATCGACGGTGACCTGAGACCCAAGAATAGAGGCCTCTTTTTTGAGGACACATGGCACTCCACAGGCTAGAACCTGCGTCTCTAGGGCCGGGTGTCCACGTAGGGAACCAGGTGTGGGAAGGGGATGTGACTGGTGTGTGGGGTTTCTTCCTCAAAAAAACCCCCCAAAACAAAAAACAAGCAAAAAAAAAAAAAAAACAACTTTCTGGCGGGGCCTCCAGAGCCAGGTTGACCTTGAGCCCAGTTCAGGACCGACAGGGCCGGGAACCTGGGGGAATCTTCGTGCGGGTTTTCCGGTCTCGGTCTCAGCGGTCAGCTCAGGCCCCGGGGCCGGAGGGCGGGACAGGACAGCGCCCAGTAAGGGGATTGAGGCGGTGGGAGGCGGGGCAGGATCTGGCATAGAGGCAGAGAAGAGCTGGAACTGGTGAGGGATGGAGCGCGCACAGCTGGGGTAAGGCTGAACTCGGGGGCGGGGGGGGCGCGGGGGGCTTCTTGGGGGCGGGGCTTGCTTAAGGCGGGAGCGGCCCTGCGAACCTTACAGTCGGCTGCTCTGTGCACAAAGGCCGGAAGCGGCGTTCCGTGCAGGGTGCTCCGGTGGTGTAGTAGTCCATCCCACGAAGACAGTAGTGGCGGCCGGAGCAAGGGCTTTCATAACCCCGGAAGGGCAGGCGGCCGGGCAGAGGGTCCACGCACCCGCATCGGGGCGTGATCTGCGGCAGCGGCTGGTTGCGTGACAGCGAGTTCAACATGTTCACCACCACCTCACGCTCTGCATCCGCGGACCCAAGCCGGGGAGACCCAGATACAGCGTTACAGGAGAGGGAAGAGACAGGGACAGAGATAGAAAGAGATGGAAACAAAAACAGGGACAGATAGAGGAGTCAGGGTTACACCTTCTATATTTGACCTCTGCCGCATCCCCCAGGGCCCATCCCACCGTCCTTCTGGTCTACCCCACTACTGCCCCACCATCTGTTACCGTAGGCGTTGAGTCGTTCCGGCTTAGGAGGGCACTGCAAAGGCATTCCTCGAACAGCTGTCTCCATTCCGGCCTCCTGAAAGTGCCACACATGCTACCTCAAGCTGACCCGGAAGAGTTCCTCCTGTTGGAGGTCCCTGAACACCAGACCAGTCCCAGGCCGTGTCTTCTCCCGCCCACTCGAAGCTCCCCTACTCTCCCAGGCTCTGAGTGTTTAGGGTTGTCACCGGGCAACGCGGTTACTCCGCCTCCTGGGGGCGGGGGGATGGGAAGGGAAGGAAATGGAGCTATAGGGGGATGGGGTCTGGACCTAGGCCTTTGGCACCCCTGCCTCAGCGTTCGCCTTTGATTTTACCTCTCTTTGTCTAGCTGATTCTGCGCAGTTATGCCTTGGAGTGTCTCTAACTGGGGAGAGGTAGTGTCAATATTATAATATTGCCTGCCCATCAGAATCACCTGGAAGACTTGTGAAAAATCCTGATTCTTGAGGAAGTTCTGATGCAAAAGAGTTCAGTTAACCCGAGGTCAGCCATCAGCTACAATTAAGAACCTCTGCTCTGGCCTCTCATCCTCTCAAATTTCCTCTTCCCTCTGGCCTGGGCCTGCAGCTGGGCTCCTTCCTATCTCCTTGAAAGACTCTCCTCTATCTGCACTGTCACTGGTGGCCTGGGTCTCCCTTCTCTTGTCCTTGCTCACATCACAAAGGAGGGAGAGTGGAGCAGGTAGACTCATTAGCCAGACCACGTGGGAAGAGGCCAGGTGGCAAGCTTCAGGAAGGGAGTAAGTCAGGGAGTGCACACTCATTGTATCCCCACAGGGCCCAGCCAGAGATTGGGATCCAGGGGACCCAGGAGCTATTCATATAGCTCCACTCCTGGACTCCTTTGTCTCCTAGAAAATGCAAATCCTAGTTTCACACTTGAGAAAGAGCCCTGGAGCATTGTTGGTGGGAAAGGGATGAGGAACTAATGGTGAAATACCAGTCCCTGTGGTTTAGAAGTGGAGGGAGACAGTAGATACCTTAGGTAGCCGGGGAAGGCATGTGGTATATTTGTTCCAGCCGGTGCAGTTGTAAGGCCCCATCCTCCATATGTTATACCGGTCACCGCATAGGTAGTATGGGTTCCATTTCTCTATTTGATCAGAGGGGTGGAAACACAAGACATTGTTTACTCCTTATTCTACCCCAGGATCTGGGTTCCCCTAGATGTTTCTCCTCTGAGCCCCAGCACAAAACGGGACTCTTACTAATATCCCTCAGGCCAGTCAAGCCCAGCCTGGCCCCAGATTTAGACACTGAGATGCAGCCCATTTCTGACCTAAGGCAAGTTTCTGAGTGGGGTCTGGATCCTCTGAGCTGATCACTGCATCCTCGCACCACCCTCTCTGAATCAGCCAACCTGAAAATGGATCCTCTTCCTATTTCCTCCCTCTCCTCTTCCACATCCAGGTTCCAAAGTTTGCTTATCCTGCCTCCTTAAAATCACTTAACTCTATTCCCTCTTCTAGTCCCCCATGATCTTACCCCTGTATCTCTGTAGTGCCTTAACGAGGAGACAATATCATGTCGTGGTTAATAGAATGGACTTCACAGACATTTGGGGTTCAAATCTCAGCTCTGCCAAATATTAGCTCTGTCTGACCTTGACCGAATTAATTAATTTCACTGTGTCTCAGCCTCCTCAATTTTAAAATGGGGGTAATAGTACTATCTACCTCATAGGGTTGTTGTGAGATTTAAATGAGTTAATACATGTAAAACACTTAGAACAATGCCTGGCACATAGAAAACTATTATTACTATTGGCCTACTAACCTCCCTACCTCCTTTTGAAATTCTACAATCCAATCTGTACATAGATTTTCACAAAAGAAAATCTGACCAAGACATTTCCTTACTTAAAATCCTCCAAAGTCCCACCCACCCAGTCATCTAAGTCTGTTCTGAAGACCTTCCATGATCTACTACCCTAACAGTCTGAAAGAACACATGTGCAAGACACCAGGAAAGGAGGTCTGGGAGCCCTAGAGGAAGAGCAGGTGTGTATATGTGTGGGGCAGGTGCTGGAATTTGGAGTTCTGGATTGATGAGTTGGACATATTAAGTTTGAGGTGTTTGGGGGAAATTCAGGTAAAGTTGACCATAATCAGATGGAGAGTAGAATTCTAGTGAGAGGTCAAGGGTAGAAATAAAGACTTAAGAGTTGTCCGTTAAAACATCGGTTACATAAAATGGTCTCAGGAGAGGAGTAAAGAGAGAAGAGAGCTCAGATTAGCACCCTGAGGAACCCCACATTTCCAGAGTGGGGGGACAAGAGACCCAGGAAATTGAGGCATCAGAGAAGCTAAGGAAGGAAGGAGTATCAAGAAGTAGAGAGTGGTCAGAGTGAAATGGATAGTGTAGGTCTCAAAAGGTAAAGATTGAAGAGTCCCATGGATGTGGTAATTAGAACTACACAAGAGCAGTTTAAATGTTTGGATGTAGGAGCTGCAGACTCCCAATTTCAATTGGATAAATATTTATCATCAATTAATTCAATAAACACTTATGAGGCCTGGTTATACTAGATGGAGGGGCACAGCTGTGAATAAAACAAGACTCTGTTCTTTCGGAATGTACAGTGAGACGTCACAAACACCTAACCAAGTGGGAAAGATAATTTCTCAGAAGGGGTAACAAGGAGTGAGGAAGTAGAGACAGTGAGTATAGACTATGTTTCTAAGAATCTTGGCTGTGAAGGAGAGGAGCAAGAGAGAATTTTTAGGCAGGAAGGGGTTAGAAAAGGCTCCAGGTCAAGGGGAAAGAGGTGTGGTGGGGCAGAGAGATGCTGGAGAGATGGAGAAACTGATGGAACAGGGTCACTAAAAAAATGGGAAAAGATGGCCCTGGAATATACCTGGAGGGATTTGTTTGGAAGAGTTAATACTCCCTCCATCTCTCTAGGGAAAGGACCCAGGCCTCTTTCAGTTCTTTGGCAAAAATGGGAAACTCCCAAAAGGCAGGGCCTGGATCTCCTCCTCCAGGGTCAGGGTTAGTGTCAGGTCCTGTGGTTGGGAGTCAAGCTTGAGTGGAGATGATTGGAGAAGCCCAGATTGTGGGTGGGTGGGTGGGGATAAAGTTGGTATGGGATCAGGGTGGAGGCCAGAATTCAAGTTGGGCTGAGGTTAAGGGTCATTCTTGAAATCTCTGAGTGGGGTCATTGTTGGGTAGGTAAGGGGTGAGGTCCTACCTTCCTCTTGACAGAGCCAGTATTTCTCAGGAAAGTAGGGGTGGCCTGGTATAGAACCCTTATAACTGTAGTCCTGCACAGCACATTTGACCATCTTCTGCAGGGCTTCAGGATCCACGTGGCGCTGCATGGTCTGAGTCAGGCCCTGGGCAAGGGAAGAGGAGAGGAACTGACTAGATGCATAAAGGCCCCAGCCTTGGTGTCTTGCTGGACTCAGATCCAGCCCCTATTGAGAAAGTCAGCCCAGTTGGGTGTCCTCCTGATGTCAGAGGGATCCCCATGCCAGTCTTGGCCCCTCTGCACTGTTCTTTGTTTGAATCACACTTTCTTCCTTTCTTTCTATCCAAGGCTAGGGCTTACAGCCAGGCGTTTGTCCTCAGAGTGCTTTTCTGATGTTCTCATTTCTGTCCTTTTCTTGACTGGGAGCTCTTTAAGGGCAGAGCTGGGTGTTCCTGTTTTCTTGCAGACTGTGTGCTATCTGGGAGCAGGCCCTGGGATCCAGCTACCTTACGCAGATGTTTTGGAAGGGAGTGCGCTCTGGGAATTTGGCACCTTGAAGGGGATGAAGGATGGGGCCAGAGGGACACCTAATTTAAAATCTAATTCTCTGACTCCTTCCTGACCCTGATTCTACTGTGGCTCTGATCTTGACACCAATATCACCCTTGACCCTGACACTCTCTTTGCCCTCATTCTTATCCTACCCTGACCTTTTTCCTGATCTTGGTTCAGCCCCTGGTTCCTCTGTTTCTTGGGGTTTACCTTGTCTTATCTCCTTCAATCCCTTGTTGGGCTAGATCTGTGTGATTCCTGAGTAAGACCTACCTCTGGAGCTCCCTTGTCCTCAGCTGATGGAAGAATGCCAAGTTAGTTATAAACCAATAGATCGCTGCAAGCAGCTGGTGTGAAAAGGCAGCTGGGTCACAGGGGTGGGACACCCAGCAAAGTCAGAGACTAGAAAAGACTTCCTCATAGTGGGCAGCAAGGTGCTGGGATGGAGCCACTGCTACCCACATTTCCCTCTAACGATCTAAAGGGCAAAAGCTTCTCTTGGCCAAGATGAGACCTGGTGCCCCTACTGCCCTGAAAGCCCCTCAGCTGAGGAGTTTGTTGGATCTTTGTGCCCAGCTGAGGTTTTATTTTGTGGGCAGATCCTGCACAGTCATACTCCATATGGGTGAAAGAGCCGCATGACTTGGCATTCTCTTGACCTTTACACATAGACACACGCACACCCTGTCACTTAGAAGAACTCATAGACATCATCAGTTTTCCCTTTAGAGGCTTTCCTCAGATGTCTGTATCTTTGATTGTCTGCTCATGGTTATGAGTAGGAGACTAAAAAAAGCTTATTGGAGGCTTTGAGCTGTGGGTGGGCTTTGTCAACCAAGAGCATCATTGTAGGATGGTCTGGCTAAACTATTTTTGTCAAATTCTGTCAGTATCTGTAGGTCTTCCCTCTTGGGCTGATCAGATCCTTCAGAAGAGCCTCTCAGTCTTTGGCCTACGGGTAGTGGCCTGGCTGCCAGTGTTCTGAGAATCTATGGAGAAGAGGGGTACTGGGGGGGGGGTTGGCATTCAGTAGGTGGAGGTTAACCTGTTTTCAGTATGGTACCGTGCCCTCAGCTGGGCCTGGTATCCCAATCCTGAGATCCTTGCCAAAAAATTAGCCTTCTGAGTTTTGCAGAGATGAGGCGGGCAGTCACCCCATGGCATGGAATAGAAGAGGGGATTAGTGGGTTTAACTGCTTTAAAAAAAAAAAAGGTATTATTTATTTATTTGAGAGAGAGACAGAGAGCGTGCCCATGAGTGGGGTGAGGTGGTGGGAGGGGGAGGGGCAGAGGGAGAAGCAGACTCCCCTCTGAGCAGGGAGCTGGATGCGGGGCTTGATGTGATACGGGGCTCAGTTGAGGGGCTGGATCCCAGGACCCCTAGATCATGACCTGACCCGAAGGCAGCCGCTTAACTGACTGAACCACCAGATGCCCCGGTTTAACTGCTTCTTAAACAGCTTTCAAATCATCCTTATTTTAGCTGTGGTCCTGTCCTATCTTCAGTTCCGGAGAAGCCTAGTATTATCAATTCCTGAGCCTTTTTGAAAATTCTGCAGTTTGTTTTTTTGTTGTTGTTGTTTTGTTTTGTTTTTTTTTAGAGACAGCCAGCGAGAGAGGGAGCACAAGCAGGGGGAGTGGGAGAGGAAGAAGCAGGCTCATAGCAGAGGAGCCTGATGTGGGGCTCCATCCCATAACGCCGGGATCACGCCCTGAGCCGAAGGCAGACGCTTAACCGCTGTGCCACCCAGGCGCCCCGAAAATTCTGCAGTTTTAACTTGAATTATGTCTTGTGTTTCCCACTGCTGGCTTTGGATTCAACTTTCTCAGATCTGCTCTCAGGTACTATTTATTGATCGTACTTTTTAGCCTCTGAAATTTTGTAGCCATTGTCCTTTCTCTCTCACTAGTCTTGTGAGTTTATGTGTCAAATATCCATTTACAGGAGTTTTAGAGGGTTTCAGGAGAGAGTCAAAATACATAGGTTTAATTTCAACCCAGAAAATTATAGTTGTATATTCTATGTACTAATCCTTTGTCAATTACATGTTGCAAATATATTCTCAGTTTGTGGCTTGTATCTTCATTTTCTTTATAGTGTCTTTTGATGAAAAGAAGTTCTTAATTTTAACATATGTGAATTTATTAATCTCTTCTTTTATGTAGTACTTTTGTGACTTGTTTAAGAAATATAGCCATACTCTCAGGTAATGGAGATAACGTCCAATATTTTCTTCTAAAAGCAAATAGTTTTACTTTCCATAGTTAAGTCTTTAATCTGTCAGGAGTTGCTATTGGTGTGAGTTAGGGATCAGTTTTCTTTTTATCCATCTGGATAACCAATTGTCCCATTGAACAGTCTATATTCTATGTGACTCTAGATCTCAGGGTCATGAGTTTGAGCCCCATGTTGGGTGTAGAGAGTACTTAAAATGAATAAATAAATTAAAACTTTAAAAAAATAAAATAAAGTTATGTTTCCTAAATATTTGCTATTGAGGTTAAGAAATGTGATTGGCTTTTTATCTTATATTCACCCAACTTTCTAAATTCTTGTTCTAATAATTTGTAGATGCTATGTACACAACTGTATTGTCTGTGAATAATAAGTTTTTTGTATTCCTTTCTTACCCTTGTATCTTACATGATACTGTTTTCCAAAATACAACTTATCCGATATTGTTAACTATTTTCCATTGACATTGGTTGCTTAAATTTAACTCACGTTTACCAATTTCTTAGCTCCCCATTCCTTCTTGCATCTCAGACCTTCCTTTTGTGATCACTTTCCTTTTCCCAAAGTATATCCTTTAGAAATTCCTTTATTACAGTTCTGATGGTAATAAACATTTTCATTTTGTTTGCCTGTAAATGTCTTTATTTTTCTTCTGTTATTGAAAGAAAGATACTTTGGGTGCCTGGGTGGCTCAGTCAGTTAAGTGTCTGCCTTCGGGTCAGGTTGTGATCTCCAGGTCCTGGGATCCAGCCCTCTGTTGCGTCAGGCTCTCTGCTCAGTGGGAAGTCGGCTTCTCCTTCTCCCTCTGCCCCACTCCTGCTCATGTGCTCTCTCTCTCCCAAATAAACAAATAAAATCTTAAAAAAAAAAAAAAGAAAGAAAAAAGAAAAGAAGACACTTTGAAAACAATTTTTCTCTGCCTGTTTTTAAGGTCATCTCTTAAGCTGGTGTTGGGCAGTTCCACTGTGAGGTACCTATGTGTGAAATTCCTTCTATTTATTCTATATCTGTGGATTCATTTCTTTCATTAGTTCTGGAAAATTTGGAGACTTTTTCTCTTCAGATAATGCCTATTCCCCTTTCTGCTCTTTCCTTCTGGTACTCTGAGTAGATGTGTATGAGATCTTCTCCTTTTGTCTTTCATATTGCTTAATATTTCTTTCATATTTTTTAACCACTCGGTCTCTGTGCTGCATTCTGGGAAATTTCTTTCACTCTGTCATTTCACTAATACTCTTTTTTAAAATTTTAATTCCAGTTAGTTAACATACATTGTTATATTAGTTTCAGGTGTACAATATAGTGATTCAACAATTCCATACATCATCCAATGCTCACCACAAGTGCACTCCTTAATCCCCATCACCTATTTCACCCATCCCCCCTCCCACCTCCCCTCTGGTAACCATCAGTTTGTTCTCTATCGTTAAGAATCTGTTTGTTGGTTTTTCTCTCTCTCTCTAAGATTTTATTTATTTATTTGAAAGAGAGAAGGAGAGTGCATGGGCAAGGGGAGGGGCAGAGAGAGAGAGAAGGAGTAACAGACTCCGCTGCTGAATGGGAGCCTGACATGGGGCTCAATCCCAGGACTCTAGGATCATGACCTGAGTCAAAGGCAGATGCTTAACCAACTGAGCCACTGAGGCACCCCTAGTCTCTCTCTCTTTTTTCCCTTTCCTCATTTGTTTTGTTTCTTAAATTCCACATGAGTGAAATCATATGGTATTTGTCTTTCTTTGCCCAACTTATTTCACTTAGCATTATACTCTCTTGCTCCATCCATGTTGTTGCAAATGGCAAGATTTCATTCACTTTTTATGGCTGAATAATATTCCATTGTGTATGTGTATATATATATGTGTGTGTGTGTATATATATATATATATACACACATATATATGTATACCTCATCTTCTTTATCCCTTCATCAATCAATGGACACTTGGGCTGCTTCCATATCTTGGCTATTGTAGATAATGCTGTTATGAACATAGGGGTTCATGTATCCCTTTGAATTAGGGTTTTTGTGTTCTTTGGGTAAATACCTAATAGTGAGATAGCTAGATTGTAGGTAGTCCTATTTTTAACTTTTTGAGGAAATTCCATACTGTTTTCCAGAGTGGCTGTACTAGTTTGCGTTCCCACCAACAGTGTAAGAAGGTTCCCCTTTCTCCACATCCTCACCAACACCTGTTGTTTTCTTGTGTTGTGGATTTTAGCCATTCTGACAGGTGTGAGGTGATAGCTCTTTGTAGTTTTGATTTGCATTTCCCTACTGGTAAGTGATGATGAACACCTTTTCATGTGTCTGCTGGCCATCTGTATATCTTCTTTGGAGAAATATCTGTTCATGTCTTCTGCCCATTTTATTTTATTTGAGAGAAAGAGCATGGGGGAGGGCAGAGGGAGAGGAAGAGAGAATCTTAAGCAAGCTTCCCACCCAGCACACAGCCCAATGAGGGACTTGATTTCACGACCCTGAGATCATGACCTGAGACGAAATCAAGAGTCAGACACTTAAGTGACTGAGTGACCCAGGCGCCCCTCTTCTGCCCATTTTAAAAATTGGATTATCTGTTTTTTGGGTGGTTTTGAGCTTTATAAATTCTTTATATATTTTGAATACTAACCCTTTATCAGATATATCATTTGCAAATATCTTCTCCCATTTGGTAGGTTGCCTTTTAGTTTTGTTGATTGTTTCCTTTGCCATGCAGAAGCTTTTTATTTTGATACAGACTAATAGTTTACTTTTGATTTTGCTTCCCTTGCCTCAGGAGACATATCTAGAAAAAAGTTGCTACAGCCAATGTCAAAGAGGTTAACAATATTTTTTTCTTTCAGTCCATGAGCAAGGAATGCCTTTCCATTTCTTTGTGTCATCTCACTGACACTCTAATCTGCCCTTTGACCCATCTACTGAGGTTTTGGTTTTAACACCTATATTTTTTTATTTCTAAATTTTCTATTCACTTTTTTACATTTGTCTGGTCTTTCAAAAATATAATCACTTGTTGCTTGCTCATGTCGATGATTTCACTTTATTTTTAAAAATTCATGATAATTATTTTGTATTCTTAACTGTTAATTCCAATATCTGAAGTCCTTGGAGGTTTTAGTCTGTTGTTCGTTGTTTCTGCTGACAGTCATATGGTGGTTTGCTTATATCTCTTATTGCGAACTCAGATTTGATTGGCCTTACTCTGAAGGATACCTTTAAACCTACATTAAGGTTATTTTCCACTACAAAGGATACACATTCACTGTGTATGCGTGTGTGTTTGTGTACATGCACACGTATGTTTGTGGTGGGGGCAGGGAGCCAGAGATCACTAAACTTTCTGGTTCATTTTGGAGTTTAAGGTTTAGTTTCTTCACCTCACTTAAGGCTTAAACTCCTGCTTGTAGTGCTGATATTGGCATTCATTCTCAGGGCATCCTAAGTATACTTACCATTCACCTCCATGAGAGTCCAGAAAAAAAAATAATTTTTATGCAAGACTTAGTTGTTTTGAAGCAGGAGAGTCCTTGAGAGTTTCTAGATCAGCATACTGCCAGAAGCAGAAGCCTTTCCTTCATTCATAATCCCACTGCTGTCTGGCTTTCACTCCTCTCCACTCACTGAAGCTGTCTGGCCAGATTGCTAAGGGTTCTTACATCCAAGAGATCCATGTCTGTGTTGACATTTGACACTGACCTTTGTCTATAATGCTGTCTTTATTGGTTTCTCTTTGATTTTCATCCTATCACCCTGTCTCCTTTTATGGCTTTTCTTCCTTTACTTACCTCTTAAATAATCTGTATTTTCCAAAGGCCATCCTTGACCTCTTTCTTATGTTTCCTTGGCAATCTCATACACTCCTATGACTTTAACTACTGCCTGTATGTTGATGATTTCAAAATCTGTTATCTGTAGCCCAACCCTTTTCCCTTTGCTTCAGATAAGTATATCCAGCGACCTACCAGATATTTCCTGTTAAGTCCTCAAATATTTTTGTCCCAAAATGAACTCTAAATCTTTTTCTAATCTGCAATTCCAAATCTCCAAACTCCTATTCCTCTAGTTGCCAGAGCCCTAAACCCAGGAGTCATGCTAACCTCTCCTCTCTTCTTTATACCCAGATGGTTACCAGGATCTATTGATTTACTCTTAAAATTCCCTCCTATTGAATGAATGTCAAAAAGCAGGCAGGCACTCTCGTATTTTTCTGGTGGGCATGTAAATTGTTATAACCCTTATTACAGCAATTTGAAGTGTATACAAAAGTTTTCGAAGTGTGCATATCCTTTCTCCCAAAAATTTCATGTCTAGTAATTTATCCTAAGGAGATAGTTGATGTCTACAGATGTACGCAAATGATTATACTAGCAACATTTTGTAAATGATCTAAATTTCCAATAAGATTCCTTAAATATATTTTGGTACATTCGTAAAATAAAACACCATAGTCATTAAAGTGACATTATAGAATATTTTTACACACGAAAAATGTACCCGATATGTGGTTATATGCAAAGAGCAAGATTCCAAAATGCTAGTATACAATGTAATGCCATATTCATAAAAAATGTTTGCTTCCTAAGATGGCATATAATAATAAATTAACAATGGTTAATTTGGGTAGTGAGATCAGAGGCCTTTTTTTCTCTGTGCTTCTCTGAGTTATCCCATTTTCTGCATTGAGCATATATTTATTTCATAATTATAAACACTATTTAAAAAATTCTCTCCTATTCAAAAAATTCCCTTTTCACTGCCACAGTCTCTCCTTATCTCTCATCTACACCCTCCTCCCTTATCCTTCACCACCTTACTGGGCTTCCTGCCCTGAGCCTCAGCCCCTCCAATCTCTTCCCACTGTGGCTCCTCTCACCATTGGGCTAGCCTTTCCCTCTGCTCCAGTTAT
This sequence comes from Ursus maritimus, assembly GCF_017311325.1. Lineage (NCBI taxonomy): Eukaryota > Metazoa > Chordata > Mammalia > Carnivora > Ursidae > Ursus > Ursus maritimus. The sequence continues at coordinate 24,010,593 of NW_024424119.1, forward strand.
TAATTCCTGGTGGACCCCTCTCCCTAGGCTCCCCTCTCCCCTGACTCCTTTCTGTTGGAAGCCTCCACCATCAGGATGTCCTAGTAGCCCTGCCCTTCAAGAACCAGGAATGCTCTCCCTTTTCCAGCTCTTGTATCAGTACATCCACTGGGCAACCCTATTTTGTTCACTCGTCTGCCGGGAGCTGTTCACAGGCACAGCCTGGCCTTTCGTTGTTGTATCTGCATTGTGCCTGGCACATGCAGATACTCACCATTTGTTGGATGGTACATACAGATAAATTCCCTTTGGCAGAGTTACAAGTAGAGTCACAGATCTCGTCTCCATTTTGTGAAAGCTGTACAGACCCACTTGGCCCCTCATCTTCAAGTACAGACATACAGACACAAGAAGACTATGATATATATGCATGAAAACATGACAATAGCACATTTTCTGGCATACTCCACAGGCAGCCTCAGGGCCTTTGCATTTTCTGATCACTCTGCCTGGAACCCTATTCTGTCAGCTCTTCACGGGGCTAGTTCTCTCTTATCTTTCCAGTTTCTACTCAATGTCACCATGAGAGAGAGGTGTTCCATGACCTCCCTATTTAAGTAGCTCTGCCTAGTTACTTGCCATTTCCATTACCCTGTTTATTTCCTATACAGCATTTTGGATAATTTCTAAAACTTGTTTATTTCTTGATAATTATCTGTCTCTCTCCACTCCTACCCTGGGGGAGTAGGAGGGCACCATGAGGGCAGAATTTTGTATTATTGTATACATTATTATAAATTCCATGCCTAGGCAAATGAATAAAATACATACATGCATGCGTGTGCACGTGCATGCACACGCACACACACACAGCTACAAATAATTACCAACACATAATGACAACCACACACTACCAGTCATTCAGACACACATGACCATACACTCTGGCCTGCCTGCCCACCCACCCAGCCTCTACTTACCGGCGTCACAAACTTGTTGGCTTCCCAGGCCCACAGAGGTGGGTCTTTATAGACCTCCTTGATAGAGGTAGGAGCCCTGTAGGAGTCACTGTAGGTGCTGATGGGGGTCTTGGTCTTGCGGGAGAAGAGGAACATAGTGAGGTCTAGGGGATGCTGTGGTGGGCTCTACCTACCAAGGGCTCCTGTAAGACATCAGTGACCACCCCCTCTCCCAGAAAGCCCACACCTCCAGCCTGGCCAGTGCCCCTAGCTGCTGTGACGCCCTCCTATGGAGGATCTCTCAGCTGCCCTCCTTCACAACCTTCCTGCTCATACCCCACCCTGCTTCCCCCTCTAGGATGGGCACTGCCCATTATGATATCACCTGGCTCAGCCCCATCCCTGGGGAGGTGAGGAAATCCAATTCCCTCCCTACCCCCAGCCTCCTCCTGCCTCGAGCCTCTCAAAAGAGTCCAATTTCCAAGAGTTCAGAGGGTCCCTGGAGATCATCTAGGCCAAACTTCTCACTTTGATGAAGAGAAATGGAGGTTCCGAGGATTCAAGTGACTTGTCCAGGGTCATGCAGCAGGTCAGTGGCTGGGCTGGCCTGGCCTGGGAACCCATGAGTGGAAGCAGAGTGAAATGTGTATCCGAGAATCAGTTCTCTCCCCTTCCCAGCCCACCTGCCCCTTGCCCACGACCCAGGTAGGGAGCTGAGGCTGGCTTGTTTGATGCTTTTAATATCATTATTTGTGTTACACGATACACAACCAAGGATGATGGTCAATACTGCGATGGAAATGTTAAAAAAAATATTATACACGGCTCATGTCTTCCACACACCTTCCTGGAAATAAATTAGTGAGCACGGAGAAACCTGGCTGATTGGCAGCCAGAGCTGAGGGTAGAGGGAGTGTTAAGGCAGTATCTACAAGGGGGAAGGATGATGGGGGGGCAAGCTAAGGCCTCAATTCCTCCCTTCCAACACTCCAGAAGGAGGGACCCACACACTCTCCTAGACCCAGAAGGTGCTGGCTACCAGCTTCCTACTTCTCTCCACCACTTGTATACTGCCTCAGTTGGAAGCCCTTGCCTGCCAGGGAACTAGTGTGTCCTGTGGATGGGGAGCTTTTCCCTGGTTCCTCAGGGCCAGAGAGGTCAAGCAGTGGGCCAGTCATAGAGCAAGTCAGCAGCAAAGGCAGTAGTCTAAATGAGCCCTCGTGGGGGCCCTGCCCGGAAAAGAGGAGGGACCCATGTTCTAGAAGGGTGAGTCAGGGAGCCCAGGGTAATGATAGTAGTGGTAGGAAGCTTGGCTGTGGGGCCCAGCTGATGGAATGGGGATGCTGACCGGGGTGACAGAGAGAGGTTCAGATGAGGGCCAGTATGGACCTTGTAGGCCCTGCAGGTGCCTTCTTTGTCCTTGCTTTCCTTTGGTGTTTTCTCATCACCTAACCAGGGTCCCTGCACGAGAGGAGGTAAGGGAGGATGGAGGAATTGAGGGTAGAGAGCTGCACCTCAAAACTTTGGAGTTGGCAGCCTGGGGGTGTGGTGCATGGAGAGGCACTACCTTTCCTAAGCCAGCAGCCTTTTTCTCTCTTCTCACTCCCTTCTCCCCCCCACCTTTCAGCTCCCATCTCCCAGGAATGGCATCCAGAGAGTGGGCCAGGGGGGTGTCCTCTGCTCGCTTACACCACGCGAGTGGTATATATGAGAGTGGATACACCAGCATGTGTGGGTTGTCAGCATGGAGGAATGGGGAGTGTACACCCTGGTCCTGGGATATGGGGTTTGTGAGGCATAAGACCTGAGCAGTCTTAGGCTCTCTGTGCTTTCATATTTCTTCACATGGGGGCAGGTCTCTATTGCCTAGTCCAGGGATGGGGGGGCTTGGTCACTTCTTCCCTCTCGATTTTCATCCTCAGCTTTCCTGCCCTCTCCCCCACCACCAGCACCAGCAGCAGAAGCAGCAGGATACACATTCTGACTCACATATGCCGCAGAGAGCGACACACACAACATATACCCCCCCACATATATGTTCACAGAATACGCAAGTATTCCCAGATAGATCCCAAACACACAGATGTCCCTTTGGAACTTCCCTTCTCCTTTCCACACAGGCACACAACTCAGGAAGCCCCTCAGGTGTGTTCAAAGACACACAGAGACCTGCCTACACACTCCACAGAAATTCCTATGAAGAAATTCCTTCAGGTTTGAAAAGACGTTAAAAGTAATTTCAGACACGGCTCATTTTACAGTTGAGGAAACTAAAGCTCAGAGAACACAAGTGCTTGTTGAGATCGCAGAGAGTGCTAGCATGATGGCCACAACCCAAGCTCCTGACTCCCAGGCCAAGGCTCTCAGCCCACTGTTGAGCAGCCTCTCACATCGCTAACAGACTACACACTTTCCCACCATGGACGCTCGCATCCATGACAGAAACAGACATCTGGAGAGACAGGCCCAACACAGAGACACAGACACACAACCTGACAGCCTCAGACACACACACATTCTGCCAAGTTCTCCCTACCATACACATGCAACCACTGTTTTCTCCTAAGCTTGCCTCCTTGAAGATTCTTCTGCGAAGCGATGTCTGGAATCTTGGGCTGAAGAGAGATGGGAATGGGGCATTCAAGGCCGGCCCTACCTCCTGCTTCCAGCCTGGGATGGAGACCAATGAACGGAAGCGTGGGGGGTTACAGGAGTTGGCAGAGAAATAGATGCACTGGTTGGGGGTGGGTGAGGACAGATCATATCACCCCAAACTGGCCTGTCTCTGAGGCCCATCTTATCCTTCTCCACAACCCAGAGAGCAAGGAACAGGGTGAATGGGGCAAAGAGGAGGAAGAAGGCAGTGAGGCAGTGATACTATGTGGGGGTGGGGAGGTGGGGGGGGGAGGGCAGTATCCCACTAGGCAGCCCTGCCAGGCTTCCCATCTGGACAGGAGGGGGAGACAAATAGTTATATGGGCCGGCAGGGGGCATGTGGAAGGGGCTCTGAGGTGCTGGGCCCTGCTCCCACTGCCCTGGGCCTTTCTCCCTCCCAGCCCCTTTCCTTGTCTCAGGCTGGGGCTGGGGGGCTCATGGCTTCACTGGGGCGGGGCCAAGCCCCTGGCTTTGTGATCCCTACCCCCACTCATTAGTGTTGGCCTCCCTGCTGTCTAGTCCTTCCTCTCCCCCACCAGACTGCAGCTTCGGGGAGGGGGGCAGGGTGCTGGGCAAGGTCCCCCAAGTAACTGAACAAACAGCCCCCAGCGCTCCTCAGCCCCCGGGGTGGAGAAAGACCCGGTTTTGGTTTCTCCGGCTCCATGAACACACAGAGGTACACGTCCTACCATAGGAGGAAGCAATGACTGTTACGAGGTTGGCGGCTGTAGGGGGCACAGGGGCCGGGGGCAGGCGGACAAGCTGGGGAGGGGTTGGCCCCTGCCCTGTCCGACCTGGCCCACGGGGGCCCTGCCCCGGGCGGCCGCAATGGCCCCGCCCGCTACTGAATGTGGCAGGCGGTAGAGGACGTGGCCTGGCAGCACATGCAGGTGGGGTTCACGGACTTGGGGGGGATGAGGTCCAGGTCTTCGTCATCAGGGATCTCGTCTAACCGGTAGCCATCCTTCAGCAGCTGGATGTTCAAATCTTGGTTGATCTGCTGTAGACAAAGGGGAGGGAGGTGAGGCTCAGGCTATCTGGAGGCACCACCCACAGCCGGACCACATCCCCAGGCCATCTGCACCCTGTTCAGTCCCCTCCCAGGTTACCAAAAGGCCAGGCTTTGCCCCTTCTTAGGCCCCAGCCTCAGCTCTAGCCTCACTTCCTTACAAGTACATTCTTGAGGCCCTGCCTCTCTACAAAGGGCATCCCATTCTAAGGGCAACTTCTGCCTCTATTTGGCTGGCCCCTATTTCAGGCCTAGCCCCATTAAGTATCGCCTAGATTTCACACTCCATTCTGTTTAGGAGCCCTGTTCTAACCACAGGCTTAAGCCTTGCCCCTAAAACTGGGCTCCCCCCACTTGAGGCCAGTGTCTAACAGCCTCCAGGTTCTTTCCGACACTGTCCCATCCCAGGCCCCACCCCATTATGCCCTGTCCCCATGGGGCTCCACCTAGTTTTGCCCATTGCTTCTCTCAGGGTACGATTTGGTGTTGGCCCCACCCCTTTTCCTGGATGAAGGTGGACCTGCTCAGGTGTGTCTAGGGTCCTAAGGAGTGGGGCCTCACCTCAGCAGAGGAGTAGCCAGAGGAGGAGTATCTGGACATGTCAAAGTCATCATCGCTGATAGTGGAAGAAAAAAGACAGAGAAGTGATTCTCTGATATTAAACAGAGAACTCCCTGTACCCCACCCCCTACCCCAACAGTCTATACCTTCCCCCTCCCCCACACTTGCAAGTAAACAACAGATCTAAATAAAAGATTGTGCTTGCTGTGCAAATGCCCAGGTTCCCTAGCCCTGCCCTTCTAAACGAATTGCCACCTTTAACCTCCTTCTAAACAGAGCTGTTACATCCCTCACCCCAATTCCTCTCACCTTTTTTCTAGGCTCAAATCCCCCTGACTTGTTGGGTTTTCCCAAAGTTCAAGGGTAGCCAGGTGCGTTCCCAGCAGTAGGGCTCCTCCCTTAGACGGAGCAGGACATTGGACATTGCATGAGGGCCCAGTCAAGGGGCAGTGATTGCATCAGTTGTGCCAGGACAGCATCAGACTGTGCCAGTCTCCTTTGCCTCTCTGCTCTTTCCTACTGCCAGATTAAAAAATTCCATTCCCTGGGGATTCATCCTTGGAGAGCTCCTGGCTGTCTGAGGAACACCCACATCCCAGTTCTGACAGTATAGCAGGTGTGGCCTGTAAAGACCACTTGTACGTTCATACAGGTTCCTGTGGCTTGCCCGGCTGCCCCAGCATCCCTGTACACACCTGTCCGTGTCAAGGGCTACCAGTGGCTTCTCATCTGGGCTCTGGTCAAGCGAGGAGTAGCCTTTATTGGGGACGACCAGCCTGGGTAGAAAATTTAGGGGATTGGATTGGCAACTGGAGCGCATAGCCTGGTGAGGAACTGGATTGGGCCCTGACCCACCACTTCCCCCTGCCCCTTGGATTCTGTTGAGACTCTCTCCTCTCAGAAAGGAGCTGGGCCTGAGGAGGGAGGGAAGAAGGAGAGGCGTAGGACCAGCAAAAATAGATGTTGACTGGCAGGGTCCAGGTGGGGTAGGGGGGCCTCTACCTTGTCCGGGCCATGACATTGTTCTTCTTGGGTTGCTGGTTGACGGGGCTACCCATGCTGCCATTCTTCAGGGAGCCCTTCCGGGCCAGCTCCCGCTGCTTCTCTGCAGGAGAACATGGGAAGGAAGCTGTGTCCTGCTCCCAGGGCCACCCTACCTTACTGCTCAGGACTGACTGGGCTGGGCCTCCATTGTGAAACCCCTTGCTTTTCTAGGAACTGAAGCAGGGATCCCAGCTCCAGGCCCTGCTGCTTGGTGGAGGCCGTTTTGGCCCCGTACAATCTGAGGCAGGTAGTAAGAGGCAACAGGAAGAGGCTGACCCCTGTCTTCCAGAAGCTGTACTCCCATGTGGGGCAGTTAGTGTATGCTTGATGCCACAGAAAGGCTGGAGAGGGAGTAAGGAAGCAGAAGGATGGAGAAGTCAGGGCTTCTTGCAGGTGATACCCTGAGCTGGAGAGAGGTGGGCATTGTAGGAAGGAGGGATAGCATATATAAAAATGCATTTACAAGTGAGCAAAATAAGTATGCATCCAGATGGGATGGAGGGGTGAAGTTGGAGGGAGGTCAGGTTGGGAAAATAGAATACATTTATTCAGTCATTTATTTATTCACCATTCACCAGTATGTCTTAGGTCCTGTGTTAAGGGGTTGGGGGCTCCCTCTGGTTACAAACTCAGAGCTCGAAGGCCTTGAATGCCAGATAAAGGAACTTGGGATTAATGCAGAAGCCAAACTGAAGTTGTGGAATGGGAGGGGAAGAATGGGGCTAGCAGGGTAAAGGGCAAGAAGCTGGGGAGCTCCCCTGGCTATGCTTGTGCCAGCCTGTGAGTTCTCCAAGGCTCTAGAGTCTACCAGATCTACAGGGCTGGCCACCAGGTGACCCACTGTCTGGTATGTGCCACTGTTACCAGTAGCCAGTTGCTGCCTGGGCCCTGGAGGGGGACTGCCTACCCTTTTCTACTCATCTTAAGCACAGATGTGGAAAAAGGGACTGTTGGGTGGAGAGGGATGCTAGGGGAAAGCTCTCATAAAATAACCACCAGCTCCAGAGAGGCAGGGACTTTCCAGGATGGAATGGGACTATGACTCTGAAATTTCCCCTGACCTCCACGTCTCTTAGTTTCTTGTCTCTCAGTCTCTGACCCTCTGTCTTTGCCACTGCTCTGCTGACTCTAGTTTTTTCCAGCTTCTTTCCAGCCAGCAGCAGCTGCCATTGCCACTCCAAGACTCTAGGGGGTGCAATTTGCCTGAAAGTTCCCAGTGGTGATTTTCCTTAGTGCAACTGGGACAAGGTTCTGAGTTTTCATGAGGAGCTTTGGTGGTAATATAATGGGGAGGAAAAAGGTGTTATTTTAAAAGCATGTTGGAATTGTTTGAAACAGTGAAAAAAAAATACAAACAATAAACTGGCAAAACCAAACTATGGACTACTATGCAACCATTTAAAAGTCTGAAGTCATTCTTTATATATGGACATTGCCAGGGGCTCCAAGGCATTAAATGGAAAACAAAAACAAAAACAAAGTTTCAGAAAATGTGTACAGTATGATACCACTTATGTTAAAATATAAAATAAAACAAGAAAAACTAAAAAAGCTTACAGTGATTATCTCTGGGGAGAACGTTGGTGGAGGGGGGAGTAGAAAGAGAAGGTACACTTGTTAAAATACTTGTATTGTTAAACAATAATAAATAAAACTGGCTGCAGTTTGCATCTGGTGTCTTAGGAAGATGAACAAATTCGCCTGAGAGAACTGCTCTCCTGTTTAGAAAAACAGCCTGAGGAGATCCCTGGATGTGGTCTGGAATGAAAGAAGCAAGATAAAAAAAAAAAAAAACAACAACAAAAACACCCCCATACACACCACAAGAAAAGAAAACAAACAAACAAACAAATAAAACTGAATAAAAGAATAGGACTCTGTGAAAAGGAGCTCCAGCAGCTACAGAGGGAAAAGGTTTTACAACAGATGGAAAAAAGTTCCTAGGAGGAGGGGTCCAGTATTTAGTGGGCAGCCAGAGTCTGAGGAGAAAATGGCCAAGAGGGTAGCAGGGATGGCAGGAGAGTTTTAAAGGATAGTGATGAGTTGTATTTAACTGTAAACTGTTTCCTGGATGCACTGTGCTGTAATTCTTCTTCATGAAACCGTAAGTCTGTTATATGCAGCGGCCTTTAGTGAGTGAAATTTTGGCCCCTGAAGGGAGGAGGGCAGTGTCTGGCACAGGGTGAAGTGCGAAGAGCAGCTGCGGGAGCTATGGGCAGTGGTTGGGAGCCAAGTGGCTTCAAAGAAGCAGGCTGCTTCTGACTGACTTTGGAATGGACATGAAATAAACCCCCAAAGGAAAGGTGACCCTGGAAAGGGGGTAGGGAGATATTTGGGCTTACTAAAAAACCAAGGGAAAGCTCCCCAAAACCGGAGTCAACCAGGCCCTGAGATCTCTAGATGGGTGAGGGAGGAATAGGGAGAAGATTTCGGCTTCTAGGTTTTGGGATCCTCATTCCTTTCTACCCCTCAAACATAATAACTGACACCCCATCTCTAAGGCAGTTTCCTCCCAGCCTGGCTGGTCCAGTGTTTGATGGGACTTCTAACCCTCTCTCTGGGGTGCCATGGTTTTATCCCTGAAGCTATCCCCTGGAAAACCTGGAGTCTTCTTGGCTTTAGAGATGCTTCCTAGAGCTTTGGGTCCTGCAGAGAATTGTAACTTCCCTCTTTGCCTTGCAGGAGATAAGGTGTCTGGCAGTGCAAATGAGATGGTGGCTTGAGTCTTGGAATCATCTAGTCTGAGTTGGTTTATTTGTGCCACCTCATTGCAGACCCAGCCCAGAGCACCTTGTCTACTTCCCACATCTCCCTCACCCCCCAGACACACTCACCCAGCTTCACTTGGAGCGGGGATGGTTTGTAATTCATGGCTACTGACTCACCCTCCCGGGCGTCACAGTCCCCGTCTGAGATGGAGGCGGCGGCTGGGTCCTGTGGGGAGAAAGCAGAGTGACAGGAAGTTGTTAGGTAGTGAATATATGGGGCTGCTCTCAGTCCTGAAGCTGGTCTTCCCACCCATCATCTGGGGGCATTCACCCCTAGCAGTAGACAGGTAATTCAAGGAAGGAAAGGCAAACCCATATATGCTGGAAGGAAGACCCTGAACCGGGTAAAAAAGCTGCAGATCTCAGCCCCACTTACACCCACCTAGGTGTCTGTCTTCAAAGACCTGTGTGAGCCAGCCTCCCCCGAGAAAGCCTATCATGACTCCTTAAACCCACAGGATCTCCCATACTAGTTGTGCTGTTCCTTAGGGGCCTTCCTGTATACTTATTTGGAAAGGTCTTTCTAGGTTCCTGTGAGTTTAATGCTGGATTAAGGTTAGAGTAGATGCTCCCTAAGACAGGCCTTCTCTCCTTCTGCTTTCTCTAGCATTGGATGGGTCCCTTCACTGGATCCACAGAACTAACTGGCCAAGCCAGGCCAGACTTCAAGACTATAGCCAATGGGCAAAAGAGTTCTCATGAGAACTTCTTCATTTCACAGATGAATCCTAAAGAGTGTCTCCTGAAAGGTTGGCTGGGTATGGTAGGTGAGAAGATGAATAATGGCAAATCAGCTGGTGACCAGTTAGTCCTGTGCTACTCGGTAATCTAGCCTCACTGTTTCCTCCAAAACACCCCAAACCTCTGCTACAAGGTCCAAGGCCCTGGACCACCCTACTGTAGTCAGTTGGAAGGGGCTACAGTCATGCACTCCCTGAGAGACTGATGACCAACCACTGATACAGGTACTGCCACTCTAGGCATCTGCCAGGATTAAAGAATGGTAAGCCCAAGGTCAGAACTGCAGAGCAGACCCAAGGCTCTGTCTGTTCTGCCTCTGGGGGTGCAGACAGCAGACAGACAGGTAGAACGCTCCAGAATTGGCCCCGCAGTGTCAGGCCCAGGGATCTGAGTGACCCAGCAAGGGAAGGACATAAAACCATGATGGTGGCTTCTGTTCTCTTTAGAATGAGGCAGTGGGGATGAAAACAAGCTCATCATTAAGCAGAAAGGAAAAAGTCTAGAATGTTTGGGAGGGAAATCCTGGCCTTGCCTGTGTTATTTCAGGCCATCCAGAGTACAAGACCCTGGGTGGGCTCTGTTGCCACAGTGGCTTATGAGTTCCTGAGGGCAGAACCTGGGCCTCTGTTCTCTGCTCTGAACCGCACCCCTTAGCTAGGATGGTAGGGGGTAGGGCACAGAACAAGCGGGGTGCTGCAGTGCCCCTGCATCTTGGGCAGCTTCCCATGCTGCAATCCTCTCCAATCCTTTTTTCTCATCCTCCTTTGTCTCAGCTCCTCCTGAGAGACTCCCTAATGGACAGCATTTGTCCCATGCAGACTTGGGCCCTTACATGCCTCTCTGTGGCCAAAACAGCCTTGAGGTGCTACCTGCAGGGAGCATGAAGCCCTGACAGCGGGCGTCTGGCTTTCCCCCTAGGCCACAGGTAGGACTCACTCCCAAAGCAGCTTGAGGGATGACTTCTCAAAGGGTAAAGCCCATAAACATGCCTGTGGGATCCTACCAGGAAAGCACTGGCACCTTTCCAATTTCCTTAGTCACATTACTTTTTCTGTAGCATTTCTCACATGAAACACATACCATATTCATTTGGATATGGTTTCCTCTTCTGGCTTTGAGGACACTGTGATCCTTGGCTCATGTTACCTCTTTAACCATCAGTTTTTACTCCTCCCACAGCCCTTTGTCTCCTCAGCAGGTTCTGGCCCTCAGCCCGCCTCTCTCCTTGGGAAGCCTGATGTCTCCTACAGTTTAGAGTAACATTTTTACATTGGTGACTTCTAAATCTATGGCCTTCCCAATCATGCATCTTCTCTGGAACCCTCCACCCCATCCATCCATGTAAACCTCACTGTCCTTTCCCTGGGGGTGACTTTAAACACATGAGCCCCTCCGGCATTTGGGGCTAACCTTTCCCTCCTCAGCACAGATGAGTTCATCAGAGTTGCTTCTCAGTCTGGAGGTACTGGCTGGAAATGGTAACACTGGAGGGAAACTATGCAGGAAGGATAGGGTCTGAGTGGGGGTTGGGAAGCTGTTGAGCAATTCTGGTCACAGGGACCCACATTTGGTCCTCAACACCACTGGGCAGGTCTTGGTGGCTTTTGACCCTGAGGGAAACTGCCAGTTCCTGTGGGTCATAACCCAGGGTGCAGAGCCCTAGGCTTGAGAAGTCCCATGCAAAGCCCACCATTCAGCATCTCCCCTGTCACTGTCCAAGATAGAAGGCCATCTTAGTGGCAAGAACAAAGATCTCTGGCGCCGTGCCTGAAAATTCAAGTCTTTACTGTGGGCTTCCTGTATGTCTTCCCTGAGAAACACAGCCAATGCACCATGACCATCGCATGGAAATGTAATCAGGTTAAATGTGAAATATTCATGAATGTTAAGTATCAGAGAGAATCCAGGCAGAAGGAAATGTCTGGCTCCAAGAAATCAGGGGGAATTTAAAATGCCCCCCAAGGACATCTGACAGGAGTTAGCTAGATCCGGGAACTAGAGTGGGGATTAGCAAGATTATTAAACACTCAGTGGAGACAGACATTGAAATGCATCTCTAACAGCAACCAGTGTTTCTGCAATCCTTCAAACAAATTCTCCACAGACTGCAGAAATGATTAATAGCCCAGTCTCACTGTTTCTGGGACAGGATATATAGGCTAATGGCCAGTGCAAAGCCAATATAATTAGAGGAAGGCAAAAGTGCCAGAAGAATCCTTAGAGTTAGTCTGGTCCAGTAAGTTTCATTAAACTGTGTTCTCTGAACCCTGTGCCTTGGGCGGGGCTGAGTGCAAGGGGGAAGCAATAGTGGTGAGAATGGAGATGCTCTTTCATTTCTTATACATCAACCTTTCTACAAAATTTTGTCTGGAGAAAGGGTTCTTTTACAACAACAACAACAAAATTAAAATCCATTGATTTGATATGCCTGGCTGAGTCAGTTGGTAGAGCAAGTGATTCTTGATCTCGGGGTTGTGAGTTTGAGCCCCACGGTGGGTGGAGAGATTACTTAAAAATAAAATCTTTAAAAAAAATCCATTGATTTAATCCAATCTGATCCTTTAAAAATGTTTTATTAAGGAAATTATTAAAACTTACACAAAAGTAGAGAAAATAATGTTGTGAGATCCTGGGTACTTATCATCCACTTCAACAAATTCAACTCTTCAACCCATTTTTTTTTTTAAAGATAAATCTTGGCTCCTCCATTTACCAGCTGTGTAATATGGGCTTCAGTTTCCTTATCTGTAAAATGGGACTAATATTAATTCCTACGTAAAAGGTTCTTGTGAGGCTAAAATAAGTTAATAGATGTGAGCATTTTATAGTACATACTAAGCAATATATCCGTGCTATTATAAAGGTATTAATAGAGGTTCCTTAAGGCCCACACAATCATGGACAGTATGTCCTGGGAGTGACTGGCCCACAGCTGCAGCCCTGGCATCACACAGGTTGGGGCCTGGATTACATAAGAAAGTATCTGTGGAAAAGGTATTCCCTCCACAAGGTTATGAGGGGCCTGACCATTCTGCCTCCTCCTTCTCCTTACTCCGATATGCTATATTTCCTTCATTTATTTATCAGTGGCAAGCCTGAAGCTCATAAAGATAAACAGAAAGTAGTCCCATCCTTAAGGAGCTCCCAATAATTATCTATTGTCAAAAAACCAGATGAGTCCGAGAAGATAAATACAGTATTTAGAAATAAGGAAGTCATAAGTGGCCTCAGAAAGCACAGTTTTAGTTGAATAGTAGGAACAGAATCCAGATTACAGAAGATTTAGGAGGGAATAGGAAAAGAGAAAGTAGAAACAGTGAACATAGATATTCTTTCAAGGAGTCAGACTAAGAGAAGGAATGAGAATAAATGATAGCCAGAGGGAACTTTGGAGTTGAAGAATTTCTTTTGACCTAGGGAACATTTGACCAATGTCCTAGACTGAGGGGAAAGAAACTAGGTAGAAAAGGAGACGTTTGATATGGCATGCTCCTGGAGGACTCAAGAGGAGATGGAAACAGAGTCTTGGGCCAGAGAAGGAAGGCTCCCTACTGAAATGGAAGGGAGATGAAGATGAGTAGGGGACGCAGAGAACATGGAGGCAGAAAGGTAGGTGGAAAGTTAAAGGAGTTCATTCCTAAAAGCCTAGTTAGGTAAAGGAAGAAGTTGAATACTAAGAGGTTGGGGAGAAAAGGGTTTTGTGACTGGCCAGAAGAGTAAGGAGGTCAGACCGGCTGGGCTTCTAGCTACAAATCCTTATCTTTTACCTAGGTGTCCTTGATCTTGTCACAGGATGAAAGACGCTCTCCGTGGTGCTGAACAATTTTGCCCTTGCCTTGTGGACTGAGCATGAATGATTTGGAATAGAGACATGATTCAGTTTTAGCTTTCCCACAAGAAAGGTAACCTCTGTCCTTACATCCAAGCACTAATTCTCAGAAAAATGGAAATTTAAATGGATTCAGAATGAAGTATGAAGAGGCAAAGAGCTTGCACCAACATTATCTAATCTTTCTTCACCGAAAACATGTGAATTTTCCTCTAGGTTTACGAGGGAGTTAGCAGAGGCAGTTCTGAATTGTGAAAGGCTACCTCTGGAATAGTCCTGTCTGTACCCTGTTCAGTTCCCTTGGGTGGAAGCAGAAATCAGGGCAAACTTAGAGCAGGAACAGGGCCAGGAAGAAAGATAACACTGAAAAGGAAACAGGAAAGCAGGGAAGACCTGGAGCTCAGGCCATTCTCTGACATGTGGGTACAGCAAGATAAGGCATCAAAGACCAACATTTATATCTGTCACAATTTGTCCAGAGGTCAGCTCAGAAACTACCTGGGGTCTCCTGTTCAAGGTTATGCCACTCCCCAAAACATCTCTTGCCAGTGGGTAGAAATAAACATGTTTTTAGATATCATATTTTAGAGAGAGATACAGAAAATACAACTCAATGCCTTTATGTCCAATCTCCATGGCTGGGCAGAAACCTAACCTCCCATCCAAGAATATTCCGTAGCAATGTAGGCATTGGTTAGACCTCTCTACTTCCCTGCAGACGGCTGTTTATTCAGACTGTAAGGCATTCCCATCTGTTTCTGACTCCACACCTCAACAGGAGAATCATTTGACCAATAACAGCTCTTTGTGGTATGACCTGAAGTCCTGAGTCCTATTTCCTGGGTCTGAGTTTTGGGCAGCTTCCACTTGTACTCCCCATCTCCCCTTCTCCAGGATTTCTCCAGGAGCTGCCTGCAGTGCCAGGCAATTGGCTAGGACTTCTATCTTTTGGGGACATGATAAGAACTTTATGGGGCCCACTTATGAGGAAGAACAAAGACCTCTCACAAGTGTAAGGTCTTTGGGGAAGATCAAGGAAACATAAGAGAGACCATCTTTCCAAATGCCACTAGTGGCTTCTACAAAGAGGGGAAGAAGAATTGAAAAAAAAAATCTGTGAAGCCTAAATTTGCAAGAGGGGGCAGAAGATCCTTCCTAGCTCAGAGAGGCCTCTTTTATTAGTCTAAATCTCCTTAATCTTCTAGTTTTTTCTTCAAAAGAAGACGTAGTTAAAATGAAGTCAACACACTGAGTGTCCACTCTCTTTCCAGCTCTGGAGTAGCTACTGGTGGTTGCATGCGAAGAAGGAAAGCACTCTGTCTTTATACACACCACACTTCTGCAGAGGCATTTTGGGGCAAAGTAAAGTTAACCACAAAGAAGTAGAACGGGTTTTTATGTTACAGCTGGAGTGTGAGAACTCAAATTGGTCCTGTGATTAACTGAGAATTTTTTTTCTGTCTCCTTAAACAGCTTAGTGGAATTCATTACCAAAAACAAGCACCACCAGGCCTTAGTATCTTTGTAGTGGCTGTCATTGGGAGAACCAAAATCGAGAAGGGTTCTGCTGACCCCAGGCCTAATAACAACCACAACCACAGCAAGGTTAGTAGATTTTTCTATTATAACATAATACATGCTAAAATTTTTAAAATTCATCTTTTGTTTCACTACCTTGAGACAACCCCTGTTAATGTTCTAGTGTATTTAAGTCTTGTGTGTATACCACAGTAGCAACACTCTGGGGTTTCCCTCTCTAGGAGCTGGTGTTTCTCCTCATGATCACAGGGGTGGGCTCTATGTACCATGTTGGTTTAGTGTGGCCCCACTCTTGCTTGGATCAGACAGAGCCAATCAGAGTCTTCCCCAGAACAGAAGTAGGACTAAGAGGAGATGTAAAGCTCAAGACTGTAGATTAGGTAGCAGAGAAAGCCACTGGGCAGGGAGACAAGAATAAAGCTGATGTTCAGAAAGAAGCAGACACAAGAGATAGAGAAAGTCCTTCCTCGGCTCTGGTTCTAGAACTTGCTCCACCCTTCTAAAGCTTGAAGGGCACACCTGTCCTTGAATACTATGAGAAATTCTAGTGTCCTTATAGTCTAGTTTCCTTTTTAACTTAAACTGGCTTGAGTTGAAATTTGTTACTATAACCAGAGAGTGCCAACTAATACCCATACATAGAAAAACATTTAAAGAAAAACAAACTAGGGCGCCTGGATGACTCAGTTGGTTAAGCGTCTGCCTTCGGCTCAGGTCATGATCTCAGGGTCCTGGGACCAAACCCTGCTCAGCAGGGAGTCTGCTTTTCCTTCTCCCTCTGCTTCTTCTCCCGTTCCTGCTCTCTCTCTCTCACTACTCTCTCAAATAAAGAAAGAAAAATAAAGAAAAACAAACTGTATCTTATATGTATTTTCATTTTGAGAGAGAGAAAAAGAGTACAAGTGGAGGGGCAGAGGGAGAGGAAGAGAGAGACTCTTAAGTAGGCTCACGACCCTGAGATCATGACCTGAGCCGAAATCAAGAGTTGGATGCTTAACCAACTGAGCCACCCAGGTGCCCCTTATATTCTGTATTTTTAAAAATTAGTATTTGAATATAATCAACTCTCCATATTTTTACACAGTTTTTGAAATCATCAGTTTAATGGCTGCATAATATCCACAAAGGGGATGTACAATAACTTTTTTTTTTGTACAATAACTTTTTAGCCATTCACTTATTTTGGACATTTAGGTTGCTTACAATTTTTCACTATTATAAATAATGCTATGTTGAAATCCATATATATTTGCATTTAGGATAATTTCTTTTTTAAAAAAAGATTTTATTTATTCATTTGAGAGAGAGAGCGCATGAGTGTGAGTGGGGGGAGGGGCAAAGGAAGAGGGAGAGAATCTCAAGCAGATTCCTCACTGAGTGCAGAGCCCGACATGGGGCTCAATCCCATGACCCCGGGATCATGACCTGAGCCAAAACCAAGAGTTGGCTGCCCAACTGACTGAGCCACCCAGGTACCCCTAGGATACTTTTTAAAATAAAGTAGAAGTATAACGTCAAAAAGCAGGAGTGCTTTTAGGATTCTTGATACATGTTGCCAAACTGTTTTCCCAAAGGATTGTTCCAATTTACAATGCCTCCAGTTATGATTGAGGGCTATAGTTGGTTTTTAATATTTTATTTCTCACTGTGTGCCAGGGAATTTCAGGTCATCACACCTATCCATCATCTTGCAAGAGAACTGTGCCTCAGTCCTTACATACCTGGTGGCCATGGGGAATCTTCTTTCAAAGAATAGAATTCCCTCTGGGCATCACCTGCCAGACAAAATATGCCTGACTTGAGGCCAACAATTAAGAACAAAAGGAGAGAAGATTTTGTTACACTGAAGTTTGGGAAAAACTCTAAATGGGGATAGTAATTGCCGGGTGGCTGGCCACCATGCTTCAGCTGGTCCTTGGCCTGTGCCAGCACATCAGCTGTAGGAACCGTGCCTAACTGCAGAGCCAGGAGGCAAACTTCACAGAATGAGTATCCCTTGCTTCCAGACTTGGGGTAGGAGAATTAACCAAAATGGTTCTGGGGTTATCCCAGTAAGAGTGGCGGCTCCTACTCCCTTACCCATTATTTAGTTTTCAAAAATAGCTACTCAGAAACTACTCAGGGGGAAAAAAAAGAATGATGAAAGATATAAAGCTAGTACTTGGATGGCAAAGAACTAGATTCATTTTTTAAATGAGGAGACAAGGGGTCAGTGAGTTTTTTAAAAGATTTAGAATCCTGCTCTGCCTCCTTCACGGTTAGGACTGCTTGTCCTAGACTGATGTTCTGCTATTCATTCCCATTCCTACTCACCTGGAAACCCTATGACTAAAAAGCCTTTCTTTGGGAGATAGGACAAATACCTCAACTCAGGGACCCCCACTGTAGCAGCTGTGTCTTGAGGGAAGCCTAGGGGACATAAAGGCCTAGGGGATAAGCCTCATAACCCAAGAGGTAGGAACCAGAGCCAGAAACTGAGAAACCTTGGTTCCTCTGGGAGGCCTGGCCTGGCCTAGCCCCTGTGACTTTCATCCCTATCCTTAAGCTTATACCCCGAATCAGATGTTCAAGAGTCTCCTGCCTTATTTTGGACTAGCTAGAGACGCAGGTCTTGGCCTATACAGTCTTGCGACCTAGACGATTTCCAAGCTCCCTATCCTGCCACACCTCCTCTGGCCCCCATTTCCACCTCTTTAGGGAAAGACTATCTCACTTAATGGAGAAAGGGGTGAAGGTGTAAAGTTCTTTAAACATAGATCAACAATGGTTAAAATGGCTAATTCTAAGTTATGAAAAAATGGAAGAAAATAAAACATGGACTGGTAGGGCCTGAAGCAGAAGGAGAAAATGTGTGAGGGCGGGCAGTGAATAGAAGGCAGTCTCTTCTCTCTCTTTCTCCTTTCTTTTTTGCTTCTGTTTCAGAAAACACAGACTTTGGAGATGAGGCCTATGAAGGGAGAGGAAAATGATTCTAAAATCAAGGGAGCTGGAGAGGTCAAGGGATTCTGGGTTGAGTTTCTGGGGTCCTTCTGCTCAGGCAGGGCTCAGAGGAGGGCAAGAAGGGAACCAGATGTTCAGGGCTAACAAAGCTTTAGGGAGCATGTCCAGAGGATCTTTTGGTTTCCTTCCAGGATGTGAATTCTAGTTCCCCAAGGTAAGAACAGAAGCACAGAACTCTGAGGAAAGATGCTGCCCAGGAATCAATAGAGGGCATTTGGTTGGAGAGTCCTTGGGACTGGCCCTTCAGCCCTGCACATGGGAGGAAGGTGAAGCAGGAGAAATGTCAACACACATTAACATTTGGTCTAGGCCAGACCGACTTGTGGGTCTTCACTTGGATCTTGGCCCCAAATCTCACTGAAGTGTTTTTGGTAAGCTTCAATTACTCAAGGGACTGAGCCTGTCCTGCACTAGTTCATGAATCTTTTGGACTCCTTCTTTTCCCAAGAAAACAAAGTAATAATCTGGCAGTCTATGGAATACCCTCACACAACTGCCATTTCTGATTCTTTTCCTCGGGCCTTGGAAGAGTAAAGAGCTACCTGTCTGCAATGGACAATGGACTCAGAGGGCTGGTATCAAACAGCTTCTCCCTTCTGTGAAATTTCCTACCTCTTCCTCACCTTTCAGCCTGTTCTAACTCTCTAACCTTCATTAAGCCTGGCAAGCACCACTGTTTGCTCACAAAGACAACTTACATCTCTAAAGCTTAGCTCTCTGGACAGAACAGTCTCGTATTCTTTCCTTTTTGTCATCCCAGTAATTAAATATCAGTGAGCTCACCACTTGTTAAAATAACCTTGATAGTCACTGAATACCAGCATGGCGCAGGCAGGGAACAATGTACTTTGAGGAGTGAAAAATACCAAGACCTGCTTCTTGCCAAGAAGACTTTAGTCTAATGGTAAAAAGAAGACGGGAACACATAGCAACCCATTTAAGGCAGTGAGAGGAGCATGAGAGACAGGAATGCATGAAGGGTGGTAGGAGCACAGAAGAGAGAGTGACGGTGGTGAAGGTTTGTTATCCTCCCTAACACAGAGGGTTGGGCCTGGGCAGAAACCTGGTGAAACCAGAGGCTCACCTATTGGGTGGCTGGCAAAAGAGCAATGATAGTTGAGGCTTAGGGCTAAGACTCTATTCTAACTACTTTTAGTTACCACTGATGCTATCGGGCAGTCAGCCTACTCCATTTCCAGGGGTGGGGGCAAGTACAACAGGGCCTTTTCCTTACCACTGAGATGCACAAACAACTCTCCCACAGAGAAAATCAAGAGGCTCTAGGTGGATGGCTAAGAAGTGTTTCTATTGGGAAAGCAAAAAGAGATTGAGTTCTAAGAGTGCTTAAGAGAGAGATATGGTGGCTCTGGTAAAACAAATTCTTGCTGCTTCCAACCAAGCCTAGGGCCTGCCATCACTCTTAACAGGCATGCTTTGTGCAGCAGAGATGTTAATGTTAAAGGCTCCTGGAGGCTCAGAGCCCAGCCCAGTGGTGGAGGTCAGAGAGGGGAAGGAGAAGGTTAACTCTACAAAGGCTCATAAAGCCCTATCTGAGTTTCTGTTAAGTAGGGAGGGAGGGAGGGAGGGAGAGAGAGAGAGAGAGAGAGATGCCAGTTGGTGGTGGAACATTAGGGGAGGGAAGAGTCTAGCCTAGCACAAATCCAAGGCAAGTTTCCAGCAATGAAGCCAGCTGGTTGCTGGTTATGAATCCCTTCAGGGAAACAGTACTCATCTGCTAAACTAGGTGGTCCTAGGGTCCCTGTTGGAGGGTTTCCCCAGGCTCACAGTGGTAAAGAGCCTTTCTCTACTCATTGGTCACTCTCTAGCTAACTCAAAGGTATAATCTCACTCCTGGGGCATTCACAGGAAGGGGCCCTAAAACAACACATAACCAGTATCTACCCAAAGAGCCCCCTACAGCTCTGTAGCCCACACCCCTAGGAACACCTCCTTTGTTCTAACTATACTCCCTCACAGCTCCTCCCCACTTGTGCAGTCTTCATCTCTTCTAGACAGGTCTGACATATATGCACAGCCTATACCCCTCCACACCTGCTGAGCTTATCTGTGTGCCTGTAGGATAGTGCTTCTTAAACGTTAATGTGCTTACGAATCACCTGGGGATATTGTTTAAATGCAGATTCCAATTTAGTAGATCTGAATGGTGCCTAAGTGTATTTCATACAAGCTCCCAAGTGATACCAATGCTCCGAATACAGGGACGACACTTTGAACAGCAAGGCTCTAGGCCACCCCCTCTATACCCACACCATCCCCAGACAACCTCTCAAACAGCTCTCTGCCCCCACCTTAACCTGGTTTTATACTCTTAGTGCCAAGGGAGGACAATGGTTTGGTCGGGGAGGAGGGAGGAGAGAGGACCCAAAGCTCATGTTGGGGAGGCAGCTCTGCTAAGAGCTCTGGCTGAGCCAAGGCAGGGAGTTGTTCATAGCAATGCAGACCAGGTGTGGTTCTTCTGGAATTCAGCAGATAGTTTATTTAATATTGCTCGAACACCTGTTATCTGCTATATGCACAGCTATGGTGCTTGGTGTTTTGTATATATTATTTCATTTAATACTCCTAAAAGGTAAGGTAAGTAAGGTAAATGTCAGTCCCATTTTAAAACTGAAGAACTAGGTTATTTAAAGCAATATATTCAAAGTCACACCTTGAAGGTGGTTAAGCACTAGAATATGAATCTAACTTGTCATTTCTTATACCCAACCCCTTCTTAGAGACATCAGATAAAGTCATGAGATTAACAACACGTCAGAACTTACACAGCTGTGGGACTGTTGTCTTGTAAAGCAGGCACTTGGAAGGCTCGTACTAGTCTCATCCTGTCTCCAGTGCTCTGCACACATTTGAAGCCCCTCTTTAGAAAATGGCATTGATGCTTTTTCTTTTTTTAATTTTTTAAAAGGATTTTATTTATTTATTCGACAGAGATAGAGACAGCCAGCGAGAGAGGGAACACAAGCAGGGGGAGTGGGAGAGGAAGAAGCAGGCTCATAGCAGAAGAGCCTGATGTGGGGCTCGATCCCATAACGCCGGGATCACGCCCTGAGCCGAAGGCAGACGCTTAACCGCTGTGCCACCCAGGCGCCCCATAGAAAATGGCATTGATGCTTTCTGATTAGCAACTTCTTGCTCAACAAGTGTTCCATAGGAAGGAAATATTGGAGTCACTGAAACAGTCAACACCTCAAGATAGAGAAAGACAGACAAGCAGGAAGCAGCAAGCAAGAAAAAGTCATGGGGACTGAGAAGTCTGAGCCCAGGAGAGAAAAGCAGATGACAGTGTTAAAAAAAAGGAGATGAAAGAGTCTCAGTCATGGGATGTCTGGGTGGCTCACTCAGTTAACATCTGTCTTTGGCTCAGGTCATGCTCTCAGAGCCCAGGATCGAGTCCCGCATCAAGCTCCTTGCTCAGCAGGGAGCCTGCTTCTCCCTCTGCCTGCTGCTCCCCCTGCTTGTGCTCTCTCTCTCTGACAAATAACTAAATAAAATCTTTAATTAAAAAAAAATGAAAGAGTCTCAGTCACCAATTCAGTTCTGGTCCAATTAGGGGCACTTGTATTCTAGGCACTAGCAGATACAAAGATAATGAAGAACTAGTATGTAAGGCAAATGAATAAACAGATAATTTTTAATAATATGCCAAGTGCTACAACAGAGGTTTGTGTAGAGTATTATCTGTACACAGAACAGAAGCACCTCTTCTACCCTGGGGAATTAGGGAAGACTTCTCCAAAGAAAGCTGAGGCATGAAGAATGAGTAGGAGATAGAAATGAACCAGGTGAAGAAAGGAGTAGGGAAAGAAAAGCCAAGGCAAGAAAAGAAAGGAGTAGGGAGGAAGAGACACATGACTACATAGCAGGCAAAAGGAATAGCCCAATTTTGCTGGAATGTTAAGTGGTGGGGTGAAGTGGCAGGTGATGAGACTAGAACAGGAGGAACGCTAAAATCATGAAGGGCTTTGTAAATCACATTCAGGACTTTGGACTTTAATGGAAAATAATGGGATCAGAGAAGAAAAACATATCAAGGTCATACTGCCAGGGCTTAGTGGCTGACTGAATCTGGGTTTGAGGAGAAAGACCTAGGCACAGATGACTCCTAGGTTTCGTGTGTGTGTGTGTGTGTGTGCACCTATAAATATGAAGGATCAGAGGAAAGAACTTGGGGGAACACCAACAATGAAGGGGTAGACAGAAGAGGATTGACAGCCCTGGTCAGAGAAGCAGGGGACCAAGGAGAGGCTGGTGTCATGGATGTCTGGGAAGGATAAGATTTTGAGAAGGTTAATGTAAAACAGAGAGAAACAGAACCACAGTTCTAAAGGGGCTCTTATATGACGAGAGAGACTGGCGTGGAGGATGGTTGAGGCTAGGAGGTAGGAGCCAGGGGAGAAGGGCCAGATGTTTGAAGACGACAGGAAAAAGAATTCAAGACACACTGTTTACTCTGCGGTTTGCTCTATTTTTCTTTCAATGCTATGTGTCTGATTCTTGGGAAGCTTGAGACTCCCCAGAAATAAGCCCTATTAAAGTCTAGCCCTGGTCCAGAGACCATGGCAGGTCTGTTATTTCTTAGGAAGGGTGGGCAAGAGTAGTTTGAAGGCAAGAGAGGCTGACCAGGGCCTGGCCAATCTCAAAGCAGCAGCAAGCTGTGTTGGGGCGGGGGGTTGTAGTTGTCCCAAGTTCTGGCTGTACCACAGTCCCATGACTTAGCCTTGGGCCATTCTCCCCAGGCCACAGCAAAAATCACAAAAACCCTGGGCTTCTAATCCTTTAGGCAGGAGGCCTACACAGACCTAACAGGAGCAGCCTGGAATTCAGGACAGCGGGAAGCATCCTGCATTGAGCTTTTTCAAGAACCTGAAACACCTGCTCCACCAACCATGGACATCCAGGAGAGGCTCAGCGTTGGAAACTACACTCCAAGTGATCATGGTTACATAGTGATCATGATTTCTCACTTTTAAAACCTTTGATAATACTTTTCTATAAAAATAAACAAATAAAACTAAAGAACCATTTGACTTAGGTGGGCGTAGCTGGCTCAGTGGGTAGAGCGCACAACTCTTGACCTTGGAGTCATGAGTTTGAGCCCCATAATGGGCATAAAGTTTGCTTAAAAAAAAGAATTTGGGGTGCCTGCCTGGCTCAGTCAGTAGAGCATGCAACTCTTGATCTCGGGGTTTTAAGTTCAAGCCCCACATTGGATGCAGAAGTTATTTAAAAATAAAATCTTTTAAAAAAGAATAATTTGACTTAATTATTAATTCATCCCTTAGATATAGTAATGGAGTCACTGAACTGCATGCCTCCACTGTAAGAGAAGTTAAGATATGTGCAATTAGAGTTAAGGGTAGATTCTAGTTCTGTCTCCTGCATCCAAACACCAGAACCTATGGGTGAGTGGGCAGCGAGCAGGAAAACCAGGCTTGCACTAGCACTGGCAACCTCAATGAGGTTGGACTGACTCCTCCCAAAACCTTGACCTCAGGGGCTACTACATTTTGAAAACATCATGTTTTGGGGCAAAGAGACTGTTTCGTTATTTACAAAAATGGGTCTGTGAATGCTGCCAGAGCTGTTTGATGCATTTGAAATAACCCAATACGTTGAAAATTTTTGCTGTGAAAGGAATGTTTGTTCTGTAGAGTTAAATGGTGGTTGCAACTAGAAAAGAAACCCCAAAAGTTCCTGTGTTTCCTGGCAGGGGAACAATGCTTTCTCTTCATTTGCTTCATTCACAATCTTATGGCAGTCAGAAGGTTAGTTACAAGCCCTCACATCTGGGCTTCAAGGAAGCACAGAATAACCATTTCCAGGAGTATTTTGGATTCTACACGGACACTTAATTTCACAGGCAGTAAGGACCTGTCTTGTTCATATCATGACTTCTACTCTTCCCCCTATTCTCTTCTATCTTTCACTCCAAGGAAAACCTGAGCATTGGCTCTTCGGTGATTTTATCCTATCAGTGTTTAGGAGAGTACTTTTAAACTCCTTGTTACATCTAGGTGGGACCAAGACAAGTTCTCTCTATACAGATAGGAGAACTAATGGTCTATAGAAGGAACCCAAAAATCCAGTCAATGCTGGGCTGCTCTGGATTCTGAGAAAATTTTGTCACCCACCCCTCTGCCCCAGCCCCAGCCAACTGCAAATTGTCTGGATCGAGCTACTTTGACACGCTGATGTTATCAGCCTCATGGTGCCTGGAGCACGCAGATAGGAACAGGCAATGGCGCCGTCTCACCGGACATAGTAATGCAATTTAGTTTCCGAAATCCAAGTATAAAATCTTGAAAGCTGACATTTTTTTATCTACCACAGGAAGTGGGTGATAGTGTGGAATTCCCAGGGGAATCATCAAAATGCGGAAATGGCTTCTGTCATATATTAATAAACAGTTCAAAGCAGTGGGAAAATGTACAGAGAGGATCTGTAGGGAAAGTTAAGTGTCTAGTTCTTCTTGCCCCTCCTTCTCCCTCCTCTGAGCTCTGCTGCCAGGTGACCACTCCACTTCTAGCTGGGGCTAGAACCTCTCCTGAGCATCGCTGTGAGAGCCCCCCTGTGCTGGGGAGATGGAAGAGGCACACCCCTGGGGGCGTGCCATAGCAGTCTGGGTGGGTCTCAACCAGCCCTTTTTTGGAAAGGGGCTATTCAGACTGGGCTAGGAATGGTGGCAAAGAAACAGTCGCTTGCCTTCCCTTCCATTTCCCCAACATCATCCCATACCACTCTTCCCCCAGATTACCACACTTTGCATCATTGGTCTTTGTCCTGACAGAGCATGAAGAGCCTTCCTGCCTCATGCTCCCCCTTCTGGCTACATCTTACTTGTCCTTCACGCCTCAGCTGACACATCATCTCTTATAAAAAACTTCCCATGAATATCAGGATAGGTTAGGTCCCTCTATAATATACTCTCACAGCCCCACCCCCTTCCATTTCTTTCATGTACTTATCAAATTTTACTTCAATGAATACTTGTATAATTTATTAAATAAATGTTCATGAAGGTAGGGACCATGCCTATTTCTACTGTGTTCTCCCAGTGTCTAGCACAGAGAATGAAGGGCCTTAATCTGATGACAGACAAACAGATTGCTTTCTATTTGGTTTGAGCCACAGCAAGGCTCTTTCCGTAGCAGGAGGCAAAAGTCCGGGGGCCTGCCAGGCTGTGACAGGGCCTTGTCTAACGGTGTCCCAGACAGATGTTGTATTGTGTGCTCTTTGTAGGGCCACTTCTCTATGTAAGTCTCTGGCTGGGGGCTGAAAGATTGCCTTCCAGGAAGTTATTTTGGAGAACAGCCAAAGTAGGAGTCCCCAAACCCTCACTTACTCACTCACTCTCCTGAAGGCTTGACCTAGTTAAAACTCACTTAAGGTTCACGACCCAAGCGGCAGCTCAACTTCAGGTTGACCTCTTGTGGGGACTGATCATCAGCTGAGCAGACACAGCTTTCTTTGAGTCTCCAGGGCCAGGCTCAGATTTTGCTTGCAGATATACACTCCCACCATCAAATGAATAAGGCCCAACTCTTACTGTCAAGGTTTAGAGAAGTGGGAATCCGGCTTGGAACCAAACCATCAGAAAACCCTTTGGAGGGAGATAGAGGCAGGACTGCTCTGATCCTGTCTGTTCAAAGTGCTTTCTGACAACCTGGGCCTTACAACCATGTTTACCAGGCAGTGAAGCACCCAAGGCATGGGAGCACTTGGGAGTTCAGACGTAAGGGCAAGGAGACAGCAAAGGAAAACACAGGAAACCTCTCTGAACAGTAAGCACACCGCTGGCTGGAGAATAGGGCCTGTTGATTCCAGTTTTGCCTGTGAACTTCAGCACTGACTTTGAGAGTCTAGACAAGTCATTTCACTCTCTGAGTTCCCAGGTCTGTTTTTATTCAGACCCTGAAATTCCAGAAAGAGCCTGCAGGGCAGAGAGTAAATGAGTTGTCCCAGGTCAATGCCAGATGGCAGCCCTGGGATTAGAATTCATGGGCCCTTCTTTCCAGCCAGCTGCTCCTTCCCCCGAGCCCTGAACTGTTTCTTCTGAATGCTCAGGATTATATTCAATTTAGTAAGGTTTGTGGTCACATAATCACTGCTCCTAATAAAACAATGAATACAGAGCATCCGCTGTTAGGGAAGACAAACATGGGGGAGCCTTTGCCCCCTGAAAAAACAGGCCAAAACAAGTTCTGGCTGATATTAGGCCTGTCCTACTTGAACAAAAACCAACACAAACAACTGTCTTGGGATCTGACAGAGTCCTCATCTGTCTTGTTTCTTGTCCAGGCTTCCTTACATGTCAATAGCCTGTGCTCAATCCCACAGTAAGGGCCTTTCCTGGAAGCTAGAAAACACTGTTTCCACAGGAATGGGAGGAGCCAGCCTGAGGGACAGTCTGGATCTAGATCCTCTGAGCATCTTTTCATCCATAAATTAGTTACTACATTGTTAATGCTCCCATCTCCAGGAGTGTTACTCAGCTATACCTCTTCAGGTGGGGTGGAGGCAGCCCTACTCCTTCCAGCCCAAACTCTGTCAGGTCTACCCGTGGCTCAGCAAACACCAAATGCTCTTTTCTCCTCCCTGCCCTGGCCTGTCCCATTATGACTGGCTGGTGCTAAGAGAGGGAGCCTGCAGCTGTTTTCTGCTGGTTTCATATTGCTTTAGCACCTGTTTCTTTGACCAGGAAGTTCTTTGAGGTATAAGGCATGTAATGGCCTTTTATAAAGCTCAGAAAGTTCTTTCAATAAGGGACCCAGGAGTTTATGAGAGGTAAAGAAAACAATGGAGAGCCTTACACAAGGCTTAGAGCAAGGCTGGTTGGGAAGGATGGGATCCTGAGTGCCTTCACTCAGACTCAATCCAGGTAAACCCACCTACCCTCCTCACTCACTAGCTGAGGCAATCAAAGTGAGAGAACAGTAACCTTATTTGTTGGCTTTGATTCATTTAGCTATGGAAGAGGCCTGGAAGTAGAGAAGGAACTTTTGACTAGAAAATCCAATCCCTAGTAGGTGACTGTGATTCCTCTGCCCTTCCAGATTCCTCACAAACCCCTCTTCTGGATGATTTGGGGAATTAGGAAGGAAACCCGTCTGCAATGTTAATCTAACTCTCTTTTGCCTAGGGCCCAAGTGCATGGCTAGGGTTTGAATCTCCAGACTCATTAGTTTCACTTCCGCTTCTACTTGCTACCTAAATAAACCATATCTTTAAATCAAGTGTACACCCAGTGGCAGGCTGATCGCACAGTGATAGCACATGAAATGTTCTAGCTTCAGGCCTTGAAATCTGCTCAGTGCTTCTCCTTAGTTTCTCCTGCCTCACACACCAGACTGAAGATGGGAATGCAGGGGTAACAGAGACAAATGCCCTTTTAACACTCCCTTGTTCCACTAGATTCTTACCCTCCCTCCGAAATCCTATAGTTCTGTGGTATCAGGGTGTCAGATCCTGGCCAAGGACAGCTCAGATGCTGTCTTGAATGCTTACTTCAACTTCAGAGTGATGGTGACTTCAACAGAGAGAGCTCAGTGAGGCTAGATGTGTGTAGAGGAAGGTGGGGCAAGGGCTGGAGAGGATAACGAGGAGCCCCTGGATCCATAGGGCTGATCTTGGAGACAGAAGAGGCCAGAGACATGTATGGGAAAGCTATTCAAAATTAAATAAGAAGGGCCTTAAGGACTTGGGCACCGAGGCTTTTCAGACCTGGCAGAAACTGGGCTCCTCTAGTAGCTATCCAGGGTCCTGAAGTGCCTCCTTCTGAAGATCTTGGAGCCTCTGGACAAGAGCCCCACATGCCAGTTAATGCCGACCTTAAATGCTACCGGCTCGTTTCTGCCCATCCCTGATACCAACTGTCTGCTTGGACCCACTATCTGAAGTAGCTCTAGCATAACTCAAATCACTCTCTATGGGTGCAGCCTGGGCTTTATGCCAGCAGCCTGGCTCCCTGGCCAGATTTTCAACAAGGGATGAGGTTGAGGTTGAGGATCTTGATGTATGTGGAAAAGTATCTCCCAGTCCTTCTGGAAGCTCTAGACTAAATGGGCCTGGCTCAGGGAAAGGTGGCTGGTCATAGGGAAGGGAAAGAGGTCTCCATGTGGCACATCCTCAGACACATCAGTCACTCCTCCCCTCACCTCAGTGGCTACTGCACACAGGTGCAAGAACACACACACACACACACACACACAACACACAAGCGCGTGCACATACACACATGCCAGATTTTCTGCTCTGTCACTGCAGAGCCTGTACTGCTACAGAGAAGGCATAGTCTCCTTTGTCTGCACCTGAGCATAATGTACCTGCTTTGTTCTCACCATGGATATTACAGAAATCTGGCAAAGAGTACCAAAACTTAATCTTAAATAAATAAAATATTGCTTTTTTCTGAATTCAAGAGGAATACATTGTCACTGTAAAAAGTTCAGATAAGCACAAAAGAAGAAGGAAAAAAATCACCCTTAATCCTAACATCCAGAGCTATATTGCATGTTAACTTCTTGGCACACAGCCTGGGCGCGCGCATATGTGCTACGAGTGTCGGTAGGGGGCAGTATAATGCAGTGGTTAAAAGTACAAGCCTTAGAGTAAGTTCTACCTCTGTCATTTACTTGTCTGTGTGATCGTCATCAAATTTCTGACCTCACTGGATCTGGTTTTCATATTTTTCTTAGTGTGTGTGTGGGAGGTTTAGAGAAATACTGTGTTTAATGGTAAAGCTTAGTTCACTCTAGTACAGGCATGACCTGGAATTGAAGCAAGAAGGGTGGGTAGACGACCCTCACGGAGCCTACATGGTGAAGAAGATGGGGAAGGTGACCATCAAGCAGAAGAGCCCCATGGCCTCAGACAGGGCAAAGCCCAGAATAGCATAGGAGAAGAGCTGCTGCTTGAGAGATGGGTTTCTGGCATAGCCAAGGAGAAAGAGCTACCAAACACTATTCCAAAGCCTCTGAACCAGTAACACCACCTGCAGTGGCCCCAGCACCAGCTGGCCACTGTGTCAATGTCCTGGGAGACAACAGTGATCTGGAACTCCCATCTGGCCACCTGAAGTAGGGAGCTGCTATAGATGGCTATTTAGACGGGATCTCTGGCCTACCCAGGAGGGAGGCAGACACACACCTGATTGGACCCCTGGTACAACAGTAGATCAGAGCTGGAAAAATGAGTAGTGCCTCGGTGGTCTGCATTTCTTTAGTCTCCCCGCTTTAGTCGAGGTCTCAGTGCTCAGCTTTCCCACCCTGTTTTTCATCTTTAACATAAGGAAAATAATAGTAACCATCTCAAAAGATTGCTGGGAGGATAAAATAGGATAATGTATATGAAGTGCTTACTACAGTTCTTGATGCATGGTAAGCAGCCAGTAAAGGGTAGCTTTTATTACACATACATACACCCCCATAGAAATCACTTGATGCCTAATTGTAAAACCAGACTATCCTCCATCTCAGAGAAAAGCTGAAGAGAGGATGAATAAGTTCAGTTTATTTCATCTTCTGTCTGGCCTAACTTTCCAGGCCACAGTGATGATAAGCTGGGACTTGGGAAATAAAATGGCCTCCTAGCTCAGAAAGGAAATAAAGCAGTTCCTGATCCAAGACTTTAGCTTTAAGTCAGAGTTCTGCAGGCAGGACGTGGCAGGGGCTTCTTTTCGTTCAAGGTTCTCTTCTCTTCTTGAACTTTGGGCCCCAGTCTTTTGGCCTACTTGCTCTGGCCAGCACTTTCTGTCTCTCTGCCTAGGAGTGTCCCACTCTCCTCCAGGGGCTCCTTCTCCCTTGGCACCCACACAAGTCCCTTTGCATGGTTTGGGCAAGCCTGCTTCCTCACTGTCTATGTCCTGGCCATTTGATTCCTATGCCTATCACCCCACCTCTCCATACCTGCTCTACTAACCCTGTTCTCTTTGAGGTCAGCACTGGGCTCCTAATTAAAATTCAGTGGTCTTTTCTCAGGTGATCATCCATTACCTTTCAGTATCATGAGACAGTGCTGACCAGATCTTTCTGGAAATTCTATTTTCCCTTGGCTTTTATAAAAACATCCTATCCCTATCTGTTCTGACTACTCTCCCTATTTTTTTTTTTTTTTTGACAGAGAGAGAGACAGCCAGTGACAGAGGGAACACAAGCAGGGGGAGTGGGAGAGGAAGAAGCAGGCTCCCAATGGAGGAGCCTGATGCAGGGCTCCATCCCAGGGATCCAGGATCATGCCCTGAGTCGAAGGCAGATGCTCAACGACTGAGCCACCCAGGTGCCCCGACTACTCTCCCTATTCTTCCTCTCATACTTAGTGTGGTCACTGACTCTCTTTCCATATGCTCTCTCTTGGCATGTGGAAATATAATATTATATTATAAACTTATTATTTCAAATAATATCTCTCTCAGTTTTGCCCCCAAATCTGTATCTCTAGCTCTGACCTCTTAGGCTCCAGACCCACATTTCCAACTGCCTACTACTTTCACTGATGTCATACCCTCCCCCCAGTCTAGTTCTTCCTGTTGACTACCCTTATATCTTGTTAATGGCACAAACCACTTTCCCAGTTAAATAAACTCAAAACATAGAGGGTCATTTTAAAAACTTATTATTTTGAAATAGTCTTATATTTACAGAAAAGTTACAAAGACAGTGCAGAGAATCCTTGTATACTCTTCACCCAGCTTCCCCTAACATTAGCATCTTAAATAACCACGGTACATTGATCCATTCTACATTGAACAAATCAATACTATTCACTAAACTATAGACTTTATGCAAATTTCTCCAGTTTTTCCATTAATATCCCTTTTTCTGTTCCATATTGCATTTCATTGATATGTCTCCATGGTTTCCTTAGTTTCTTCCTCTTTTCTTGACATTCACAACTTTGACTTTTGAGGAGTACTGGTCAGGTATTTTCTAAAACATTCCTGAAATTTTGATTTGCCTTGTTTTCTCATGATTAGACTGAGGGTATGGATTTTTGCGAAGAATACCACATAGGTGATTTGTCCTTTGTATCACAGCATATCAGGGGGTATATGACTTATTGTTGGTGATACTAATTTTAATCAGGGCGGTGTTCACCAGGTTTCTCCACTACAGTTACTATTTTTCTCTTACTTTGACCATATTCCCACTAGTTAAAAGCAAGTCACTAAGTCTAGGCCACACTCAAGGGAGGAGAATTAAGTTCTACTTTCTAGAGGAGGAGTATGAAAGAATTTGTGGACATAGGTTAAACTGCCACAGTAATTAATACATATTTTGGTAGAGGTTCTTATAGGCTGTGCAAATCCTTGTTTCTCCTTAAAGTTTCACCCACTAGTTTCAGCAATCAGTGGATCCTGCCAGCAGCAATTATTACTATGATGTTCTAAAGATAATTTTTAAATTTCCCTCATTCTTTCTAAAAAGAAAACACTTTTAAATAAATTTTAATAGGCTTTTAAATACATAAATATCATAATTCTTGAAGATTTGTTCCTTCTCCCTCATTTATTTATTCAACCATTTATTTATATCAGTATGGATTAATATATATTTATTTTAATTGGGGGGGTTGTAACCCAATACTACCATTATTTATTTTGTTGTTCAAATTGTTCCAGCTTTGGCCACTGGAATTTTTTTCAAGTTGGCTCCTATCTCATTTTGACGTGCCTGCGGGGTCATTTTAGTCCACCTCTTTCCACCTTATCCTTCTGGCAAGCTAATCATGAACCTAGAGTAACATTCTTTTTTCTCTTTTTGTTTCCTTTTTTTTTTTAACATCCTCTAAACCAACATCCTGCTTCAGATCCTTATCAACTTACTTCAGGACCACTGCATGGTAACCCACTCATCTCCCCAAACTGTTTCTTCTTCCTCCAACTCATTCTACACATTACTCTTAATTTACTCTTCTGGGAATTAAACACTGCTCTCATTACATCATTCCTTTGTTCAAGACCCTTCAATGGCTCTACCACTTAAAAACACCTTGACCTGGCATTCAATAGTTTTAACAACATGGCCCAATTTGACAATCTGGCCACTTCTCCAATTGTTCATCTTTCCAAATTCTTTATTCTCTTTGCCCCAGCTGTTAGCTCTATGTGCAGATGACTTCCAATTCCTATCTCTAGCTCTCAGTCTATCATTTTAAGCCATTAAAAAATCTTTATTAGTTTAACTTACAAAAGTAATGTATGTTAAATGGGGAGAATTAAAAGAATACCAAAGTGTTTAAAATAGAATGAGTCTCTGACTCTCCTCTGCCCTCTGCCTTTCTCAGGTAGGTTTTTTTTTTTTTTTAAGATTTTATTTATTTATTTAAGAAAGAGAGAGAGCATGCGTGGGGGGAGGGGCAAAGGAAGAGGGAGAGAAACAAGCACACTCCTCACAGCGGACAGCCCTACTTGGGTCTTGATCCCAGGACCCGGAGATCATGACCCCAGCCGAAGTCAGATCAACTGAACCACCCAGGTGCCCCCCTCAGGTTGGTTTTAAGAATGAAGTGACTTTCCGATTGCTCAGAATCTTTCCTATCTCCCTATTAAGTTGCTACATCACAGCAAACAGATTTAGAGACATGCTTCTTGAATTAAGAGTTTATAATGCAAGTCAGAAAAGGTTAAGGCCAGAAAAATATAGACCTTTATGTTTGCATTGCAACTTATGCTTTCAAAGCTTTTTCCTTGTTATCTCATTAAATCTCTGACAATCCTAAGAGAGGGAAATAGCATCTCTTTTAAAAATAAAGGCTTTTTTTTTTTTTTTGAAGAGCAGTTTTAGGTTTAGAGCAAAATTGAGGGGGAAGGTACAGAGAGTTCCCATGTACCCCTGTTCCCACATATACATAGCCTCCGCCATTACCAACATCCTCCACCATGCAACACATCTGTTACGAATGATGAACCTACAGTGTTACATCAAAATCACCCAAAGACCATAGTTTCCATTATGGTTCACTCTTGATGTTGTACATTCTATAGGCTTGGACAAATGTAAAATGACATGTATCCATCATTATGGTATCATACAGAATATTTTCATTGCCCTAAAAATCCAGCATCTATTCTTTACCCCAGTTTTACAGAGGAAAAAAAACCTGAAAGCCTGTAAAGCTAATCAGCACCCTTAAAGTCCCCTAGCCAGGGCTAGGTCCCAAGTTTCCTGACCCCTTTCCTACTTTACCTCATAAAAACACCATACTGAAAACCATGATAAGCAGCAACACTAATGGGAGGAAGGCCAGAAGCCAAAGAGAACCACTCAGAACGTTGACACATCAGTGATCATGGTTTTACCTTGGGGAATGTGAGAATAATTTTGTTCCCTTGCTTCTCTTTTACGGTGAAAGTGAGACTGTGCGAGAGTTCTAAAAAGGAAATAAGAAACAGAAATGTATCTGATTGGTATGATGGCATTCTGTTTTCAAAGAAATGTTCTGCCTCCCCAAAGCTACAGGGCTCTGCAGAACTTGAGAAGGAAGCGAGAAGAACTGAGTCAAGTGTGGCCGCCAGTCCACTTCAGAGCTTGGGGGTGCCCAGCAGGAACAAGACTGGCCAGATAGGTGGCATCCAGAGATCTGGCAGCATTTCCACAGCCAATTCTTCTCAGCAACTTGTTGACGTGTATACCTGATTGAAAAATATGGGAATTATGAGGTAAAAGCTCTCTCTCCTGGGTAGGCATAGATGAATCATATCATCCATATTCTAAATGATATATGAAAATAGTAACTCCTATTTTCAAAGCATTTTACCACAATAAAAAAAAGATATATATCTTGAACATCTTTCCATGCTAGATCTTATATTAGATTTTCTCTCCTCCTCCTTTTAAAAGGCTGCCGAGGTGCGCCTGGGTGGCTCAGTCAGTTAAGCATCCGACTCTTGGTTTCAGCTCAGGTCATGATCTCAGGGTCTTGAGAAAGAGCCCTGCAGGGTCTATCTTCTTTCCCTCTCCCTCTGCCCCTCCCCCTGCTTGTGCTCTCTCTCTCAAACAAATAAATAAAATTTTTAAAAGATTTTATTTATTTATTTGACAGAGAGAGACACACAGCCAGCGAGAGAGGGAACACAAGCAGGGGGAGAGGGAGAGGAAGAAGCAGGCTCCCAGCAGAACAGGGAGCCTGATGTGGGGCTCGATCTCAGGACCCTGGGATCACGCCCTGGGCCGAAGGCAGACACATAAGGACTGAGCCACCCAGGCACCCCCAAATAATTTATAAATCTTTAAAAAAATGAAAATAAAAGTCTGCCTATAGGTATATTGTGGGATGGATGTATCATGATTTATTTCATCAGTCCCCACTGATGGAGATTCATGTTGGTTCTTTTCTTTTTCTCCTTCCCCACTATCATAATGTTACATCTATTGTAATGTTATAATATTGTTACTATTTATTTATTTATAGCTACTATAGTATCTTGTTAAAAAAAAGTCTTTATACACTTGTCTACTTCTTTAGTTGAATAAATTCCCAGAGGCAGAATTGCTGAGGGGTCAATGGATATGCACACATTACATTGCTAGCTGTTTTTCCAGAGAGGCTGTGACAATGTATACTCTCAGCAGCAGGGTATGCAAAGTACTCAGGTTTTGAAGTCAGAAAGAACTAGATTAGTTCTAAAGACAGCCGACTGGATGACATTTGGCGAATTACCTTTCTTAACACCCCTTTCCTTTCTAGGGATGTAATATTACCCACTTTACAGGACCAATGTTAGAATTACATGAAATTATGTATGTAAAATGGTTCACAGCATGCCTGACACAAAAAACAAATGGTAGCTGAGTTTTGTTCTGTTTTGTTTTATGCTGCTCTCTCCTCGTTTACTTTGTTTCCATCTAATCTACAGTATTCATCAGTCCCAAATTCCTTAGCCACTAAAAAAGAGCTGGGGATACTGACTAACTTAAGTTTTTCTAATCAACAGCAAGAGATATTGCCCTCTTACTGAGTCTCAGTTTCCTAGGAAAGCCTTGAAGCCAATTTCCAGAGCTCTATCTTAAGTGACTAAAACACAAAGAGACAAACTCTCCCCCTCTCAATGATCTTTCCTAGAATCTTAATCAGGCCATGTTTATTCCCCAGAACACTGTCGATCAGGCCATTTCAACAAATGGCCTTTCTGTTCTTTAAAATAGGACACTGCATTAAGCCCTGGAGGCTACAAAGGGCTTATGGAAAACAGATGGGAGACAGACCCTGAGACACATGCATCCTGGGACACTGGGGAGCCCAGGTTGAATTCCCTTCCCTGTATACTTCCACAGTCTGGCCTAAAAGCAGAAGGGCTGGAACAAGATCATAGCTTCTTAGGGCTTTAAGTTCCAAAAAGCACTGATTTAGGGTTGAAATTAACCAGGACCCAGGGACAGAAAAAGCCCTGTGACAACTCTCCAAACTGCCAAAAGGGGGCAGTGTAGTGTCATGCTTTAGAGCATAGGCTTTGCCTTCACAAGTGGGTTTGAATCAGGGCTTTGCTATTAGCTGTGTGACCAGGGTCTCACTTGCCTTCTTTGAGGATTAAGAATATACCTTCGTCATACTGTTGAAAGGATTAAATGAAATGTGTGTCTGGTGGCAAGCACATAGTAAGTACCCATAAAACAGCAGGGTACATATCCCAGGGTGTATGGTTAAATATGACAGTCAGGTAGGACATGGAGTAACTAAGTAGAGGAGATAAGAAGATTGAACTCATTCATTCATTCATTCATTCATTCATTCAACAGATATCTAGTGAATGTTTATCGTGTGTAGGGCACCTTATGAGGCACAGGAGACCTAATGGGAAGTAAAAACAGATATGATCTCTGCCTTCATGAAATGTGGCCTTCAGAAGGACACATACAAATAGAATAATCATACAAACATATGTGAAATTACAAATGTAAAAAGTACAATAAGGAGAAGGCCACTGACAAAGTCTAGGATTTGAAAGAAGTGCTCTTTGATGAAATTATAGCTGAACTAAAATCTGAAGGGTGAGTAGAGGATGAGTAAGAGCCAACCCAAAAAAGGTAGAAGGTAGAGGGAAAGCATTCTAGGCAGAAGGAACAACATGTGCAAAGGCACTAAAACCGAATGGACCCTGGGACATGAGAGAAATAGAGCAAAAGCCAGTAAGTTTGGGTGCAGTGATAGGGGTTAATGTAGTATGAGGTGAGCTGGAGAAGAAGGCAGGAGCCAGATCACGTAAGGCTTTGCAGGCTAAGTTAAGGATCTGAGTCTTTATAATAACAGCAAGGGGGAAACTGTTGAAATGTCAGGGGCTGCACTGCGCACCCCTACTACTTGGCAACACCTTCCTCTGATATCTCCGTTCATGGGGGATAAAGGGATAAGGTCTTCACACAAATCCTGCTGTGGCCATCCAGGAGAAGGGAGCAAAAAAGTAATCTGCAACAGGTGTCTTTCCAAAACAGAATGAAGCCCTGTGAATCCTCATTGCCCAAGGAAGAACTAGGCAAAAAGACGAATGTGAGTGGGAAATTCAGGGCTGTAAGACTCTCATCAGAAGTCCTCCACTGGTGATAGGCTGTCACTAAGGAACTCCTAATGTTTTCCGACTGATGCATGGCCAGGTCCCTAGCCAGCCTCCACATCTCAGACGTCCTGTACCAACAGATTCTCCAATGCATTGGACATAGTGACTAAGGGATTAATAGCTATTAAGATGGGGTGGTACAGGTACAGCACTCCTATGGGCAGGGGTGGGTTCAGCTTTGCAAGAAGCAGCTCTCAGCCTCTGTGAGCCTTTCTGGTTAGCTGCCTCACAGCACCCATAGTACATGCAGTGTGTTTGTTGGGGGCACATGTGCACAGAGTGCAGTCTCTACAATCTTTCCTTTGTAAGGAGAGAAACTAAGAGTGGAGATCCTGAACAGCATGAGAATGCTAAAATACCAGAAGGTGATAGCTCTGTTCTTGCTCTCAGAGATTTTTTAACTTGGCTGGAAGAGAAAACGGCCTAAGAGTGCTGGAGCTGCCTGCCCCACCCCTCCTCCAACCTCTTCCAGCCCACAGCCCAGCTAAACAGGAAATCAGGCCTGGGTCCCTGCCAGAGTCCAGGCAGGGGCAGGAAGCTCAGGAAACAAGTGAGAAAGACCGTCTTCAGCACAGAAGGCTGCTTAGAAATCCCTGGGAAGGTAAAATAAACCCAGTGCCTGCTGAATTCTCTCTCAGAGGAAGAAAACACTAGAGCTGCCTTTACTCTCTAGCCTGGTCAAGCACGGGCCTAGCAGGATTCAGAGACCACAGACCCGGAAGCTTCATGGGGGAGACAGAATTGTCTCAGTGAGAACAGACTCCAGGTAAGGACCCTCCCCCCAGAGAAACAAAGGTCTGCAGTGAAGCCGGGTGAGTACCTAGTCTGCAGATATCCTAAGGCCATCTTGGGCTGATAAGGAAGAAAATGATGGAATGGGATCAGGGCTGTGGTAGAAAAAGTAGGCCTAAAGGAGAAAGGCCTAGGGATATCTGTAATATCTGTTGTGGGGGGTGGGTGGAGGTGCAGACAGACAAGTGACAGGGGTTCTTTGCTATGCAAATGTACAGGAAAGTCCTGATTAAATAATGGACTGAGGCAGACCAGCAATGGCTGCTCAGAACATTAGGTGAAAGGCTGAAGGGAATGTGCATGATGGAGCTACGAGGCAAACTACACCACTAATTAATCTGAATTTCACAAAAGGTAGGACAACCACGCGTCCTGTGTCTCCTTCCTGATACGACACGACAGGAAGTACTCAGCACACCTCAGAAGTATTCTTCACAAAAAAGTTGAATCTGAACCTAACCAGACCTTGGGATATAATTACCAGTTTGCAGAAATGGTTTACAGAAATACAAGAGACAGAGAGGATTATAAATGAAACAATTATTCAAAATAATCCAGTGGGTGGGGTATAGGTGAAACAAGATCAGCACTGGGTTGATCACTGTTGTAGCTGGGTGAGTACTAGGGAGTTCATTTTACTTTCTCCTCTACTTTGTATATGCTTAAAATTTTCCATAGCAAAACGTTTTTAAAATTTGAAGAAGGTCTGCAGACTAGAAACTTCCTTCTTTAGTCCCCACTGGGAGAGTAGTAACAACGTGGACCTTTTCAAATGTTTCTTGAGCCCTGAGTGTTGACCTATGGAAGCTGAAACAGCAGCAGGACATCCTCCACCAGCATCAGTGCTGGGGCTTTCCAGGAAGGCCCCAATCTGCCAAAAGAACTCTACAGCAGTCATGACAGGGAGGGGCAGAGGCAGGACTCCTCCAGTCAATGGAACCCCTTTGGGAATCAGTGGGAGCACAGAGCACTTCCATCTCTAGTCTGGTCTCATCATGGCCCTGTAAAAGAAGCCAGGGACTCTTCTCAATTGATGATGAGAAGAATAAGCCATCCTTCCACCCGCTCCTATAAAAGCTCCCTTGGGAACCATCAATAAAAAATGGAAAACACCAACCCCTTAATCACCATCAACCCTCAGATCAGCAATGATACAGTAATTTGCAGTTCATTTTCACATACATGATCTTATTTATTTTATAAATAGCCTGAGATTAGGAGCTAGGCTAAAAGTGGTAGAGCTAGACAACAAAAGTGGTAGAGCTGGAATGTACCCAGCCGACTCCCTACCACTGTTGTGCATAGCTCCTGCCCTGAGGCCAGTGCCCCTCACTAGCTCACCCTGATCTCCACAGGCCCTCAAGGATACTCAAGCCAATTCCTCTCATGGGAGTTCTCTGAGACTGCCTCACTACTGTAGTTCAGTCCCTTGGCAAATAAAGAATCTGAAACATGAGGTTCCATCAGGAAGTTGATAGGAAGGCTGATAGTTGGTTCCTGACTGGTTCTCTTTGGTGCCACTGTTTGCTACCTTGACTATTACCTCCCCACTTAGTCTCCTTCCCTGACTCCACATAATTCTCCCTCCTCTTCCCCAAACCACTAACCACCACCACAACCTCCCCACATCATTATCCCCACTTGGCCTCTCTCTGAGCTTATGATATCCTCTGAGCCAGGGCTGGAAGCAGCAACACAGCTGAGGGCAGAGAGGACTTTCTGGAAGCTGAAATCCTTAGGAAACACTTTTGGGATTTGCAAGAGGTCCAACAGAGGCTCTTCTCCCTAGCTGTTGCAGTCTACATTCCAACGTGGCTACTGGTCTTCCCATTAGAGGCAGGCCTGCCCCTGGAGAGAACAGCTTGTAGTGTTTGGCTTTTCTGGTAAGAAGAATGGGAACCCTGTGCCTGATACACAAAGAACAAGATATCCAGGCTGGCACTCTCCTCCCTCCAAGAGCTCCAGATATTTTTTTCCATCTCCAGGAGGATGTGTGCAAGTCATACAACGTTGGAAGACTCAGGTAGGAGCTCTTGATCAGGAGAGTCAAATTGCTCGCTAAATATTACACGTCACAACTCTATTAAAAGCTTCTTCAGCCTCACAATAAAGCTGGTAGCACAGTCATCAGTTATGCTACTTATGGGAGAGAAGCTGGACCAGCCTTCCCATGTTCCCCTATGTCCTTCACTCCTGAAAACTAACCTAATGCTCCAAAGGGAGAGGAGGCAGAAAGGTCAATTTGTAAGGGATTCAGACTACCAAATCTGGGAGCCCCCACCCCACTAGGGAACATGCAGCAAGTCACTCTGTGTCAGGGCATTCAAGGTCCTTCTCATTCTGTGGTCTGAGCACAAACACTATTTTTTTTAAGATTTTTTTTTTAAAGATTTTATTTATTTATTTGACAGAGAGAGTCAGAGAGCACAAATTGGCGGGGGCAGGGGTGGGATGGCAGAGGAGAAAGAGAAGCAGGTTCCCTGCTGAGCAGGGAGCCCAACACGGGACTGGATCCCAGGACCACGGGATTAGGACCTGAGCCGAAGGTAGACGCTCAACCAACTGAGCCACCCAGGCGCCCCTAAAGATTTTAAGTAATCTCTACACCCAATGTGGGGCTCGAACTTAGAACCTGAGATCAAGAGTTACACGCTCTACTGACCAAGCCAGCCAGCCGCCCCAAACATTACTTTAGCTTTGGAGCCTTACCTGACATCCCCAATCTAATGTGGAAGGTTTTATTATTCTCTCTCATGCTACCTTGTTCTTGTCTTTTCCGTCACTTGTCATAGTTTGTAATTGTGATTTTTGTTAGCACACTTCATTTGTTTAGTGTCTGTCTCTCCCATTGGACGGCAGCTCATAGAAGCGGGGACCATGTTTGCTTTATTCATATTATCCCCTGTGTCTGGTACAGTGTCTTGCATATAGCAGTATTTTTTTAAAGATTTTATTTTTAAGTAATCTCTACACCCAATGTGGGGCTTGAACTTACAAACCTGAGATCAAGAGGCACATGCTCTACTGACTGAGTCAGCCAGGAACCCCCAACAATGGTATTTTTTGAATAATGAATGAATACCCCAAGCCATGTATTCCCTTGAGTTTCCTACAATTCCCCACATGTACCTTCTATTCCACTCACTAACTCCCACCTACTCATTCTCCTCTGGGTCTCTACTGGTCCCATCCATAGAATCACCGCCCAACCTCCCCTCCTTTTTTACTCATCTTTAAAGAAACCAGGTACACTCTTCTGGAGTTCTGTTTCACTCTTTTCTTTGCCAGACTATAGGTTCTGGGGGCAGAACTATCTGCCAAGGAGTTAAAAGGGGCATTGGGGTTATAAGACTCACAACATAGCACATCAAAGTGGACCCCCTAAATTAGGATATTGTATGTATCAAGTTATGTGCTAGAGATATAGAGGCTTTGGGGATGGTTAAGAGCTTACTAGAATAGTCAGGGAAGGCTTCCTGGAGAAAGGGAGTTTATAGGGTCTTCTGAAGGATAGATAAGAGTGGGTTAGGCAGAGGAGGAGGGCAGAGAGAATTCTTTTTTTTTTTTTTTTAAGATTTTATTTATTTATTTGACAGAGATAGAGACAGCCAGCGAGAGAGGGAACACAAGCAGGGGGAGTGGGAGAGGAAGAAGCAGGCTCCCAGCGGAGGAGCCTGATGTGGGGCTCGATCCCAG
This sequence comes from Ursus maritimus, assembly GCF_017311325.1. Classification (NCBI taxonomy): domain Eukaryota; kingdom Metazoa; phylum Chordata; class Mammalia; order Carnivora; family Ursidae; genus Ursus; species Ursus maritimus. Next base: position 24,051,733 of record NW_024424119.1, read on the forward strand.
AACACCGTGATCATGCCCTGAGCCGAAGGCAGACGCTTAACGACTGAGCCACCCAGGCGCCCCTCTTTTTTTTTTTTTTTTTTAAGAG